>NW_026533190.1:2375000-2940386 GCF_028296485.1 Oppia nitens
ATTCTCTTGTAAACAATGAAATTGCTACCAATATTTCATTTATTATATTTTATTATATTATATATTAGATAAATGAAAGACAAATATTATTAATCATATGATTTAATCTTTTGATTAATTATGAATGTATAACATATTTAATAATAATATTGTTGTTAAGTTATAATTTATTACAGTAGAAAATTATATACCGGTATATATATTATAATACATTATCTTATATGGCTAACAATATATTTATGAATTTTTTTTGAAATAAAAATTTCAAGCATTTAACTATTAATAAAATAATATACTCTACTTTTTATATATAACTTTAAATTCAAATAATTTTAATTAATCAAAATTATTAGCACATTTCACATATCATATACAGTATGACTTACTTATTAAATTGTTAGAAATAATTTATTAACAAATTTTTTGGATATAAGTTGTTTAAGTTAGTTTTTTTTGTCATTGAATAGCAAAAAATATATATAATCCTTAATATTTTATAATAAAAGTCATAAAACACATAGAGATTACACATACAGCACACACAGTACTATACATTAAATAGTGAAATATATATACAGTATATATAGTATAAATTTTTTTTATTTATTAATAAAAATAAATAAACCATTTCCTGATTTAAATAACATTGAATTCAATGGGAGATCTTTTTTTTCATTAAAATAAATGCTCCCAAAAAATATAAAGTTTAAAGGTTTAAAAAAAATGTTTGACACTTAAGCTATACATAAAAAACACGTTACAATTTAATTGAATTATATTTATCAAACACACACACAGCAAGTGATATATTAATTTAATTTATACACCCATACAATATATATATAGTATATGCTGTATAATATCAATATATATTACCCTATTATAGTGATAACACAAATTAATTTTTGTTTTGCAATAAATTGACTTTTTTTGATACCCCATATACTGAATGTATAAATTATATCTATATTAGACATTAAGATAAAAAATATAATATATATAAACTGTTTTTTAATTGATTTTTTTTTTGTTTCAAAGGATTATTTGTAAGTATAATAATAATACTGTATTATTAATACAGACCAAAACTAAAAACTATATCTCATGTAATATAAGATAACCACAAAAAATTCTGTCACACTGAAATGTATCAACTTTAAGTTATTCCTGTGAAGCTACTGTTAATGATAAAAATGCAATTCTTTTTTATTAAAATAAAATGGTTATGTGTCTTTAAATTTTATAATCAAAATTTTTAAAATAATTTGTTTTAAAGATAAAATGGCCATTCTAATAAATATGATCCAAAATTTACAAATCATAAATTTTTAATTTAATTATTATTTATATGATTTCATCATAAATTATCATTTTTAATTCCACAATTCTATAGTGGTTACCTTAGTGATTATTTTAAAAAATTATCAAAAATTAATAAGATTTAATTAAAGCTTTAAAGACGATTATTAGTCAATAAGATGAGATAAATGTTAAGCGATAATTAAGTTTTAAATAAAAGTTAAAAATCAAATTTTTTATGTCCTCTATTAAACAATATATTCATCTTCTATTATAACATTGTTTTAGATTATTTGTCATAAATTAGTAAAAAATACTTATAAATTAAATAATAACTTTTTGTTATAAGCTGAATAAAATGAAATATTTTTTAATTTTATTTATAACTTAGTCTTGAAGTAAGATAAAATAGATTTTTTTGTATAAGATATAATTCTATGAGTCTCTAAATATGATTAATAAAAAATAAAATATCTAAGTTAATTATAATTATAAAATTTTGGCAATTAATCATCAAATTTTAGTAAATTGCAATATTTATAAAATAATTTATTAAAAAATTAAAAATATTTATCAGTTTAATAATTATTATATAAATTAACATTTAATGCATTAATCTATAAATGATTTGATAAAATTTAGTGATGTTTTAATAAAAAATAACTCAAATAATCTTTTATCACAATATTATTTTAAAATATGTTACTAAATGATTGAAAAAATGGTTGAAAGAGTTGGGATAAAAAATTATTGTTTATTCACTATATAACCCTGTTAATATACTAGCAAAATATCCTTTGATTTTAATTATAAAAAAATGTCTAGTCTATTTAAAATAAATAATTTAAGGTTATGTCAAAAATGACTTAATTTCTTTTTTTGCAAAATAAGTTAAGAAATACTTTAAAAATAAAAATGATAATTTCTATATACATTGCGTAATAATTATTGAAGATGATGGAGAAAATTTTAGTATTTAATTGTCTTTAGTTTTTAAGAAAATTAACTTTGAAAATTCATTAAAACCATGACAGCTATTGTTGTGATTACCTTATATATTTGTTTAATAGTCTAATAAATCTTGCGATAAAAAAATAATACTCATTTGTGATACTTTAATGTATATAATATGTGTTATGTAATGTATTGAACAGTAAGTTATTATTATTATTTTTTCTTATCCGATAACTGTATGTCCAAACATTTGCCTCATTTGGCTCCTGTATATACCATATACTGTATATATTATATTTAATAACATCAATAATATCAGCAATGGTACCATCACTTTGAGTGTCACGTTTGCCATACCTATCCTCTATATACTGTATATATAGACAATCACACACACACACACACACACACATCTCTTACTGGTTACATATGAGAGGATTGGGAGTTATCAGTGAAAACATATGTGAACCCAAATCAAGTGTATAGTAAATCCTATAGAGATTAATATCCCCCTCAATGTTAGTATGTATTACAACAACAACAAAAAAAGTTTTATGATTTTTTATCGCACTATATATGGACATCAAACATATTGTAGAGTATATAAGTTATAAAATATATTGTAAACTATATATATACTGTATAAAATATATAATAGAAAAATATATTGTATATAAAATTATTTACCCATATAAATCTGTAAAAAGTAAAATGTGGAAAAATAATATATGATCAGTAAATCAATGGGAAATTATGTTCACACAAACAAACAAAAAACTATATGAAACCACACAAAAAATGATATTATAAATCCTTAAATAAAATATAACTAATGATTGTTTGCAACGGCATATATATACTCTACACAAACATTCAGAGAGAGAGAGAGAGAGAGAGAGAGAGAGAGAGAGAGAGAGAGAGAAAAAATTTTTAACATTAAATTTAATATAATAATAATAATAAAAATTTTTGTATACAATTTACAATTTTTGTTTCAACTGAGGGGTTTAATACCACGTAAAACAAATTTGATACAATGTTTTTACGTGATTTTATATATATATAATATATATACTATATATAGTGTATATATAAGTTTTTTTTGTTTTGAAATTTTGCAACGAAAATGAAACATACATTTATTATAATTAGTTTTTTTCGCTACACATTTTCATAACAAAGAAAAACAAATACATTACTGTATATAAAATTTGAAACTTCAACACAAAAAAATTAAGATTATATTTATATATATATATATTTCCTCATAGAAAAAACTTATCAATTATTCAAAACATATATGAAAATATTTTTGCCGTTTTGTTTTGTTTAATAGTATACAATATTTAATATATTTAATATATAAAGTTTCTTTTTAAAAATAACAAATTTGATTTAACAAAAAAAATGATAATACTTTAAACCAGACACACACACACATACAAAAAAAATATTATATTATACATAAGCTTACCATATATTCATTTACTTATATAATATTAAATGCAATTTATTTTAATAAAATCTAAAACCAAAAAACTAAAAATCTCTTATTTTTTACTTTTTTCTGTTAGAAAAAGTTATGTTTCAAACAAATATTGCTTTAATTATTTATATACTCGTATTTTAAAATACAGTATATAATATATATACTATACATAACTACTACTACTACTACTACATAGGTATTTGACATTTACCATATGATAAATATCTATATATATATATGACATAAACTTGTGAATCAATAATAATATACAGTATTTTGAATTTATAATCAATTTATTTGTCAATATAATATATTATATATATATAATGTATATATTATAAGTATATTATATATATATATATATATATATACAGTATTATATGTATGTGTTTGATAATTAATATGAGAAATATTCAATATTTAAATTATTTTTATTTTTTAAATTTATTAAAATGTAATTTTTTAGAAACTAAAAATAAGGATATTTAATTTAATTTAAAGGTCAGTCCACTATTATCTTATAGGTATTTAACCCTTTTTTTCTCTCAAACACATACATAACATGTCATTTATTTTCAAAAATGTTAATTACATTAACAAAATTAATGGATAATATTTTTTTGAGTACATGAAAAATTTATTGAAAAATTTTCTAATATATTGTAAAATTATTTAAATATTTTTTTTCAACAAAAAAATTAATGACTATTAATCAATAATTTTTAATTGTTTTCTATTTTTTTTAAAAATGGTCTATTATGTTTCATATGAATAGTAATTTTATTGCTTAATTTCTAATAATTTTTTGCTTTTAATATATATATATATATTAAATTTTTATATAAAACAAAATAAACAGTTAAAATCAAATTAAAACTATGTCCTAACAAATAAATATTCAATTAAATTTATATAATCAGATTATTATTATTAGTATTATTATTTGTGGCTAAAAAAAGGTATTGACATTTAAATGGGAAATACGAAAATTCAATAGCAATTGAAAGTTAAATATATTCAATAATAATAATAATAAATACTTAAATCTGCAATAAAAGTGATCAACAAATAGAAAGAATAAAATAAGAGATAATAATAATAATAAATAAGAAAAAAGGATTTAAAATAAGAAAATAAGTGGAAATTTCTATTGAATTGAAAAAACTTTTTTTTACAACACAACAAAAAATATCTTCACTTTTTATTTTATTTATCTTAATTTTTTTTTATCGTTGAATAATACAACTAACAAATTGAAAATGCATTTGAATTTCAAAAAAATAAATACAATCAAATTGTCGATGACTTTTTTTTGTATGCATATGTATAGTATGTATCGATTTGTTAGCAAAGTTTTTTTACTGATGTTTAAACACTGATTTTTATTTTTATCGTGACTATTGGCTATATATATATATTACTGAATATATATATATGATATTTATAAGTAACAGCAAAATCTAAAAGTCACAGCACTTTGTAATATCCTATCTATCAATGGATTTAAAGATCTTTAAATAATTTTTTCCCTTTTTTCTCTCTCTCTCTATCGCTTATACGTAAAATACTGAGAAGAAAAAAAAGTTTATTTTTTATAAATTTTATTTCGTATCAAATGTAATGTATTTAACGATAAGTAAATTGTCGTAACAAATGATATTTTTTTGGGGTATGTATTGACGGTCGCACTCATAAGATCTAAACTCATTTGACCCAAACTTACTTGACCCAACTCATTTGATCCAAACTCATTTGACCCAAATCATTTGATCCAAACTCATTTGACCCAAATCACTTGACCCAAACTTATTTGACCCAAATCACTTGATCTAAATCATTTAACCCAAACTTATTTGACCCAAATATTTATTATTTTATTTTTTCAAACTATAATTATATATAAATAATATAAAACTTAATAATTTTATTTAATTAATTATATAAATAATATAATAATCTATTTAATCTATAAAATAATTTAGAACTTAATAATATTAAGTTATTACATATTTATTTAAAAAAAAAATAAAAAAAAACAGAAATATTTCCAATTATTAAGTTTGTATTATTTATATATAATTATATAGTTTGAAAAATAATATAATAAATATTTGGGTTAAATAAGTTTGGGTCAAATGAGTTGGGTCAAATGAGTTGGGTCAAGTGATTTGGGTCAAATGAGTTGGGTCAAATGAGTTGGGTCAAGTGATTTGGGTCAAATGAGTTGGGTCAAATAAGTTTGGGTCAAGTGATTTGGGTCAAATGAGTTTGGGTCAAATGAGTTGGGTCAAATAAGTTTGGGTCAAATGAGTTTAGATCTTATGAACTAGACCCATGTATTGAATATATACAATATTCAACTATAGTAATATATACCATAAATGTACTAGTATATATATATATCAAAATAGTTAATGATGTATTATTTTAGATAAATATTGAAACATATTGTGGACATTGACTTAGTTTATATTGTATACAATGTGTATCATATGAAAAAAATAGATGAAACTATTTTTTTAGGTACTTTAATGCACTGTATATATCATTTTTTAGCATCAATTTTTTGATACTCTTATAGAAATCAGTGAATTGTTAAGAGATATCATATCAACAACAAAAAATATGCTACAAATATATTAAAACTTATCAGTAGTAGTGTTTAATACTCATAATATAATATGTGTTGTGTGTATACAGTATAATATGTTACAAATGTTTTATTATTCATACAAATTAAGATTATTTCGTAAATACTATAGTGTTATGAAAATATTATGATAATTATTATTAGTATTATTAACATTAGAAACATTTCTGTATTTTATAGATAAGAAAAACTACTGTATTATTAGTTAATTAATACTAAACTAAAAATACTGAATGAATGTTCAAATTATTAATTATATATATATTTAATGGCAATTTGATGGCAATATATTATTTAATAGTAATTATAATTATTTTATAAATTAATTGAAAAATAAAATTTTTTTGAAAAGTTTAAATTATTAATATAATCATTAGAAAAATCTGAGGGAAAAATATAATAATATTAATAATAAAATCTAAATTAAAAGCTAACATTTTATTTATTCGTAATGAATCAAACATTTTATTTTGAAAGATATATTAATAGAAAACTTATATTAAATATTATTAATAATATATATACATATATAATAAAACTATTTTTATTTTGTTTGAAATTAAGAGCATTACTGGAAATGATTGATTGTATACATCACGATATATATCAATATTTATATATATAATATATTTTTGAACATACAGTATATCTATAATATAGATAAATGTTTTTTCAGTAGATTTAAATAAGCAAATATATTTTATTATTAAATTTTTTCTACTTTAATAATAACTAAATATATTATTATTAATAATACTATTATTGATGTGATAGTTGTGGGGAACCAACACAAAAAAAAAATCTAATAATAATAATCTAATCACTTGTTGTTCAACAAAATATTTAATAAATAAATAGACATTTAAAATATTAAATCATTTCTCTCTCTCTCTCTCTCTCTCTCTCTCTCTCTCTCTCTCTCTCTCTCTCTCTCTTAGCCCATCAATTCAGATGATAAATAATAATAAATTTTTTTTGTGAAAGGGAAATAAATTTTTTGGTTACATAATCAATAAAAAATACTAAAAATAATTTATATATATATGCAATCACAAAATATATATACATACTATAATATTTGTATAAATTGCATAAATACATGAATACTAAATATAAATCATCAATAAAATAAAATAAGAAGAAAAAAACTATATTATCTAATATTATTTTGTGTTAGTATTTTTAGATTTGATTAAAATTTTTGAAAATAATAATTTATTATTTATACTATTATGACTGACCCATAAATAATATGTATAATAAATTGTTGTATACATTGTATATATATATAATAATATTATTTTTATGGCCACTATTCATCAAATTAATTTGTGAATACTATTATATTATGTTTTTTTTGTTGTTGTATTCATATCATTGTATTATAACAATACACTATTGACCACTATTTATATACACTGAATATATTCAGTATTGTTATATATTGTTGTATAAGTAATATACTCACACAAAAAAATGTTAAATAAAATTCATCAAAAAGGATGAGATTTTTCTATATATATATATATATTTACATATCATATATACAGTATCCGTATCATTGAAAATATTATACAATACTAAGTAATGTTGAAAAAAACTAGACCAGCACTCAAACAAATGGACAGTCAGTTTTTGAATGCCATAGAAAATCTAGTATAATAGGTATGAATATATAAAATACAGTATATTTATTCAATATTATGTATGTTATGTTTTATTTAATATTATTGAATACAATTGATTGAATTGTATGTCATTTGGGTTTTTTGTTGTTGTCTTTTTTTATATTATTATTATTATTCAGTAAATTGAATGAATTTTTTTATTCAATGTATGACATCTCTCTCTCTCTCTCTCTCTCTCTCTCTCTCTCTCTCTCTCTCTCTCTATGCAATAATATATGTGTCGTCGTTCCCATTGAAAGGCCAGTAAGTGACTGACTGATTGAGAGATGAAATAGAGAGAGAGAGAGAGAGAGAGAGAGAGAGAGAGAGAGCACTGACATTGCAAGTGTAGCATAACGTTAGCACAGCATCACATCGACATTGGTATGTCTCTGATGACCGAAAAATCGACTACTAGTCCCACATTACAGCATAGCTACATACAGTACAAACATAAACACACAGTGTTTGTGATAGAGAGCACTGGTATGTCATTATAAAAGTTACTATTTGTATTGTATAATACTATGTACTATATACAGTATATAGACAATGGATAGTATTGGACAGTCACTCTACTTTATTACAATCAACATAATTTTTTGACACAGTAGACAAACATACACACACTTACATACACTCCCATAGTATATACTATTATAGATTGCAAACAACCGTTTTTCCGTCCACTTAACTGTCCCTTTGATGACTACTGTTGTCCCCTAACTGTCCATTAGTTTAAACCATTTGACTCCACTATTAAACAAATGGTTTTCAATTCCGCTTTCATTCACAGTGTGTTTGGGGCTTAAAATTGATCCAATAAATGGTCACCAAAATAGATAATACCGATAATAATCATAAGTTTATTTGAAACTTTTTTTTACTGTATACCAGTAGATACAGTGTATATACACTTATTAAATTAAATAAAATAAAATTAAATAAATAATAAATAAAGTTTTTTTTATCTTTATTATTATATTTACACCACAACAAAATGGTATTGGTAATTTATATAATTTACTAACTGTAAATATTATTATTATTTTATATAAAAAAATATATTATTTTAAATTATAGATATTAAATTAACGGTATAAATTATAGTTAAATTATACAGTACTATAGTTATTATTAAATTTTTTAAAAAATTTAATCATTAAATATTAAAAATTTATTATTTGACATAATTTTATTTAATTAATAACAATTATTATTATTATTATTATTATTGTAAATTATGCAGTAGTAGTAGTATTATGATTTACTATTAAAAAATAGTCATTAACTACTAAAAATATGTTTACTATTTTTAGTAAAAATTTTAATTAATTAATTAAATTTAAGTTAATTAAAAAATAGATTTTCATATATTTATTGCATAACAGAGCATATGAATGCAATAAAATTAAAATTTTTATATAAAAATGATAAAAATATAGCACAAACAGACAACATATGTGTATTTAATTATTGAAAAATTTTTAAAAGCAAAAATTTATATTATATTTATCACACATTTATAGTACTGTAATACTATATTAGCTATAATACTACTAATAATATAATGTCTATAATTGTATTTCAAGTATTTTTCTAATTTTCATTTCATTTGTTGTTCACAATTGGAAACACAAGTTAATGACAATAACATAACAACAAATAATATAATAATAATAATAATACAAAACTGTCACCACTTTTATCTATCCATAGGCTAAACAAATCCAATGGTTGTGTAGTTTCCACTTATCTATACTTTCAATATATATAAGAGCACTCATCTCCTAGAGCTTAGATACCAATATATAACTCTCTCTCTCTCTCTCTCTCTCTCTCTCTCTCTCTCTCTCTCTCTCTCTCTCTCTCTCTCTCTCTTCAATCACTCACTCACACACAAAAAATATAAAACAATAGCAACACACATAAAAAAAACTTTAATAATAAAACACAACATTCACATACAAATCACTACTATCGTATCGTATCATATATGAGAAAGTAATAGTAATAATAATATTTTATTAATAAATATAGTAACGAAAAAAAGTTTTTGTGTGTAAATCCTGTTTCATACTTGCATTATAGTCACTGGTCTGACACTTGTGATTCACACACACAAACAACTACAGGGGAAAGGGATAAAAATAGGAGTGGATTTAAGGACACATACATATCGTACGAAAGAGAAAAACATTAGATGTAAAAGAAAGAGAGAAATAAAATATTACATATAATATATGAGAAAAATAAAGTATGTTTTTAGATAGATATACAGTATATTGTATGTGATATATATATATATATACAATATATGGTATGAAATCATATCTAATAATATCTAAAGTACTGTATATACTGTATATATATATATATATATTCGTAGACTTATATTAGAGGGAAAGATAGATAAGGATTACAGTATATGAGGACTAGGAGTCCGTATAACTCGAAAACAGGAATTTAGCGGTAAGTCATAGGCCCACTACACCAACAGTGCCTTTAATATTATATCATATATATATATATATATATATATATATATATATATATATATGTATACAGTATTATAAATACTATTATCTAACAATAGTGTATGAATATTAATGTAAATGTATAGTTATATATAAATTATTAATATATAAATATATATATATATATGAAGTTTCTTACATATTATTGCCGGTATGTGTGTGTGTGTGTGTGTGTGTGTAAGTAATGTGTGATAAGAATCGTTATTTTGTTAGATATATGTTATGCCAAATATTTATAACTTAAATATATGTGTGTATATCTAATATTATATGTTGTCTATATATATAAATTTACTGTATATATATATGCTTAATCGGTCGCACTCATAAGATCTAAACTCATTTGACCCAAACTTACTTGACCCAACTCATTTGATCCAAACTCATTTGACCCAACTCATTTGATCCAAACTTATTTGACCCAAATCACTTGACCCAAACTTATTTGACCCAAATCACTTGACCCAAATCATTTGACACAAATCATTTGACCCAACTCATTTGACCCAAATCACTTGATCTAAATCATTTAACCCAAACTTATTTGACCCAAATATTTATTATTTTATTTTTTCAAACTATAATTATATATAAATAATATAAAACTTAATAATTTTATTTAATTAACTATATAAATAATATAATAATCTATTTAATCTATAAAATAATTTAGAACTTAATAATATTAAGTTATTACATATTTATTTTAAAAAAAATAAAAAAACAGAAATATTTCCAATTATTAAGTTTGTATTATTTATATATAATTATATAGTTTGAAAAATAAAATAATAAATATTTAGGTTAAATAAGTTTGGGTCAAATGATTTGGGTAAAGTGATTTGGGTCAAATGAGTTGGGTCAAATGAGTTGGGTCAAGTGATTTGGGTCAAATGAGTTGGGTCAAATAAGTTTGGGTCAAGTGATTTGGGTCAAATGAGTTTGGGTCAAATGAGTTGGGTCAAATAAGTTTAGATCAAATGAGTTGGGTCAAATAAGTTTGGGTCAAATGAGTTTAGATCTTATGAACTAGACCCATGCTTAATACCCATAGCGATAAACCATTTGCTCCATCACTTACGATATATACTTTATATTATATATATATATATATTCTGCTAATACTTTAGTTATTTATCTCTGAATTTTTTTTTCGTTGGTTAACTTTCCCTATCATATCATACATGTTATTATTATTATTATTTATTTCACAGATAAGAGAGAGAGAGAGAGAGAGAGAGAGAGAGAGAGAGAAAGAGATGCTTAACAATCAAAATACATTTATCTATTATATCATATATATATAATATTGAATATACTGTACAATACAATTATATTGAAATTTTATGGTCTTTAACCTATTGTGATATCACATTCATAGCAACAGCTATAGCCATAGCTATGAAGTTATAAATTTTAAAATTTATATCTTTTATTATTATTATTATCATTATTATACTCATCTATTGATATAAATTTTATATATCTCTCTATACATAGAATATGTTTAAATACTGAAAGCTTTTTAATAAATCATTAATTTTACTATTTTTTGCTGTTGTTGTTGTTATACACAATATACTGTATATCTATCACTTTCTCTCTCATTTGTCGGGTCTATAACTTTATGCTATAATAATACATACAATGATACGCCGGTATAATTTCTAATAATAAATTTATTGATATATATATATATATATATATATATATACTGTATATTATGAAACATTTGTTTGCTTTTAAGTTTGTTGTAGCCGCCAACCTAACCAACCCATTGTATTGATGTAAGTGTGTAACACAATTGTGATATTATATAATATATATGATATATATGATTATAATAAATGACCAAAAACGGGTCATTGGATTGCCACCAAAAATAAAAATATAGGCAATCATTATTATTATACTGTATATACTGTACATTGTATATATATTATACTGTATATATATATATTACGATATAATCTCATAATTCACTTGTGTTTTCATTGCCAAACCATAACATTTAATAATATTATATAACATATATTTGTTAGAAATATAATGTGTAGTAATAATTGCAATTTTATTAGATTTTTTTTTGGGGGAATATTGTTATCTAAATAAATAAATATTTTAGACATATATATATATATAAGAGAAAATAGAAAAAAACTAACTTATTTTGATGAAAATAAAAACATTTTATAAAAATTAATATATTAAATAAAACCAAAAATTTATTATAAGCGATATATTTTAATAGGGTCTAGTTCATAAGATCTAAACTCATTTGACCCAAACTTATTTGACCCAAATCATTAGAACCAAACTTACTTGACCCAACTCATTTGACCCAAACTCATATGACCCAAATCACTTGACCCAAACTTATTTGACCCAAATCACTTAACCCAAATCACTTGACCCAAATCATTTGATCTAAATCATTTGACCCAAATTACTTGACCCAAATCATTTGACCCAAACTTATTTGACCCAAATATTATTTTATTTTTTCAAACTATATAATATATATAAATGATACAAAACTTAATAGTTAGAAAATTTAGAACATTAATATTTATTCCATATTCATTTTTTAACCAATTGGTAATATCTCTGGCTTTTTATATAATATTTTTAAAAATTAATATGTAATACTATTTACAGTAAATAAATATTAATAAGTTCTAAATTTTATAACTATTTAGATTATTATTTTATTAATTTTTGTATCATTTATATATATTATATAGTTTGAAAAAATAAAATAATATTTGGGTCAAATAAGTTTGGGTCAAATGATTTGGGTCAAGTAATTTGGGTCAAATGATTTAGATCAAATGATTTGGGTCAAGTGATTTGGGTTAAGTGATTTGGGTCAAATAAGTTTGGGTCAAGTGATTTGGGTCATATGAGTTTGGGTCAAATGAGTTGGGTCAAGTAAGTTTGGGTCAAATGATTTGGGTCAAATAAGTTTGGGTCAAATGAGTTTAGATCTTATGAGTGCGACCGATTTTAATATTATAAACTTTTATGCAGTATAACTTACACAATATTTTTTTGATTTTCATACATATATGTATTAGTTTTAAAAAACATTTTTTTCAACAACAAAAATTTCAATTTTATAAAGTGATTCTGAAATACTATACAGTGTTTAACATAAAACAACACAAACAACAAAACATAAGCCAAAAAACAAAATATATTCTGTAATCACATATTGCATGACAACAACAACAACAACCAAAAAATGAGAATATTCTGTAACATAACATAAAAATAAATAAATATATATTTAAAATCATGTTTTATGTTATATTAATGTATATTTTCTTTTTTGTTGTCTTATGTTTAAAGCAAATACCCGGAGAATTGAGTTGTAATATTGTTTTCAGGGGTTTACTGTTTTGCATCACTGGTAATGTGTGTGTGTGTGTCGAGATCACTGGTATGTGTGATACCGATTGTGTCTAACAAATACATTACCATATGATATGATAGCATGAAAAATGAGTTGATAAATAAATTCAAACAAACAAAATAATTTTAAATAATGTTTTTTAGATACACAACAACATAGACACCAAATATTTTGTAACAATTATTTGCATGTTTTAAGCAACAAATTCAAAGTCAAATAGTAATAAAAAAATAAAACATTTGTATGTTATATGTATTTTTTAAAAAAAATATTATATAATTTATTTTGTTATTTGTGTTATATTTGTATATATTTAACAACACTTTTTATATGTATTAATATAACAAATTTTAGTTTATGAAACTATTTGAAAATTACTATATATTTTGTAAAAATTAAATTGAAAAATATTGACTAAATTTTTTTTTGCATTATAATAATTAGAGTTTAGTGTAAATTTATACCTTATATACAATATATATATATACTGTTTATAATATGAGATACTAACGTAGCGTAAAATTAAAGTCAATTTTTCACACTTCTTTTTATAGAAAATTAAAAATCAATATTTTTATTTATAAAAAAAAATTAAGTATAAAATCTAGCAAATGTGATGCTAATGTCTAGTAAATTAAAAGTTTATCTTCATATCAAACTAAAAAAAAAATATATAAAAACTTTAAATATTTATATACATTAAGTTGAAAAAGTTATAGCAATTTGTTTGTTAGCAAATGAGCGAAATAAAAGTTTAGGATATTTTCTGAGAGACATTAGAAAAGTCTCGTCAATATAATTATATTTAACATTTTTATTGACTCTCTCTCTCTCTCTCTCTCTCTCTCTCTCTCTAAATGTTATAAAATTTAATATTAATATTTATTTATACGTTTAATTATAACTTTTGAAATGCAATGATGAGTTTGTAGCCAATGATTGTAGTTATCAAAACCAAATATAATGGTAATGTATTTACAAACTATACTTAAAAGTGTTTATAGTGTAGTATATTTAGTACATTATTTAAATTATATTAATTTTTTTTCTCAACATTTATTTTCAGTTTACTAATAAAATAAGTTTAGTAAAATAATTTTTTTATACAGTATATGTTTTTTATTAGTTGACAAATAAATAGTTAATACACTAACGGTGCGAAAGAAAGTCATTAAAATCAATTGCCAAACATTTACTATTAAAATTGTAAACTAATGATTATTTATGCTAATAATAATAATAATAATTTTTAAAAAATATATGAGTAATTTTTAAAAGCATTTTTCATAAAACAATTTTCTTGAAAATTAAATATTTTATTTATTTTATTTTTTTTTGTAAAAAATAAATATTTTTATTACTTTTAAACAAAATAACAAAACCTAAAACCTTAAAACTATTTATTGTCTGTTACTTACAATAATATTTTTATATGTGATTTTTTTGGTGTTAAAATAGTAATGTAAAAAACACTTATATTATTATATATATAGTTGGCAAACAACAACAAACAAAATACAAACAAACAAAAAATCACATTATATTAGTATAAATAATGAAAACAAAATTGAAAATAAAATATGAAAAACAAAAAAATTTTCTTCAATAAAAATAAATAATATATTATAATAATAAATAAATAGCCAGTAATTGAATGTATGATTAGGTGTAGTAGTAGTTATTGTTGTTTTTTATGATTATTATTTATATTTCATAAGCAAGAGTGAGACTTACCATCAAATAAATAGACAGACAGACAGCCAAACACACAGATAAAAGGGTCGTTTAACCACAAACTATCCGTCCATAAGGTAAACACCAGTACCACCAGAGAAAAAAATAGTCAAAAGTCTACCGGTATTGCACTTAAATATACAGTCGAGACGATAGGGTAGTGCTGGGGGTAATGTGATTTGTATGTGTCCTTTAAAAAATGTGTCTACTGTATATACTGTATATTAGGTATGGTTGGCCACAACTACCACCACCACCACCAATGGTTATGCAAATAGCAACACTGCAAAAAAAATAAAATAAATAAACCAAAAATTTAATAAACAGTTTGTTTGATCATTAGTTTTATGCCTAATCATTTGTTTGACTGAATAAAAAAATTTAAATAATAACATATTATAAGTAAAATATATTACTAATACTTGAATTTAACAAAAAAAAAAATTTTGTAATTATACTGTTGTATTATACAATATTGATTTTATTTTTAATATATATCTATATATAATTATATTCAAATGTATTCAATTATATATTATAGATTAATATATAGTATAATTATAGTAGACATAAACACAATTAGGTATTTTTAATTAACGTTTGAATAATAAATGCAATATATTATGCCATATATTGCCAAATATACATTGATATATATTTTATCAATCATTAGTTTAACAAATAATTTATTTAAATTACTATTTATTTGTTTATATTTATCTCTCTCTCTCTTTCTTTCTTTCTCTAAATGATAATTACAGTTATTAGTTAAAATAAATTAGATTATTATTTAGGCATTATATTATCAATATTTATATATTGCATGAAACATCAAAAATTTATGTTAAATATATCAAAAAATAAATTGTAATAAATTTTTGTACTGCATTTTTGATGGCATTGTTATGCAAAATATTATATAGATATATACTGTATATACAGTATATTATAAAAAAAAAGGTTTGACATTTTAATAGGAAATAAAATATATAATAATATAGTATATAAATTGAAAACAATTTTTAACAATTAAATAGTATAATTTATATGTATATTCAATAGTTGCCAATCATAGCACTGTTATGTCAGATATGTATGTATGTATGTATGTATGTGTGTGTGTGTGTGTGTGTGTGTGTGTGTGTGTTATGGGCGTCGGTCCTAAATATTATCATGAATTAAGTTCACTCCCGTGCCATCAATATATTGAGGAAACGTTATATCATATTAGACATCTAAGTCTTAAATATACTGTATATATATATATACCGTATATATCTATTTATAAAAATTTATTTCCGTTTTTAATATACATATCATACAATACTGTACATTACATAGTATTAAATAATTTATACACAACTAAATTATAAATACTTTTACCGGTAATAATCATATGTATAATACTAATAATACTAATAAAAATCAAATATTTGTCATTGTTTTAATATAAAAATATTATAATATATATAAATAAATATTTCTTAAATATTTTTAGCATTAAATAGCAAATGTAGTTAAATATCAAATGTCAAATTTTTTTCATGATATTTAAAACAATACAAATATTATACAATAAAATTTTTGAAATTATTTAAATAAATTGCATATATATAACATTTTTTCAAAATTCAATTATTTATAATTATAATCAAATTAGTTTTATGATTGTTTCGCAACTATTTTTCTATATATATATATATAAAATGCATAATAAAATTATTTAGTAGTTCTCTCTCTTTCTCTCTCTCTCTTTCTTATCACTGTTAAGGCTAATGATCTGTTAATTCAAAACGTTTTGAAATGCAAACAGAGTTTATTTTTTTGGTTAATATTTTTATTATTATTATTATGCTTATGTATTTTACTTTAAATATTTTTTATATTTATCATATATATATGTTTTTTAGTTGTCTGATATATTAGTTAAGCCTTTAATAACTTATCCAACAATTGATAAGACAAGTGGTTTTTTGAACAGCAAACACATGAATATTATGAATCACTTCATTATATACTGAATTATTAATACATTATTATTATTATTATTATTAGTACATACACTCACTCTCTCTATAAATCTATGATTTAAAGATTTTAAATAAATGATTGCTTTTAAGCACTCTCTCTCTCTCTCTTTCTCTCTCTTTAAGACAGAAAAAATGTTACTTTAAATAAGTCATTGAATTATCAGTTACTCATTAGAATTGAAGGAAAAGATTTCGCATAAAATAACTAATACTCAGCACCGGGAGTTTAAAGCACATACACATGTGATTGAAAGAGAGAGAGAGAGAGAGAGAGAGAGAGAGAGAGAGAGAGAGAGATGAAAGTCCTCTAAAAATGTTGTTTACTTTCAATTTACCAGTTAGTTGTCTTGAAAAGAGAGGAAAAAAGTTTTTAACCCTTTCCTCTCTATTCAACACCACATGCTATGCTCTCTCTCTCTCTCCCTTTCCTCTCTTTTTCATGCTATCAGTCAATATATTATATAAGGTAACACATAATCATATTTACAGATATATATATATATATATACAGTATATACCTGTATATATATAGTATATCTAATACTATGGTGTGTGTGTATGCGTTTAGATTCAATGTCTAAATTGATATTTTTTTGAAATGAATTTTTATTTTTCAATTAAAATTATATTTCAACATTGGTTGTATGTATTTTTAAATTCAATATTAAATAATATATATCAATAATATTGATTTAAAAGTGAAAATTATATTTATTTTTATTTTTTTTGTAGTCACCTTTTATTTATGTATCACTAACCCTACTACTACTACTATAACAACTAACTTTAATATATATATATATGATATTGAACAACAAAACATGATTTGATATTTGAAAGATATATATTTAGAGAGAGAGAGAGAGAGAGAGAGAGAGAGAGAAAATAAATAAAAAATAAAATAAATAACTAAATATTATATATAATTAAGTTTTCAACGATAATATGAATTGATTTTCAAAAAATTGATTGCAATCTATTACTCTCTCTCTCTCTCTCTCTCTCTCTCTCTCTCAATGTCTCTCAATCAGCACATACTTAAAGTCATACAATAAAAATAAAATAAAAATTTAACACAAATATTGATTTTAATAATTTTTTACTTATACTAATATTCATAAACATATTATTTATCTTATATCTATAAATTTATATCATGTAGATATTAATCTATTATTATTATTATTATTTTGTAAATAAATTTCTATAATTTTCATGTCAACATCCAATAAACTGTCAATAAGTATATATATAGTTTATATACTGTAGATTATATGCAAATATATATATATAAATTCAATTATCATTTAAATTTTCTATATATATTATATATATATATATATATATATATATATATATATATATATATATTACACAATACTGTACAACAACTATTAATTATTAACATAAAATAGTAATCATTGATTTTGTTGTTGTTGAACTACACAAAACTTTTCCACTAATTATTTATAATATATAATTTAATATATAATTGTGTGTCCGTTAATCATTATGCAAACAACAATAATGAAAAATATTCAAAAAAACATTTATCAAAACAGCATTAGATAATTAATGAATTATTATTATGAGATTTTATATAACATAACAACAATACAAATGATGTGTTTTATTTTTAAAAATGAGATGAGTTTAATAAATTAATGAATGCTATATAAGTATTTAAAAACATATAATAATAATAATAATAGTAGTAATAGTAATAATATGGTAAATTTTATATAATAGTTGTTTAAAATTAATTTGCATTAATAGTTAAACATTAAGAAAGTCAATAAATGAAAGAGAGAGAGAGAGAGAGAGAGAGAGAGAGAGAGAGAGAGAGAAAGTACTAAACATTAATATAGATTTTATGCAAAAGATTTGAACACAAAAAAATAATTAATAAAAAAAAGATTTGTTTAAAAGTATTTTTGTGTTTTAAATATCACAATATATATATATAAAATACTATATCATATTATATAATAGCAATCTATCGGTTCATTGAACTTAAACAACAAATCCTTGAAATATAAATTGCTTTTATAATATTAATATTATATCTAAGTTAAGTTTTTATACATACAATATATTGCATATATGTATATACTGTATATATATATTCAAAAAAAAAATGTTTTGACAAAATAGATGTGTATTAAATCATAGTTAATCATAAATCTTTCTCTCACCTTAATATACATATAAATTATTAACACAGTGTTTAATAATTATTATACATAAACTACTCATACAACCAACAACAACAAAAAAAGTATATTTAGGAAGTACCTCATTTTTTTAATAAAGGTGCTGTTTCATTATATACATATATAGTATATACATTCAATATAGTTGTATACACTTGTATTTATAGCTACCCTACCTGTCCAACCAAACCTACTACTACTACTACTACTATACTACTGGTCCATCATATACTCAGTGAATAATATAATATATATTAATATTATAATAGCTATTAAAAATCATTTAAAATTTTTACTCAATTGTATAATCACTTTTGTGAAGTTATTATTTTTTTATTATTTAGTGTACAGATTATTATTATTTTATGACGGCTTATGTTTTTATCACAATTAGTGTCAGAATAAAAAAATACTACTAATAATAATAATAACTACAAAAATAAGCGTTTCTATAATAATATTAATACTAAATAATACTAAAAAAAACTAGCCATAAAATTATCTATTTAATACTACCGGTACCCAATTACTGTACCTTTTATTTTCCTACTATCCCTAATCAACAAATGTTGTTGTTTTTTTTTGTTAAAATGAAATGCAAATTTTAGTAATTATATTTATATTTTATATATATATATATATATATATAGTATTTATCTAACTAACCAAAAATGTAAATCCTTTAAACGCTATTTCTGGTAAAATACTGTAAAATAATTTTTTTTTGTACATTAAAAAACGTGTTTTTTTATATTTCAAATATATATATTTATATCTTTAAATATTTTGATTTTCAAAGTGAGAGAGAGAGAGAGAAAAAAAAATATTTGTAAAAAAATTTCACATGTAATATAAATAAAAATCAAATTAAATTAATTTTTCAATTTCAAGTTTTTTTGCAAACATTTATAATCTATACATTTTCTAATATATATCTATATATGAATAGAGTCTAAATAAATATATATATATAAAACATTTTATTTTTCATGAGTTATATTTAGATAGATGTTTATCACTTAAAATATATTTATTGATATATACAGTGTATATATATAAAAGTAAAAAACAGTGAAAGTCTAGTATATTAAAAAAACAGCCAAAAAAAATCTATAGGATTGTTGTTTATTATGTGAATAGTTATTTATTAGCCCAAAAAATAGCAACTAATAAAAAAAATTATATATAAATTATATAAACTTTCTCTTTCTTTATATATATTTATTAATGTAATGTAAAATTTTCAGATGAGGTTAATGTATTGGGTCTTTAAGTTATCCGTTTATTTTTTAAAATAAAACAAACAAAATTAAAATAAAATCAATAGCACTGGTAGTACATATTGAGTTAGTTTAGATTTGGGATTTCAAAAAAAAATAATAATAATAAATGTTATATCATTAATATCCCATGTAATGTTTTTTTTTATAAAAAAATAAATAAATAAAACAACAAAATAATATATTAGTATTGTTGTTGTTGTTGTTATAATTGTATAAATTTATAAATTGCTATATATTTAAGTCATATTGATTGCCAGTTATATTATATTAATATCACTGTACAGTATATTTGCAATCATTAATTATGTACTTTTTCTCTACCTTTAAATATGTCAATAAAAAAATATTTTTTATATATATATTTTTTTGTTGGTTTCAATTTGTGATCAATAATACAAATCTCTCTCTCTCTCTCTCTCTCTCTCTCTCTCTCTCTCTCTCTCTCTCTCTCTCTCTCTCTCTCTCTCTCTCTCTCTCTCTCTCTCTCTCTCTCTCTCTCTCTCTCTCTCTCTCTCTCTCTGTAGTTGTTTGGAAATAATATAAAAACAAAATACAATTTAATTATATATTTATATATATATATCTAACAAACTTAATTGGTAGTTTAATTGACTGAAAATAAACTTTAATTAGAAATTTTATTTTTACTTATATTTACTTTATTTAATTAAATTTATTTTTTTTTTAAATGAAAACAATGTGTGTGTGGCAATAATTTTAAGATATTATTTTTATTACTATTATTTACTATCAATAAATTTTATTTATTTATTTATTTTCATTTTTATAAAGTTGAATACATGAAACTGTCATACAATTTTGAAAATATTAATTTATTTATTATTTATTTTTATTATTATTACTATCTATTTTTGTTAGTCAATGATTTTATTTATTTATGTGTTTATATCTACTGTATAGATATGAACTTATTTTTTATTCAATCATAAGATAATACTATATTTTATGTGTTAACACAATATTCACAATACAATTGAAAGTAAAATTTTTTTGAAAATCATAAAACACATGTCATTGAAAATTAAAAATTATATGACAGCTGCAAATAATAATAATAATAATAATATTTTTTTAAAATCTAAAATCATATAAATAATTGGTTTTACGACTGTATTGTCTAAAAAAATTATTTATTGTTTATATCTATAATCTATGACTTTTGAAAAATATAATTTTACTTTTCATAAGACGTTTAACACGAAATCAAAACTATTTATTTTTAAAAAAAATTATTAATCAAAATATAGATATGAAAACAAATTATTGTTATTATGATAAATGTTTGACTAATAAACAAGTATTATAATATTTTATATAACAGGTATTATTTATATTTAATATTTATATACTGTATATATATATTTTTTTAAAGTTAAGTGTTATATGTATTTTTATGATTGTATTAAAAAAATAAAAATAAATTATTTATAGCATCATTTGTAATATTAATTATTTTATTTTTCTTATATAAGTTATAAATATTTTTTTAAATTTATTTATTCATTTCAATAATATTTCAAAAGGTCATCAAATCTTCATAATAGCTAATAAATTATAAGTAAAAACTAAATCTTTGAATTTTCTGGGTGTTTGTTATATATATATATATATATATATATATATATATATATTGATAATATATATAACTTATATAAATGTTTAGAAAGATATTTCGGATATTTTGTTAAATAAAAGAGAGATTTGAAAAATGAATACAAAATAAAAAAAAATTTTAAAATTATAATTTATTTTAAATATTAATCAATTAAACTGTTTGTGCGGAAAATTATATTCAATTTAAATCTATTAAACTAAAAAATATTGCTAAATAATTAAAAGCACTTTTCTAACAAAAAATAATTATATTAAATTAAAAATCAATTGCTTAAAGTGTTTATTTTATTTATATATATTAGAGACAATATATAAGTCAACTACAAAAATATATGTAACAATAAAATATAGTCTAAAAAACATCTAAAATATACTAAAAAATATAAAACTTATTACAAAATTGTTATCTATTGAATGCTTCATTAAAATTAATGCTAACAATTGATAAAATTACTCAATTTTTTCATAATATTATTATTATTACTGTTAAGTTTAAGTGTAAAAATATATATTATATCGAAACTATTAAAAGCTAATTATATTTTATAAAAAAAATAATGTAAATATATATAAACAAATATTTTTAAACGTTTTGCTCTCAAAAATCATAAAACAAAACGAAACCATCATTATTACAATCATCATAAAAATTTTGTAATAATAATAATAATAATTATTATTATTATCATAATTATAAATACCTAAACTGTAAACAATTTAAACACCAAAATAAAATATTTCTCTAAAATAGTAAACATTTTTTATTTTGGTTAAATATTTATATTATTTGATATTAAAATAAAATATAAAAATAAATCTTAATGCATTGAATTTAATTATATATATACATAATAATAATAAACAAAATAAATAAAATATTTATATTCAAATGTCAAGTTTAAATTCATATGCAAATATTATGCAATAAACAGTAAATAATTGTAACAAAAAAATACAAAATAAAAACTATACGGAAATGTAATATTTTATTTCAACATTTTTTGCACTATTTATATAGTTATTTAAAAAAATAGTTTTTAGTTTGTTTTGATGAATAGCTATACAACATTGAAATAAAAATAAGTAAAATTGTATAAAAATTTTTATTTGTAAAATATATATAAAGTGTTTATCATTTTTATTTTAAGAGATTAAAGTTTTTTATTTTTTTGTAACTAATATGTACAGTATTTCTATAATAAAAATGTTTTTAATGTTTTTAAAAATAATGTGAATGAATACAAAATGTGAACTAAAGTTAAAAATATTTTTCTGACAAAAATTTATTTAATTTCTGTGAATAAAAATTATATTTTGGGAGTTAATAATCTATTTATTATTATTATTTTTTTTGTTCATTCAAATAGTGTTAATTAAATTTATGATCAAAAAATATTTCAAAAAAAATATTTTACCATTTAATGGCAACAGAAATAAAAACAAAACAAAAATAATAAATGACTTTAATTTATGACAATCATTAGGATTTTTTTGGGAAATGACACAAAATTTTAGCCAAAAATTGTTTTAATTCAATCAAAATTTTTTTGTGAATAACAAATATCTATATATATTAGGTATAAATATTTTGCTATCAATGGGTGTAATTCTAAACAAAAATTGTTTTTGTTTTTTATATATCATTTGTTTCCATAGATTTTGAAAAAATTTGAATACATTTTCAATTTTCTAAACAAACATTTTCTCTGAAAAAAATGTTTGAAAAAAACAATTTATTATTTAATGTAAATTACATTATTTTTGTTTGCCCTGAAAATAAAAACTATAGCAATTTTATACTATTATTATTATTATTATCAAAACTACTTGATATAACCAACAACAAAAAATCAGATAATCAAATGATAATCAATCAATCAGTCAATTCCCGTATATACTGACTGTTCAATCGCTTTGAGAGCTAATTAATATTCATTAAACTAATAGCAATAACAACAACAAAATCTGATGATAATAATAATAATAAAATATTTTTTAATAAAAAAATTATACCAAAAAAAATAACTTTCATTTATCATTATTTATAGATAAAAAAAACTGATTATTATAATCACAACAACAACAAGTGATTAAACTAATACTCTAAAGAGTTATTCACGAAATTTGTAATTAAAATACTTTTTTTTTGATCTCAATTTCAATCACAAACTCTCTCTCTCTCTCTCTCTCTCTTTCACTGTTTCTGAGAAAATATCATTTAAATTAATTTACATAAACATTACATAATATATTAATAGACACTTAGACACGTTTACCTGTAGAGAAAAGGGTTGATTATCTCACTGTCTATAGTATCTAATGAATACAAAATGAATTAATAATAATAATAATGAATTATTTTTTTGTGTGAATGTAATCGTTTTTTTTTGTAGTGAAAAAAGGCATATCAAGTATCATATCTATCACTTACTAGTAGTAATTGTATAGTACTTAATATATACAGTATATATATAATCAATGCATCAAATTTGTTGCCAATAATGTAATATTAATGAACAATTTTTAACTGAAAAAAAATATTTTTTTTAATTATCTATTGCTTATATTAAAAGGGTTGTTCACTAATTATTGTATAATATGTATGTATGTATACATTTGATGTATAAAATATATATATTTTTTAGGGGAATTTTTTTTTAATATGTAACATTCAAATCTATCAATAAATTGTTTTATTATTATTTTGATTTTATTTTTTTTTTGGTAACTTTCCAATAATAAAACTAATAACAAAAACTATATCATTAATTATTGATAGTCTGTCACTAATACTATTGCTAGTGATATAACTATTTAGCATTTATATGATAGCGATATAAACTCCCAGAATATATATATATATATTATAGCCCTCCGGGTGTTTAATGAAAATACGTGTCCTCTCTCTCTAATATAAACTTCAATCAGTGTGTGTGTGTGTGTGTGTGTCTAATAATTATTGCCTTAATAAGAATTACTATTATTTTTAATATTGTGTCTCTGCGCTGTTATCATAATTATCATAAATGCTTTAATTGTATCATAAATATGATTTTATGGTAAAACCATATACTGTTGTGTATGTTATAATTATAATTGCTTTACATTTGCCATAAAATAAAATAAAAGTTTATTAAATTCAAAATAATTTATGTATATTTATATTCTCTCTCTCTTTCTCTCTCTCTCTCTCTCTCTCTCTCTCTCTCTCTCTCTCTCTCTCTCTCTCTTTCTTTCTTTCTCTCTTATAAATATATAATTGTTTAATATCAATGTCAAGTTTATATATATCAATATAAATTATATAAACACAAATCACTTTAGTATACCTGTATTTTTTTCAAACACTTAACATTACATAACATTACAGTATAGACAGTACTACTGTACTCTAGTAGTAGTAATAGTTTTGAAAGTGAGAGATACAACTCATAAACATTTGAAAGTTTTATTTAGTAATACAATTATTATTATTATTATTATTATTATTATTTAGTATAATTATCTATGCACTACATATAATAACATTTTTGATTGTTGTATATCACGAACAACTAATTTTTCACTTTAAATAAAAAATATATAAAAAAATTTAGTTTTTTGTTGTTGTTGTTTGCATTTATCTCCTAAAAAAATACAGTAATAAACAAACACAAAAGTGATGGCATCACATAATTAAATAGATACCAACACAACAACAAATTTGTAAATTTTTATACATAACGAAAAAAAATTGCTACAAAAATAATAGGTCTCACAAAAATAATAATAATAATAATAGATTGTCTGTTATAATAAATATATATATGATATATAATTTTTATATACAGCATACATGTATCATACATATGTACTATTATATACTATATATATACTACTATTTTATAATACAGTATAAGTTGTTGTTATATAACTTATGATAGGGACTGGGAGTCAGTTAGGTAGGTTCGTGTGGTTTTTTGATGTTGCGGTATTATTATTATTTTTTTTTTTTTGATACCAATTTAGGAGAAATATTTTTGTTGTTGGCATCAATTTTTATGAAATATGTGTTTTTGCTTTCAAATAATAAAAAATTACTCAAAAATTTTACTCTCTCTCTCTCTCTCTCTCTCTCTCTCTCTCTCTCTCACTCTCTTATTGTAAAATATAATATATATATATATTTTTATTTAATCCCTAATCGTGTTTTTCAATGTGTCTATAATTAATAATTAATAATTGTAATCAATCTAATAGTTTTATACTTTTGCTCTTTTGCTAACTTTCGAAAAAAATTGTATAATAACTTAATTTGTAAGTTATTTTTTTGAGAAATTATATATAGCTTTGTGTGGCAAAAGTTAATAACAAATAACTTTTCATATAATTTATAATATTAATATAATAAATTAGCTTAAATTTTTATTTTACTATATATTACTAAATTTTTTTTCTTGTATAATTTAAATAGTAAACTATCATATTCATTTAATTTTAATTTATTATTTTAATAATAATTAAGTAATAAAATATCTTTATTACTATTAGTAAATTATTCTTATATTTTATTATCAATAAATTTTATAAGTTATAAACATTTTGTTTAGTATTTTGACAGTTAGTATTAATTATTATCAATATACACACACAAATATATATATAACTTAAAAATTGATTTTTAAAAATATTTATCTATATTATGTGCTAAAGTAATAATAATAATAATAATTTTTTAGTGACCCCAACAAATATCCGTCATAAATAGGAAACTAATAAATTAATAATTTTATGGTCTATACTATACTAACTATGGGTTAGTATAGTATAGTTATTATATAATGTATTATTATTATCATTATTATTGTTGTTGTTATTTATTGATTACTTACCTATAGTTTGTTTTTTACATAACATTCCCATCAATTTTCACACAATTCCGTGAATTTCTTTGTCAATATTTATGACCTCTTTTTTCTCTCTATCTATACTAATGGTCAGTATTTAGTGTTAAACTATTAAGACCATAGGGGAGGGAAAGGTATGTCTTATACAATAGGTATTTAGGACTGACTTTTTTTTAAGGCTATGCAGTGTTAGGCTATATATATATACAGATTAAGCAATGAGTGAGTGACTGACTGATAGGCGGCAATATGTGAGCTCCGGGAGAGTAAAAATATTAGGACTATTGCGTGCATTGACTTAACTGAGAAAGAGAGAGAGAGAGAGAGAGAGAGAGAGAGTAATGGGATGCTCTCTCTCTTTCTCTCTCTCTCTTAACAACTTAAAAAACATACCATTATTATAGATAGATATATAATATATATGCCAATAATAAATTAGATTGTATTAGACATACCATAGATTCATTTAAACAAAACACAAAAAATACTACATATGCCGTATCCATACTTAACATACATGTGCTATCTTAATGATATATTTAAATTTATGTATTATTTCATATGTATTTATAAAAAATAAAATAAAATTAAGGCATTTTTGTATTAGACATTAATAACCAGCAACAAAAAAATCAAGCATTTACTGTGTATGTATGTATGTATGTGTTGTTGTTGTGCTAGAAATATCATAAAATATGTCTTAAATTTTGTTATCTATAGCTAACTCCCTTATGATAGGGATGTGCTTAAAAACAGATGTATTGCCACCAATATTAACAACAACAACAACAACAACAACAACAACAACAACAACTACAGCATAACTATTGTTGTTATATAATAAAATAGCTATAAGTTTAAGGAAAGTATTTACTTATTTTCTCTCTCTCTCTCTCTCTCTCTCTCTCTCGGAGTATAATTTATTTCAAGTGTAGTGTTAATGCTATTTGTTATCTAAAGTGAATATAAATTAGTTTTATTTTTTATTTTTTTTTCTCTATCATTTGGTGTGGTATGTTTGGCTACAAAATTACACAAACACACACATATACACTACCGGAGCACATAAATACAGCACCGGGATTTTATTTTTTAATTTTTTTTTTAAAAACAATTGGGTGGAGACGACTATCAATTCACATATATTATATAAAAAAACAGTAATTCAAATGAAAATTAGATTTTTTTATGTATTATTATCATATAATTTTCAACAACAAAAAACTAAAAATAACATAAGATTTCCATTACATAGTAATTGTTATAAAATTTAAACTAAGAGTTATTGTAGATTGTATTTATAGTAAATGTTTGTCAAAAAAAAATTATCATTTATATATACACCGAAAAAATAGCCATTAGTTTTACTTTTTTTAAAACAACACACTTTCAAATTGTTTATAAATAATATTTTTTATTGTAAATTTGTTTTCAATGGTAAACTAACAGATAAACTAAAGATAACATAAGTTTTATTGTTGTTTAATATAAAAATATTTATAAATTCAGATACAATAATACCAAACAACAAATGCTAAAAACTTTCTCCTCAACACAAAAAAAAATAATTCAAATATTGATGGCTTCAGTAGTTTTTTTTGTGTGTTTTGTTTTAAAAACTTTGAGATTTTTTTGTTGTTGAATATAACTTTTGGCGTACAAATCATTTGCTATGGGAATTGATATCACAATATCATAGCTTAGAGACAACACATTTGAAACATATAACCAACAAAAAAAATTATATATTTTTAAACTCCCCCCCCCTCTCTCTCTCTCTCTCTCTCTCTCTCTCTCTCTCTCTATTTCTAACTCTTAGTGATATACGCCTCCCTTTATACCCTCTCTATCCTTATATATCTCACTTTCCTCTCTCTCTCTCCCAAGTGATTGTTTTACTTGATTTTGATGGCATTTTTATACCAAAAAAAATCAGTACATACATCATAGCAATGTGTCGGTAACATATGGTTTCACATATGTATTATGTGTATGTATAGAAAAATTGAAGTGAAAAAAAAAGTTTTTTTTTGTGCTACTGTACTGTATTGCAGTATAAATACAGATATAATAGTAAAACACTTTTTTTTGTTTGTTGCAAATTTGAAAAATAAATCGTTAACTTATCAGTGCATTTGTGTATTGAATATAATTATTTTTAATAGCAAATTGTTTTTTTTTGTATATTTTTTTCCCCTACAAATAATCTAATACTTGTATTAAGTGTTACAATACTTATATAAAATTAAATAATCAATTTAATGGTATTTTATAATTTAGACTATATATATAAATTATAAACTTAATTTAGATGAAATAAAACTAAATAAAATGTCAACAAAAAAAATATTTACTAAATATAATAAATTTGTATCAATAAATTATTATTATTTAAACTAAAATATATATATAAAAAACTGTAATTTGTTAATTCAATTAAACATTTAATATACATATAAAACAAAATATTTATAAACTTATAAGTGATCCGTTTAATCATTGAAATAAGTGTTATAACAATTAATTCTAAATAGTTATAATAATTATTATTGTCTCTCTAATTTATATATATATATCTAGGTTATTGCATGCCACTATTGGAAATTAATTATAAGTATATTATAATAATTATTTGTGTTAATTAATTAAAAAATATATATATTTCACATAATAGATTTGTTATTTCTAATGTCTTGTTTATTTAATTGTAATTCAATTGTTTGCTCAATAATTCAAATGTTTAAAAAAATAACTCAAATGATTATCTAAATATGATCACAGATTTTTTTTGGTAATATAAATTATACATTTATTTTATAATTAAAAAACTATATCTATATATGTTAGATATTTATATATAGATATATAGATACATAAGTTTATAAATATTTATTATTTTTATTATTATTATTGAGACATTTAATTAAAATGTCAACAAAAAAAAGATCAAATCAATAAATAAAAACTTGTCACTATAAATATTATACAATTTAAAAATTTTTAGTTTTTTTTTTTAATTCTAATAAATATTAAAAACTAAATAACAAAAAATATATCATAGATAATAATTTAATTTATAAATAAATATATATATATAATTTTTTTTCAATAAAAATAGTGATAACAAGCAATAGATTAAAGTGTAAACCTTTTTGCATTTTTGTTTAGCATTTTATAAAAATGTTTTTATTTTTTTTATCAATTTGTCTGATATAAAAAAAACGATTCAATGAAATAAATTTACTAATAATAATAGTTGAAGAAATATTTGTAATAATAATAATAATATTTTTCTATCAAATACATAAACAAAATAAAATATTTGTAAAACATTTGTCTAAATCTTATATAAATATATATAAATTTAATATATTATTGAAAAAATTGTTTATTTAGTTATTATTATTATTATATTTTATTTTTAGATTTTATCATTTTTTTGTTATTGAACAATATCTCACTTTTTCACAAAAAAAATAAATATACTGTATATCTATAGACTGATAAATAAAATATATATACTGTATAAAAAATTGTGTAGTGATGAAAATCTAATAAAATTATATTGTATTATTATTATTATTATTATTTTTAGTCTAATAAAAAAATACAGTCTATATAATTATATTATAACTAAAACTGATAGTAAAAGTTTGATTAGAGATATAGTTATTTTGTTTGTTATTTATTATATATTTTTTGTTTGTTTGTTTTGTTTGTCTGTGTCGTGTATTTTCGTTTTCAATTTAATTTCAATTTTTATTTATTTAGTTATTTTTTTTTATATTATTCCCAATCACTTTGGTTTATGTCTCTCATTGAGTGTTAAAGTTGTAGTCTTATATATAAAAAAATAATAATAATTGACTGCTGTTTTGCTAACCAATTTATTATTATTATATTTATTTTATTATAACAACAACTAATTTAGCACACAATAGGTGTTATACAATAAGTAATATACAGTATATTTTATTTTTTTACTTAAATTAATTTTATTTTATATTGAATTTGAGGTTTTCAATACTTTATATACAGTATACGCYATATATATATATATATATATATATATATAATGTATTCAATAGTATTAAATCTAATTCAGCATAAACAATAAAAAGATATAATAATTTGTAATGATTTAAACAAAAACAAAAATATTAGTAATATATTATTAATATATTTTTTTTTAAATAATATACATTATATAAATCTATATTAATCATAAAATATTTTTGAATAGTTTGCAACATTAAGTATAATGACATTTAACTTGAAAAAAATCGTATATTATTTTTTTGGGTACAAATATCTTACTATAAATATATTGCATAATAAAATAGTAAGAAAAAAATAAAACATTAGATATATATTTTTTTGGTTATCATATTTTTTTAAAAAAAAGTGAATGATTTTGTTTTTTTAATGTACTGTTCAAACATAATATATGCACATACAATACATCCTTAAAAAATTATTATATATTTTATGTATATATATATAAATAAAGTTTTGAAACCAACAAATTGACTGACAATTTATGGCAAATACATACATACAGTGTATGTTTTTTTTAATAAAAAAACGATCATTTATTTCACCCATAGATGACAAATGAAGTCTTATATACAAAACTATTTTGAATTTAATGTCAAAACATTTTATTTACACTCAAATGAGTCCCTAAATTATACCGACAACTATTTTGTTGGTAATAAAAAAAATAAATTTTTTCATATATATATTATATATATATACTTATTTCAAAGTCGCTTATCATACTCTATAAAATAAATTTTTTTTATATTATATCACATATATGTATATGAAGTTATGTAATAACTCTCTCTCTCTCTCTCTCTCTCTCTCTCTCTCTCTCTCTCTCTCTCACTCACTCACTCAGAGGTTATCTAATGGTTTTCTTCATAAGGAATGTCTTTAATACTGATAGTGAACTTACTTTCCTTTCAATTGTATAACTTTTATAACAACTTTTTATTTTAAATAATAATTGTTTTTATTATTATTCTTATTATTATTGTTTTAGCAAAAATTAAATTTCATCTTATTATTAGTGCGCAAAGAGATATCATATAATAGATGGGAGAGAGAGAAAAAAAAAGAAAGAGAGAGAGAGAGAGAGAAAGAGAGAGAGAGAGAGAGAGAGAGAGAGAGAGAGAGAGAGARAGAGAGAGAGAGAGAGAAAGAGAGAGAGAGAAAGAAAGAGAGAGAGAGAGAGAGTTAAGAGATCCCTATTATATTGAAAGAAATGGCAATAAATCAAATGACTGACTGAAACCCAAAGATTTATAAGTCATTTAATGTGGCATTTGGTTGTGTCCTGAGCTCAGTAACCTATCAGAGCTGATAATCAGTGATAAAAGAGATGCCGAGCAAACATATTATATATTAAAGACGTGTATATACACTATATATATATATATATAAAGTAATTAGTATATACATGTAGTGTATTAGTAAATACTGTTGTTATACACTATAAAACTATTGATGTATTTATAGTGTATATCATATTATATATGATTCATATATAGTATAATAAAATACCAGATTTTAAATGTCATCAATCAGTTTTGCCCAAAAAAAATGATCAATTATTTTACATTAAATATGTGATTAATATTTGTTAACTGTGTCATCGTTGACAGCGTGTGTGTGTGTGTGTGTGTGTGTGTGTGTAATAAAAACAAAAAAACTACTTATAAATACATATGTATTAATACTTGTGAAACAAATGATTTATAATTATCGATAGGAAAAAAATAATCTAGTTCAAAATAGAAAAAATTATGTAAAAATAATTATTATATATTATTTTTTTAAACTATTGAAACAAATATCATAGAAAATAAATGTCACCAAAAAAAAATAAAATCTAAGTTAAAACCTAAATTTATAACTCATGTTCATATATAATCACATAATTATGATTTCTCACACAAAAACACAGAGATAAAAAAAAATTTATTTAATTTTTTATTAATTGTTAATGAAATCAACATTAAATCGTCAGCAAAGAAAAAATAGTAGATTTACTTCACAATATATATACTGTATATATATATCATTAAAATTTATAGACAATTATTTTTATTGATTGGATACGTGCGAAAAATTTATAGCCCAAAATAAAACTATATATTGAATATATATATATATATACTATAATAATATTATTCCTGAGTTTTTTTTTTATTTTCTAGTTCAAGCATATATATAACTTTAAATTTATATACAATATATTTACTATATATATATACCATATATAGTAAATAACTATTTTTTCTGGTACTGATTGAGGGTTAACCATATAGTGTATATAATAAACTATATATTATATATACAGTATAAGAGTTAACACTATAAATGATATATTTAGCGCTTACGGGTGTGAAAATCCAAGTGAGTGACGAGATATTGATTGAATAGTTTATATACCTTTATATATAATATATATATACAGTATATATATATATATATATATGTTTGATAGAAAGTACTGTATATTAGAGAGTATATTATAAACATATTAAATTATAATACTTGCAAAAAAATTATATAATGTTTAACTAACTTTAAGAGAGAGAGAGAAAGAGAGAGAGAGAGAGAGAGAGAGAGAGAGAGAGAGCAAAAAATTTTCAAAAGTGAGAAAAGTCATTATCGCTATATCGCTAATATTATTATTATTATTATTATTTAAAGAAATTTTGTTGCTTTTGGTACTCAATTTGAAGATAATAATTATAATTACAGTCACTGTGTTGTGTTGTGTTGTTTTTATGTATTTTAAAAGTGTGCAAATATATTGGTAATGTGTGTGTATATGTTTGTGTGCTATTGAGTCAATCACATATTACAAACACATACACACACACACACACACACACACACACACACACACACACACACACACACACATACACACACACACTAAAAAATAATTAAAAGGTATTCCCCTTTTAAAACTATTTTAATAACAACAACACACAAAAAATAGTGATACACTTCATGTCTTTTCTCTCTCTCTCTCTCTCTCTCACTTTGTGTATGTGTTTCTCTATTATAAGATTATATAATAATAAGTTTCCAAATAAATATAAACGTTTTTTGTGTTTAAAAAAAATAAATAAATATATAGTTTGTATTTTTTTGAGAACACACACACATATACACATACATACAGATACCAAACTTGTGAAATGTTTTTTTTGGAAAATAAAATTATGTGCAAAACATTAGCTAAATAATAACAACAACATTAAAAATATACTGTAGTTATTGTTTGCACTAAAAATACATTTTTTAAGTAACTAAGAGAAAATAAACTTAAATTTTATTTTATTGATTTTTATTTTTATTTTAACACTATTTTAATTATTTTGAAGTAATCTAATATATATTTTAAATTTAATATATGATATATACTGTATTATCTGCTGTAAAATAGATTTAGCAGTAGTATAATATAATTGTATTTATTTTAAACTTTCTATTCAACAACAACAAAAAGTTTTCAACTACAAAAAATAATAATTACATAAATATATCATATTATTATATTTATTATATATATAAATACTGTATATTATTTTTTTTTGTTTTATAAATAATATATTTTATTTTTTTTATAATTATATTTATAAGATATCAAATAAATTGTTAAATATTTTTAACATTAAATTTAAGTTTTAAATAAATTAAACAAAGAAATAAATATATATATTTTTTTAAAAATTAGTAATTAAAAACAAATTGTATTATTATTTAGTTTGTTTGTTTTTTATAATTGTTTATAAAAATAAATTAAATAATAATAATAATTTTAAATTCAACTTACCGGGAGATGATTGTTGATAATAAATAAATTATTTTTCAAAATAGCAACAAAAAAAATTGCTATCACTTTCTCATTGAGATATAGAGATCATCAAATAAAATTTAAAAAAAACAAACAACAAAATTAAGTTTTTAATTGTAATTATTTCATATCTTCTTCAAAAAACGTATTTTATTTTAATTTTGTTGTTTTTATTATTATTTTTGTTTTAATAATTTGATTCACTCTTCAGATATGTATCATATAATGTCTGAGTTTATAATAAGCAAACAGTCATTAAATACATTAAAGAATTGGAGATTTTTTTAGTTTAGTTTAGTTTAGTTTTGGTTTATATTATATTTATGACTCTTATTATATAATAATTATTATTACATATACAGTATATACGGTTTATATATATTTATGTATATATATTATATAATTTTATATAATTATATGTAGTCTCGAAAATGTTGTCTGATTATAGTTTATTTGCATTGAATTTTTGTTGATTTTGTTGTTGTTGTTGAATATTCAATATTTATTAGTATTAATATTACTTTTATTATCATTAGTAGTAGTAGTAGTATATAATATAACTCTTTTTATTTTGTTTTTGTTTCTTAATAAATAATTTATTTTCACTAATAAATATATATATATAATGTTGTTTTTGTTGACAACTTATTATTAATATATTTATTATTATTTATTAGTATTATTATTATAATTATAGATAACTATAACGTCAATAAATTTAAGTCAGTCAGTCAGTCCATTAAAAACAATTTTTTTCAATAACAAGAAACAAAAAACTTGAAAATTATTTTGAAATTTTTATTTGATAATCAATAGTTGACCACAAAATTGTTTGCATTTTAAAAAAATAACTGATTGATATTATTCAAAAATTATTATAAATATAGATTAAAATAAAGTTAATATCAAAATTTAAATTGGCAAATAATAAATGTTGTAATAAATTTATTTACACACATATACAAATTAATACACAATTGTTAATAAAATAATATAAAAATAAAATTGTTATTTTTTTGAGGATATAATAAATTTTTTTAAAGTAAATAAATATATTTAAAACAATTTTAATTTAAATGCACCGGTATCTCTCTTTTTCTATACACTCCACACATATACACCCCAAACTAAATCCGGGCACTAAAAATAATAATAAATAAATAAAACAGCGTACGGTTATTACAAAACGGGCACAGGTAGGTAGTAGGTAGGCAATTGTGATGAGTGTGTAAAAATGTTATGACCGACCACTAAAAATACTACAGCTGCTGTCCATAATAATAACAGTTAGCCACAAATACTGGTGCCACAAATAGGAGGGGTATAGACACACATAATAAGATTATTATTATTATTATTATTCTGTGTGGACATAATACAAGTTGGATATAATGGTGTATTATTTGCACACACAAAAAAATAATGTAAAATCCAAGCAAATATTATGCAAATAAGCAAAAATTTGAGCACAGGTAGATTTTTATCACCACCCGATCCTGCTATGGATGTACAGTACAGTCAAGTTATTTTGTTTTGAAGCACTGGGAGATAGACAGAGATCGCACTTTTAATAATAATAATAATAATAATAGTTATTATATAATACTCATCACTAGACTGTCAATAATACCGTAAGTGAAGAGAAATATTTAATTTTTTTTGTTGCAAACAAATAGTTATATAATAGTTTATGTGTGTATTGAGAGAGAGATAGACCTAAAAACTTGTTCAATCAGTGAGACGACTAAACATTAACTGAAACCCAGCTCTCAGTATACATACTCAACGCATAGCTATCTCCTCTCTCTCGCTCTCAAAGAGCTTCGGTATGCTATGTGTCTGCTCCGGGAGTTTGCGCCCCATTTGATAGGCGTCTCTCTCTCTCTCTCTCTCTCTCTCTCTCTCTCTCTCTCTCTCTCTCTCTCTCTCTCTCTAACTTTTAGCTAAATAAAATATTTTAATTTTATATATACTTGTACTTAAACTATACGGGTTAAATAATTAAAGTAAAATACTTAAAACAGTATTTAAACGTAATATAATTTATAATGTAAAAATAATATTAATTTAATGAGAAATAATTAAATTTTTTAAGCAATAAAATTTTAATTATATATATATAAACTACTATTGACAGTGTGTGTGTGTGTATAATACTAAATATATTGCATTATCTTAATAAATAATACATATTTGATATGATTTTTACAATTTAAACGATTAATAAATCTAATATAGTTTAATTTTGTAGATAAAAAAAATTGAAAATTGTTTAACTTTTTATATAAACTTTTTTAGGAGTTATTTTATAACCAAATTTTTTTTGTTCATTATATTTTCATTTCAATTATATATATACTCTTTAGAAAACAATACATTGACATTTAAACATTTAATTATATATTATATATATAAATATATGACATTTTTTTCTAACCATTAAACAATACAATATATAATATAATAGTCAATGTCTTGCTTTTGCTATTGTTTTATATAATAATTCAAATTTTTTTTTATTATTATTAAAAACTCTTAACACGTTTTCATTGTCATTAAATGTCACTATTTGTCTCAAATTATTATTTATTTTATGTAAATGTGTTTAATATGCAAAAAACAAAGTTTCACTTTTTTCCATTCATTATTATAATGAACTATTGATATTAAAAATCATAATTATTATTATAATAAATAAGACTATAATTTTATAATATAAATTTCAGATTACATATATATTTTTTATGTGTACATATCATACAGTTTTAATAATGTCATACAATTTTTATTAAAAAAATGCATTAATTGTTATTTATTATTATATTATATTAATAATTAATATGTATTATGTAGTCCATTATATACATAATAAGATTAATTGTTAGTTTTTTATTATTATTATTGATATATAAAGAAATAAATTTAAAACAAATATCTTAATTGTTAGGCTGTTTTTGAATTTAACCTAAATTATTTGGTTGGTTTAGTTAAATTAATTATTTTGTTTTAATAAAAAATATATATATATATTGTATTTTATCATTAAAATAGCTTAAACTAAAATTATTTAATATTAGTAGAGTTTACAATTAGCGTAAAATTTAATATATATATATTGATACTGGTATATATATATATAAAGTTGAATATCATATATAGTATCAAAAATATAAATTTATATAAAATAAGTCTAATAGTTAGAAATTATAGTAATATAGTTATAGTTAAAATATTAATAAGTTGTAAATTATTATGTATAACATTGCATATGAAAATTAAATTATTTATACTAAATTATTTTTTTTGTAGGTAAAATCTACAAATATAATTTTTTTTAATGCTTTAATTATAGATATTTATTGCCAAACTAACCGCACACACACACCAGGAATGGGATGTCCAGGCAGTGTTGAGTCCAAAAAAAATTGTCGAAAACAGGGGTACATATGCTTAACTATTGGTAACTTTTTATTGTATTTAATTTGTATCCTTGTTTAGTCAAAAAAACTTGTCAACATTTTTTTTATTATTTATTAATAATAATTTTTATACAATATTAAAAAAAATATTTTGTTTTACACATTATAAAGTTTGTATCATCAGAATATATTAACTTTATATCATTTAATATTGTATTTTTTAACTTTCATTATAATAATCATATAATAAAAAATGCTTTTTTAACAAAATTATGTCTACTCTATAATATTTTCGGAAATTTACATAACATTTTGAATATATATATATACTGTTATATATATTCAAAATAATTATTATAATCTTTTAAAATAATAAATTATATTTTTTGTTTTGTTTTTGTTTTATTGAAAGATGTTTTGTTTTATGTTTTGTTAATATGAAATATATATATAAATCTAGACTTTAAACTAATTTTATTTAACAGACACACAAAAAAAATTATAATTTAATGTCAATATTGAGAACAATCTTATAATTTATATACTCTTTCCTAATTAATTATATGAAAAATAGTAAATAAATAAATAAATAAAAATATATATTTATTATTATTAATGTTTTAACATATTTAACTGGTACTGTACTTTAATTTAGATCACTTTATGATTAATAGTTTTTTATTGGCACACATTATATTGTATTAAAAATATATTACATATTTAAATAAATAAATAATATTTAAATAATAATAATTGTATTTTGCATAAAATAAATTGTATTTTACCAAATATGAAATCATACAATTAACCAACAAACAAAAAAAACATTGAAAAATTAATAATATCAGTAGTGTTAGTAGTAGTAGTAGAAAATATATATTTTTTTAAATTTTACATAAATCATATTATTATTAATATTTAATACATTCAATTCATTAATTATTTTTTACATTTATATACAAAATTTAAGTTTATAATTTATATTTTGAAATAAAGTTTGTTATATATATATATATATATATATTTATTTATGGATTTATTTATATCTCAATAATTATTGAAGCAAATGAATAACATATATATATATATATTATAACAACCAAAAAATTACCAAATATTTAGTCAATAAATCAATCAACAAAATTTTGTCGACGATTTTGATGGGAATCCGACTTTTTTGTTGTTGTTGTTCACTAATCATTGAATGTGTCATTCATTCAATTGAAATGTGATTTATTGTCACTAAACAAAATACTGTACAGTATTTTGTATGGTTTGTGTCGATAACTCAATTTCAATGTGTTATATGAAATGATAAAATAATATATTGAATATATATACGTATATATATATATATATATATAATGTATATATTTTTTCCATTCATAAATATGTCATAATTTTCAATTGAATTGAATTTTTATATACATTTCAAAACAATATTACAGTAAATCCATAATGTTTGTCATTTCAATCAATTTTTCTTATATATGATATATAATAAATATAGAAAAAAATATTGTATGTTTCAAATTAAATCTATTTATCAACTAATAATAATAATAATAATAATAATACTGATTAATGACACTGATACTAATATAATTACACAAAATTTTTATAATTAATAATCTACATGTATCCTTGTTTAATCAAAAAAAACTTGTCAAAAATTATTTTATTATTTATTAATATAAATTTTTATACAATATTTTTTTTGTTATACACACGTTTGTATCATCAGAGTATATTAATAATTAATTAATTATCATAGATAAAAAATTATTAACAATTTATTGATTTAAATTATTATTATTGTTGTTGTTATTGCAATTGCTATAATATAAATAATTAAATAATTTATATGCTAAATTGAATTTAATTTTGCATATAAATTATATCATATCATTTAAAATTAACATTTCAAACACAGTTTTTTTATTTTATCATTTTCTGTATAATTGTGGGATAAATTCATAGATATTTTATGCGAGAGAACTGATGGATAATCATTAACTAACAAATAGACAAACAAACAAAAAATACATAATAATTATAATAATAAAAAAAATTTGTTTTATTATTTAAATAACTTAAAACATTTTTATAATAATCCCTTTTTATATATTATACTGGAGTGGGTAATACTGGTAATAATAATTACAATAACTATGAGATCCCAGTCTAATCACATAATTTGGGAAACAAAAAATTATTTTTATTTTAGTAATAAAGGTATATAAGTATATAATTAGATAATATATATGGGGACCTCTTTGATATTTTTGGTTAAAACACTGTCTATCCAATTAAATTTACCTTGTTTATTTTTAAAACAAAATAATATAACTAATATTTGGGAAGATACTGTATTATTAATATTATTATTATTATTAGTAACAACTAATTAATTATTATTTCTAAATTATTGTATTTTATATTCAGTATGTTTTTGTTATTATTGTATAACATTGAATTTTTTTATTGTATTTAAATACTATAATATTTTTTTAAAAAAGTAATATTCAAATAATTTCTACTCTATTTATGTATCGCATAATGTCATTGTAGATAACAAATGTGTTGACTATATTTGTCAAACAAAACAGTAATTATTACATAAATATCATTAATTTATATTTATAAAGTAAATACATTACTACTACTACTACTACTACTACTACTACTACTACTACTACTACTACTACTACTACTACTACTACTACTACTACTACTACTACTACTACTACTACTACTGTATTTACAGTATATATAAATTTATATATATCTATTAAACATGCATAACTGTCACAAACAAAACGGGTAAAAAACAAATACAAATACAGTATTATATATACTATATATAGTGTAAGGTATGTCTAAATTTATTATAACAACATAATTAAATCGGTAATTAACTGACTGTTTTGCTGACACTTTTAAATTTACATTCATATAATTAAAATATATGATGATACCTGTGCAGCACACACACACAAACATATACATACCTGTATATGAAAGCCCATATGAAAGTGTGAGCACCGGTATTATTATTTTTATTATTATAGCTGACAGTCATAACATTTACCAACAACTTATAATAATTTTCTAAATGAATAGCAAAAAAAATTATATAAAATATATGTGGGAATTTTCGTGACATTGAGACAAGAGGACAGGTAGGTTGTAATCATACATAAGATAATAGAGAAAGAGAGAGAGAGAGAGAGAGAGAGAGAGAGAGAGAGAGAGAGAGAATAGTGATATGTCTGTAAATTATTATCATAGAAAAGTGGTAAAAGTTTTTATTATACATTTACGAGTAAATCAGTAATCAAATAGAGAGAGAGAGAGAGAGAGAGAGAGAGACAGAGAGACAGAGACAGAGAGAGAGAGAGAGACAGAGAGAGAGAGAGAGAGAGAGAGAGAGAGAGAGAGAGAGAGAGATCATATCAAACTTGATATCAAATGTCAAGACTCTGTAAAATAAAAAGTTTACGGAAATAAAAGTGTAGTTTTTATTGTTGTTGATATTTAAGGGTCTTTCCAAAAATGATACCAACATAGACACAATCACACACATACAACACACACACACACACACACACACACACACACACACACACACACACACACACACACTATTGAGTTTTAGTATAATTAAATTGTAATTTATTTTTGTTTTGTTTTACAACTTTATCATTATTATTGTCATTATTTTCCAGTAGTTTATTATTGTTGTTGCTGTTGCTGTGCTTTCCCTTTATAGACCTAATACAGTATAAATCAGTATAAAACAAGTTAATAATAAAAACAATTATCATTAAAATACACACACAATGATTCCTATTAGAGATGATGATTATAATTTGATAATATGGGGAAATCATATGATTTATTTAATTATTTTTGTTTTTGTTTTTTGAGAAACAAAATAGTTATAAAATGCTGGTTGAATTATATATACTGTATATATATATATATATATATATATATATATATATATATATATCGGTATATAACTGTTATACCATAGATTGGAAAATGCATGAAAAATTATTTATGTTGTTAGTGATATATTGATAATATAACATAAAAATTACTATTTAATTTTACTTTATTATACAGTATATAAAACAGTTAAACTAATATATTATTATTATTATTTTAAATCAAAAAAAAATAATAATAATTTTTTAATAATAAATATAATTAATATGTTATATTAAACCTAAAATTTTTGACGACAACCCATTACCGGTTAAGTTATTTTTTGAAATAAAATTTTTAAAAAGCATAAAATTGGGTATAATTTTTGTTTTGTTAGTTTATTTAGTTAATTATACCATAATAATAATAATAATAGTGTTAACGCTTTACTAATCACACAATTGTTTTTTATATTATATATTTTTTTCTGATTGTAATTAACTATTTTTTCAATCAAATATTTGCTTTTTTCTTGTCTGATTATTTACTATAATTTGTTTTTAAAACTGTTATTATGGGTTAAATCAAGCGCTTAATTATGTCAACAGGGATTCATGACTATTAAGACTAATATTGATAAACAAAACAAATAAAAATTTAAAATGACATTTAAATAGACATTTAAATCAGTTAAGAGTCATCAAAAAAATATAATACAATTTCTAAATACAATAATACTGTATATAACAACTATTGTATTATTATTTATTTCGGGTTTGGCATATAATCACATACCTGTGCTATGAGATTGATATGAGTTGAGACAATAATTGTTAAATTATATTGTAATTTATATAAGATTTGTTTGACTATAATAATAATAATAATATCAATTGTTTTAAATATTGTTTCGCAATGTTTTTTTTTAAATAAAAGTTAGGAAATTTTTTTAATATACTAAATAATTTTTTGAATTAAACATTTTTGTTTGTTTGTTTATTCTACTAAACAATTGGATTATGTGTTAAATAAAATCCTATTTATTAATATTAAAATATATTTCATTAAATTGTCAACATATCAAACCTACAGTACATTTTTTCAATGTATTATAAAATGTTTAAAAAATGGATACAAAATGTTTGTAAATTTTATCATTGAAAATATAAGCAATTATTTACTGTATATATTCACAATAATCCTTGCATTTTTATAGTCAAAGATAATAGCAATAAATAAATAAATAAATAGTTTATACAACAAAAAAAAGGTTTATATCATACTTATTAAGACATAATAATAATAATAGCTATAATTGAAGGTAATATAATACCTACAAATTAGTACTTTATATGTTATTTTTATTGAAAATAAAATATTTTGTTTAGTTATTCACATATATTTTTCAAAGTAATTTTTATGAACATTAAAATCAATGATCAAACAACAACAACAACAACAATAAAAAATCTAAAAAAACTAAATATATTAAAACTAAAAAAACTAACAATATATGCGACATATGGTTATGAGATAAGTAACTAACAAAAAAAAACGATTTATAATAAGTATGAAAAAATCATTAATTTATTTTTTAACAACAAAATAACAACCTTTCATAGCATTTACGTAATCCTAATTCATTAATTATAATATATTTTTGGTGAACACATCACATGAAAGTAAAAAAAAATAAATAAAATCATAAAATAAATAATTATTTTTGTTTTGTTAACAATATGCCTATTAGTTTAAATATATAATAATACTGTGTGTGTGTGTGTGTGTGTGTGTGTGTGTATGGTATCACTGATATGTATGCAAATAATATAAAATATGTTTTTTTTGTTGAAAAAGTAAATAATTATTAATATAATAATAAAATGTTTGACAAATGATGAAAAAATTCAAATTTCATGTTAAATACTATATATTTATCTTTTTCAAAAAAATATAATGAAAACACAATTTTATGATAATATTATTATATTAGTAGTAGTAGTAGTAGTATTAAAAATATCCTAATAATTGATGAGTGGGTAGTTCATTAACATTATTATTGTTTTTTTTTTGTTGTTTTATTATTATAATTATTATTATTAATAATATTCATGTTTTTTCTAGTGTGCAATAATAGCTTAAATACAGTTTATATACTGTACAATATATATATATATATATATATTGAATATTAATTTTATTTGCAATGTCGTTTATCTTTTTTTTGTTTTGTTAAAAAATAAAACATATATTAAAAATAACTACATAAAGCATATCATTATTATAATCAAGTTTACCATTAATTAACTCAACTAAGTATATATTAATTATCATTGATATTATCATTGATACCAATGTATGTAAATATTATATATATATATACAGTGTACACAAAATGCTTATAAATAAATAAATAAATATATACTGTATTATTAAAGGTAATTTAGTTATTATTTTTGAAAAACAAACAATTTATTATAAATAATTGGTTGGCAATAAAATAGTGATTAAATTTTTTTTAAATTCTACACTTAATAGGTAGAAAAAAATATTTAATTTGTCAAAAAATATTTATACAAAATATCATTTTTCTTAAAATAAAATTTAGATTTTTATCATTATTAAAGTTCTCATTAAAAATTTATATATATATAAAATACAGTGTAACTAATTATGTATTATTACTGTAAATAATTTACTGTATATATACACATGACTCCCATTGATTGCCATATGTATCAATATAAATAAATTTTCTATAAATATTATTAAGTTTGATTATAAATAATAATAATACATTTTTATTGAAAGTACATATAGTGAAAAATAAAATACATTAGTGTAGAGTAATTTATCAACATTAACTTTTATTAAATTATCATATATATAATGTTTATAATGTATATAGCAATTGTTTGACAATACAGTAYAGTATATATATMTGTATTGTTTATCAAATAAAAAACAGATTAATTAAATAATGATTTTATCCAAATAGATAAACTATTTTTTTTATATATACACATTGTTGAAATTACTTAGTATAAAGTTATACCTAAATAATAATATATTATATATAATTTAGTATTAAATATAATATGTTTTTTCCCTGACATCACATTTTTTCAAATAGATAAGTAACAACAAAAAATGTATCGTAAGTTAAATTATTATTTATCATACAATTGACTTAAATCAAATACAATAATTATTATCATTGCAAAAAAGTTGTTTATCACATTAAGTTAAAAAAAGCAATTAGTAACCTAATCATCCATGGCAAATTACCATGGTAAATTATTGAATCAGATATAATTTATATTAAATAAATTGGAGTATCAAATGTCATGTTATATACATATATATATATATATTTTTAATATATCAGTATTAATAGCATATTATTATTATTATTATTTTATACACATATTTGCTACACTTGAATTATAAGTAATATACTTTACTTTTATTTTTATTATTATTATTATTTAACAAATATTGTTTTTTGTTATTATTATTTCATTACACGACACATTGTATTAATCATAAATAAAAAAATTATTATTATTATTAATGTAAATAATTTAGTATTGATTTTTTTAAAAAATATATATATAATAAATACAAATATACTTATAAATTACTTTATATATATATATATATATCATTAATTTTTGTATTATAATTATTATGAGTGAAGTTATCAATGTATTATTATTGGGTGAAACCGGTATCGGTAAGTCAACGTTCATCAATACAGTGGCCAACTATTTACAATGCGATACACTGGCATCGGCATCGGCGTCGGCATATAGTCTGGCATCGGCACCGATATGCCTAATACCTAACCGATTTGCTGTTAGCGACAATGAATTTAATGTACGCGAAGTCCAGTACGGTTTGGACGATTCAAACGAATGCTACGAAGATAGTGACGGCCAATCAGTGACCCAACAGTGCCGTGAATATGTTGTTACGTATGCCGATCATCAGATACGGCTGATAGACACTCCAGGTATTGGCGATACCCGAGATGTTGATCGCGATAAGTACACAATGAGACATATTGTCCAATATCTTGCACAGTATGACACACTACATGCCATATGTCTGATAGTTAAACCCGATATGACACGACTGTCCATATCTTTTGAGTTATGTTTGCGTCAATTATTATCGCATTTGCCCAGCGATGCCGGCGCTAACATTGTGTTTGTGTTTACTACGGGTCGCGTTACGTGTTTTCGGCCGCGCAATACAATTGTTTTGCTTCGGGAACTGTTACGCGAGCTCAGGGAGCAACCGCCCCATATGAACATACCTATCGGCAGGGATACCATGTACTGTGTCGATAGCGATCCGTTTATCGTTTTGATGGCAATGCATAACGGACTGGAGTTTGAGGAACGGGAGATCGAGGACAGTGGCCAAAGTTGGACACTGGCGGCCAACGAATGCCAACGTTTGTTCAATTTTATAATCACAGTTATGTCTGAAAAACCCGTATCCATTCAGCTGATGGACAGTGCAAGCGATTGTACGGTTGTACAGCAGGTAATCCAGGAGCTTATTGAACCAATTGAAGCGCTGAACAAATTCATCATGGACAATATTAGACAGATCAAGGTTATCAAACGCAAAAGTTTGGCCATGCTCAAATCGCAGGACAATCTGGCCATGACCTGGACATGTTCGTTTAGGCAGCTAATGGCCAGTATGTTTGCCGCTGATGGACGTAATAGTAGTAATAATAATAATAGCCGTCGGACGGGACAGTTACCACTACGTAAGCGTACCCTAAAATGTTACGATCACTGTGACGATCCGCACCTGAATGAAATTGACCATGCTTGTCGGGAACTGGAACTGGAACGCGATCGTATTGTCCGAGTGCTGGCACAGTTACGTTTGTTTCAGGTGATCAAGTCTAGTGGTACCGGTACCGGTGCCGGTGCTGCTCACCATGGTGGTGATCACTTGGATACCTATAGGTGCTATTTGGACCGGCAGATTGGCCAGGCACAGTTAGACGATAATGATGAACTAGTTAAATTCTATAATGATCGATCAGATGAATACGATAGGATAATGGAGCAGGCTAGGACCGAGCTGGAAACTTATCAAGATAGTTTAGACGATAAATTTACAATGAACTATGTGACTAGCATGGTCAAAAATTTATACGATCTAAAAGAATCGGGCGATGATATTAAATATATACATGGTAAATATTTATAACCAGTATTACAAGTGCTGGTACGGTATATATGGTGTATGCATTTGGGGAGATTATTTGGGTTAGACAGGTATTACCCAATCATTAGTTTATATTAAATATCTGTTTAAAACTATACATTCAATTTAAAAATGACCATGGGCATATTTACAGATAATATTAGACTCAACATTATTGTAATTGATGATTTTTTGATTAATTCTAAAATTAACTAGATAATAGTAGATATAATAGTCAACTATTTTATGTTCGATGCTATTTTATCTAGTTAATTTTACAAATAATCAAAAAAATATTAATTGCTATAATGTTGAGTTTAATATTATCTACGATTATGCCCTTGGTCATTTTTTAAATTGAAAGTTTATAGTTTATCAGATATTAAATATAAACTAATGAGTGGAATACCTACCTGTATAACCCAAATACTCTCCCAAACGCATACACCATATATACCCATACTTGCAATACTGTTTATAACAACAACAACAACAAAAATGTGTGTGTGATTGGGGTATAGTAAATGCACACCCACCCACCCACTCAAACACACACACCCACATAAAAATATTTTTTAGATAATGTACAATTTTTTTTATATAAAAATTAATATTTTCTACATGTACAATATAATGTTTGTTACATAATATTAAGTATATATATATACATTAATGCCATCTATGTTTTTATAAAACGTTTTGAATTATTATTAGTAATATTTTTTTTTTGTTGAGAATTATCATAGAGTTATAAATATATGATTTATATATTTTGTTTTTTTATCTTGTTATACAATTAAATAAAATTAAAAACAAAATAATTATTTTAAAACTAACATAAAATTGTATTTCAAAATGTTTAGTGTTTTATAATAAAACAATATTTAGTGTTTTTTTAAATTATTTGTTTTCTATTCAAAAATGATTATTATTATATTATTAATTGATTACAAATTTCATGATTAAAATATATATATATTTTTTTTAAATATAAATCAAACAAAATATATTGTATTTAATATTCTATAATATATTTTTAGTTATTAAAATAAAATAAAAAGTATTAATAACAATTACGATATGAAATTGTTGTTATTGTTATTAATCTAAGATATTATACAAATCAATGATAATTAGCTAAAAAAATGAAAACTATATGTCTTTATAATTGATAATTTATTTATCTATTTAGACATTTCTTAGAATTATCAAAAGTAATTTCACTATTGAATAATATATTTAAGTAAAAATAAAATATTATTATTTTTTGCAATAATATTAATACTTTATTATTATTATTATTATTATGATTATTAAGAAGGTACATTAATTATTTAATTATTATATGAAAATATTTAATTTATTTTTATTTTTTAAATTATCCATAAAATAAGATATAATTTTAATATATTGAAAATATAAGTAATAAATAATTAAATAATTAGTAAACAAATTTTTTGTTAAATTATTAACTAAATTATATTATTTTTTTAATAGTGTAAATTCAATTCGACATTATTTTTGAAATAATGTCGTCAATACAACAAAACAATTATATAAATATTTTATTATTAGGTGAGACAGGTGTAGGAAAGTCGACATTTATCAATGCTTTTGCCAATTATCTGACATACGATACACTGGAACAGGCAGTCAATGGAGACCCAGTATGTCTAATACCCACACAGTTTGTGATGACGGACGACGATTACAATCAAATTAGTATAGCTTATGGACAGTTAGATGAAAACGAGTCTTGCAATATTACGGGCGATTCGGCTACACAAGGATGTACGGCCTACAGTTTCACACATGATTGTCATACCTTACGTTTGATCGATACGCCCGGTGTGGGCGACACTCGTGGTCTCGATCAGGACAAAGACAATTTGGATCGTATATTGCGATTCATTGCACAGTACGATGTCCTGCACCTGATCTGTATACTGATGCGACCCAATCAGGAACGGCTAAACGAAAACTTCAAGTATTGTTTCAATGAACTGCTTAGACATTTGCAAAAGGATGCCTCAAAAAACATGATATTCCTGTTCAGCAATACCCGCGCAACCAATTATAAACCGTCCACCACTCGGGCACTACTAACGGAAATGTTGGCACCAATTATGAGCGAATCGCCCGATGTTTCCATACGGCTCGACAAACATACCATGTATTGTATGGACAATGAATCGTTCAAATACTTGTGTGCCGTCAAACAAGGTTACAACTATAAGGAACAGGATGTAGTGGTCAACACTACTAGTTGGGATAACTCGGTCCAGGAGTGTCTACGGCTATTCAAATATCTACACAATGGCCGCACTGGTTATCAGGGACTGACACCACATCCCATACAGAATACACTGTCCATCAATGAAACCCGTCGACTGATTGAAGCACTGGTTAAGCCATTGTTTCAGATAATCAGTATTATCCGGCAAAATGTTTGTGTATTACAATCGACACAACGGGAAATTGAAAAATATCAAGGTGATATTCATAAATTGAATCACCAAAAAATACGTATGGACTTATGGTAAGTTTTTTTGTTGTTGTAATATCTAATAATAATTTTTATTTTTTAAATTTTATACTTTTTTTTTATTTTAAATACCATATAAATTTTAAATACAGTATTTTTGTTGTTGTTGTATAGAAAAGTATTATTTAAAAAACCAGTGTCCAGAATATTTCGGGGAAAATTCAAAAAATTTGAAGATATAGCCGACCAACAGTCCCGTATAGAGTGCGACCAAAAAGATAAAAAACTACTTGAGCGCCAGTATGGCATCAAAATTGAACAAAACAAAAATGAGGAAGCTAAAATATTGAAATCAATTACCGTATTCAATATGTTTCTCAAATTGAATGCCATTACTACCTATAGGGATACATTTGAAATGTATGTCAACTTACAGATAGATAAGCTAAAGACTAGAGAATTGTTAGCTGATCCGTTAGATACCGGTGCTCAGTATTCAGGCATCCATGATATACCAGAAATCGTAATTTTATTGGATATATTGAAACAATATGATGAACAAAAACAATTGCTCGACTATCATGGTAAAATGGATAGCTATGATAGCATCAATAAATGTACACTGGATTATGTTAAGAAAAAGATACAGGAGCTCTACTGGCTGTCCGATACGGGCGATATAATTACAGTCTCATAGCATTCATTTCGACGAGTGAGTCAATAATATCGACGAACGAGTTAATGAATTCGACGGTGAGATAAACAATTCGATGAATGCATTATTGAAATCGACGTATATATCGAATGTCACAAACTGTACACAAAAAATCTTATTGTTTTCATTTTAAACTCAAATGTTTTTGTATTGTTTTTTCTAAAAATACAGTATCTGTTTATTTTTCATGTCTTAACAAAAAAATTATTTATAATTAATTTAACTACTATTTGTATATTATTGTAAAACATTGCTAATAAATACTTGTTTAAAATATACGTCGATTTCAATAATGTATTCATCGAATTGTTTATCTCACCGTCGAATTCATTAACTCGTTCGTCGATATTATTGAATCACTCGTCGAAATGAATGCTATGAGACTGTAAGCGTCTACATGAGCAGAGTTTGATCAAACGGGACAACCAGTTTAGCCGGGATACAGTTGAACGGGAGGTTAATGGACAAATTGTGCCATTGATTTTTAACAACTAATATTGTTTAATTATAATTATTATATATATGTGATTTTTTTAGAAGTATATTTTTTTACTATATTATATAATATTAAATATTTTTTTTTGAAAATATAGTTACTAAATAAGTAATCTAAGATTTATTGAGATAATCAAACATTTTTTAATCAATTATTTAGTAAAATTGTTAGTTTTTTCTTTTTTAAAAAACAATTATAATAACAATACTAAGTGATAGCTAAACTTTAATTGAATAAAAATAATATAATAAAAAAAAATTTGTTATTAAATTACTAAATAGTTAATAAAAAATTAATTAAAATTTAGTTATCGCTTATTATTATTATTGTAACTGTTTTTTAAAAAAAGCAAAAACTAACAATTTAACTATATAAATTATATAGTAAAACTTTGAATTTATAAAATTTTAATAATAACTAACTATAATTATATTTTATTAGATGTAGTTTACAATTGAAAATCATATATTATTGATTTTATTTATATATTATTATTAATATTAATTTATAATAATAAATAAAATAATATTTACTTAATATAATTTTAGTAATTTTCTAAATATATTTTTTCTTTATTAAATACTGTATAACATATATGATGGTAATCTTATAAATAAATTTATAAATATATAAGTTTATATATACATGTATATATATACATGTATATATATACCAGTATATAATTATTATCATTAGTTGAATATTAGTATTTGAGCATATATTTTATTTTAATATTAAAAAAATAGAAATGTATTTTTGCAATTTTAAACAATTTATAACAAATAATTATTTAATACCCAGTTATTTAATTAGAAAACTAATCAAATCGCTATATGTTTGTCTATTTTGTTGGTTGTGTACAATACGATGGATGTCCGCAGTATTGGATAAAAGTCCGTATGTATGGACACTGATTGGTGATACCTTTTATAGTAGCGGTGACCGTACGCTACAAAATATTGTATTATTTTTAATATAACTAATGGGATCACTGATGCGTACAACATTGATAATTGGTTTTTATTAATTTAAATATTATATTTTTAAAAAAAATATTTATTAAACTAATTTTTTTAATTCTAATATTAAAATTTCATTTTTTTAAAGATGATCACTTCAAACTACTTGATAGTATATATCAAATAATTAATTTGAAAATTACTGACAAAAATAGTCATCAATTGAATAGTAAAAATATACGTAAATTAAAAGTAATTTCATGGATCAATGAATTTATTTTATTCAAATTGATTAACATTAGTTGTCCGATAATATTTGCATCACTTTATGGCTTCTATACATTGACTGCTTATTTTAACAATGATTACAATTACTCTATCATTATATTAATCCTATGGTTTATAATATTAATTGTTTGGTCTAAACAAATAACTTTATCGATTGTATTTATCTATGGACTAATATTTTTTATAGTTTATTATTTAAAATTAAAGTATCAAAAATTGATGCAAGTATCCTGGTCATATTTTAAAATTTCTAATGGCAATATTGTCAAATTAATTTATCGACACAATTATCTAACTAATAATGTTTTGCAATGTAATAAATTTCTAACGTATCAGTTGGCAATCATTCATTTTATATCATCGACTACTTTAGTTGCCTTATATTATATCTATTTCTATGGCAATGGAAACCTATACAATCGATTAGCAAATCTAATGGTCGGCATATTTGGGACAATCCTTATCTATTTGGTTACCCATACGAGTGCATCGCTATCATGTACTGCACATATGCCGTATGAAAATATTAACTCAATTGTTGCGTCCAAACAAGCGATAAAAATAATTAATAAATTTAAGGTTTTTTTAAAAAATAGAGATAATTATTAATGAAATTTTTTTTTGCTATAAATATTTAATTATTTTCATTTCTATAGATAAATGGTTTTATTGATCGTCTATCGGGTCCAACAATTGGCATATATTGTCTTAATTTATTTCCACTAACTAGTCTACAATTTTATCAGGTGTTGTTAATAATATAAATTTATTAAATATTATATTTGTAACAAAAGTATAAATTTAAAAATAATTAATTAATTATAATTCTTATAGATTACTATCGGACTTATTATCAATTTTATGATTGCTGTCAACTTAATGCATCAGTATTTTAATTATTAACTTACAGTATATAATTTTTTGAGGTAATTTTGTTAATTAATTAATTAATTTAATATAATATATCATAATTAATAAAGTAATAAAAATAATATCTAATAATTTAAAACAACAATTTTTTTTAAATCAAATTTAGATTTTAATTCTAATTTTATACATTTATTGTATTTATATTTTTTTTTTGTATTGTGTCACAAAATTTTTATTATTAAAAAGTCTATTGTTTTGACTCAATTATTAGAAAAAATATAATTATAATATCATTAAGTTAATTAGTGTCTTTTTTTAGTAGTTTTATTTTTATATTATCGATTTTTAATCTTATTTATAACTGTACTGTAATTTTTATGTTGGTAACTATAAATAAAAATTATTAATAATAATGTAAATAAATTTTATTATTTTCATATTAATACTGTATTATATTTAGTATATTTTTTTATTGATTCAAATACATCTAAAAATATAATGTTTGTGTTTGTTTTATCTATTTTTATAAAAAACATTTTGTATAGTACTTATTAGTAATTAAAAAACTTATTTATATGATATAAAACTTAAAACTAAAAGTTACTGTAATAGTGTAATAAATAATTAGCTAAAAAAAAATACACAATAATTTTGAATTATATACATATTTTCATAAACATAGTAATTAATATCAATATTTTGGTTATTAATCTACAATATATTATTTTACTTTATTTAATTACTTTATCTGAATTAATAAAGTAATAAATGTAATATCCAATAATTTACACAACAGTTTTTTTTAATAAAATTTAGATTTTAATTAAAATAATATAAGTGTATTGTATTTTTATTTTTGTGTCACAAAATATAAAATATTTTTATGAAAAAAGTGTATTGTGTTTTTGAATTGGAAAAATATAAATATAATTAATTTAATTACTATCTTGACATTTATTTAAAAATTATTATATTAAACCTTATTATGTGATAATTTTTATTGACTATAAATAAATTTTATTATACTTTAAGTAAATAAATTTTATAGTTTTTATATTATTACTGTAATAAATTTGATATATTTTTATTGTTTAAAATATTCATATGCAGTGTAAAAAATATTTTTGAATTATTGAATGAAAAATATAATTAAGTTTGTTATATCTATTTTTTTAAAATAATATATCAAGTATATACAGTACTTAATAATTTAAATAATATAAAACAATTACTTTTATAGCATTAAAGTCTATTATACGTATTATTAGTGTAAAAATAGTTAATTATTGTGATTTTTATTATATATAAAAAAGATTTAATGAAATAATTTGCATTATTATATTACTATATAATTATTGTTTAAATGAAAAATATGTTCTTGGTCATTCATCTGTTCAACAATACAAATGACCAAATAAATAAACAACAATTTCATTAATAAATTTTATAATCTATTCAATTATTAATAAAAAATAATTTTGTTAGTATCATACACTAAATTATCTAACAATATATAATACTACTAATAAATACTAATATTAAAATTATATTTAATTTTAGAAATAATGTTTTTTAATTATATATTATAAAAAGAAAATGTATTTTTGTAATTTTGACAAATTTCTACACAAATCTTATTTAATACCCAGTTATCTCAAAAGTCAATCATTCAAATCATACTATATTTGTCTATTTTGTTGGTTTTGTACCATTCGATGGCTATTTGCTATATTAACAAACAGTCCGTATGTATGGACACTGATTGGTGATCCCTATTACTGCACCGGTGACCGTATGTTACATAATTTTGTATTGTTTTTAATATCATTATATGGATCGTCAATTAGATCAGCATTTGTTATTGGTTTGTATTATGCATGATAAAAATCATACAATAAATTTTATTATTTTTAATTATTAATATAGCTAAATATTAATTTAAAAAATATTAAATATATTTTCAGGTGATGTAATATCAAAATTAGATTCAATAAAACGATTGATTAAACTGGACAGCGATGATATACAAAGTCATCGATTAAATAATAAAAATACTAAACGACTGCAAATTATATCCCGTTTTAATGAGATTATTGTGTTTAATATTATCAATACTAGTTGTCCGATAATATTTGGTTCAGTTTATGGTATCTATGGATTAATTGCCTATTTTAACAATGATTATCAATATTCAGCAATAGTTTCAATTATATGGTTTATAATACTATTTATTTGGTCAATATATATAACATCGGCAATTGTTTTCAATTATGCTCTAATATTTTTTATTGTCTATTATCTAAAACTAAAATTTGAACAATTATCTCAAGTGTTTAATACGTATACTTTGAAATTAATGAAAATGTCATTAAAAATTGATCCATTAATACATAAACATAATAGACTAGCATTACTGGTCAAACAATGTAATAATAATTTTATCAAATATTTGTTGGCATTCAATCATTATATAGCAACCAGTTTTATGGTTGTCCTCTATTATGTCTATTTCTACGGCAATGGTAACCAACTATTTCGTTTGGCACACCTAATGGTAGCCATATTTACCAATACATTGATATATTTGGTTACCCGTACCAGTGCTTCATTATCACGGGAGGCACACATACTGTATCCTAATATGCATTCATTGTTTGCAATAAAAAATTTACCAATGTCATTTCATCAACAACAAAAAGTATGAGTTTTATATCATAATATTTTTTTAATTAAATATTTTTGTTTTTAATTTTTTTTCATCATTTATTTATCTAAATATATAGCTATTATGTTTTATTGATCGTCTATCGGGTCCAACAATTGGTATGTATTGTCTTAATTTGTTTCCACTAACGAGTCTACAATTTCTAACGGTTAATATATTTACTTATTTTTAAATTTTATTATTAGTACTAATAATGTTTATTTTATTTTTGCCAAAAAATTTCTAGTTTTCCATTGGACTTATTATTAGATTTTTAATAACAGTTAATCTAATGAATGACTATTTTGGTTATGGATATAATTAAACATTTTTAATACAATAGAGATTTAATCATATATTGATTATTTACTAATTAGATAAAACTCAATAAACTATTTACATCTATTTAATATAGTATTTATTATATTTATATAATTCATCGCAAATTAATTTTTTAAATTAAATATTGCGTTTTTTAATAAAAATATTAAGTAAAGAAAATTTTTAAACAAAAATTTTGGTTATAATTACTTATACAAACTAATAATTATAAAACAATTAATATTATTGTATAAAAAGTAATTTATGCAACCAAAGTTTGTTTCTGACAATGCTATATAGGATTTTCATTGGTTTATTTATTAGTCTATATAATAATTAGTATTTTATTTATATATAATTGATTAATATTTTATTTATGTGATATAAAGTAATTATTTTTTTTAACTATAAATCGACATTATAAATTATTATTTTTGTTATTGTTTTTAAAATATTATTGAAGTAAATATACATTTGTATGTTTCCATAGAGAAACTTTATTACTGTATTAATTGATGAATAAACATTTTTTTAAAATACAATATAATAAATTAGTTTTTAATTTGCTAATTTAATATTATATAATGTAATATATGTAATATTTGGTTATTGAAAACAAAATAAATATTATAATATTAATATATATATATATATATATATATATATATATATATATATATATATATATATATATATATAGTTAAGTAATTTACAAAAAATATGTTAAACTATTTTTTGATGGCTTTAATCAAAATATGAAATATATTATTATTTTAATTTTTTTTAATAATTATTTTTTCAATAAATTAAATTATTGTTATTTGTGTACATTAGTTGAAAAGTCGGATCAATTTAATATGAATTAAATATAATAAATATTTTATTTTATGTTTTTTTATTAAATAAAACATTTTCAGTAAACTATTGTATCAATAAAATAGTATATTTAATAAATAAAATATACTTATAATATCTATTTTTATATTTAAATACAGTAATTAATAGTATATAATTTGAAATGTTTTTCATTTAAATTTAATAAAATACTTAACTTTTATTAACAATTATAACTATATTATTGAATTTTTATTATTATAACATTTTAATTATTATAATTTTAATTAAGACAATAATTTTATTACATTTAATTATTTAAACTTAATCTTAATTTTAAAAATAATTACTTTTATTATAATATTAAAAGTTTATTATAACTATAGTATGGAATTTTGATTATTATTATATTTTAATTACTTTTAATGTCATTATGTACTGTACAATATATTTATTATTATTTATTTATAACATTAGGTAATATTTTCAAATGTTTATTTTCTTTATATCATAATGATGTAATAAATTAATGAGTACAGTATTTACAATTATAATAAATAGTAATTATTAGCTAATACATTGTAAATTATTTTATATTAAATAATTTTACAATTAAAAATATATTTCAATAGAATTTTTACTTAATATCATATAACAAAAATATTTATTTATTAATAATTATAAGTTTGTATACTAGAGTATAACTAACTAACAAATTTATACAGTATCAATAATAAAGTACTTTACTTTATTAAACTATTTTACAAATTAATAGCGATTATACTGTATTATATATTATTAGAATAATGTATTTTTGTAATTTCGATAAATTTCTACATAAATCTTATTTAATACCCAGTTATCTAAATAGTCAATCATTCAAATCATACTATATTTGTCTATTTTGTTGGTTTTGTACCATTCGATGGCTATTTGCTGTATTAACAAACAGTCCGTATGTATGGACACTGATTGGTGATCCCTATTACTGTACCGGTGATCGTACCCTACATAATAGTGTATTATTTTTAATATCATTATATGGATCGTCAATTAGATCAGCATTTGTTATTGGTTTGTATCTAATAATATAATTAAAAAATATATATTAAAATTTAGTAAATATTAACTTTAAAAAAATTAATAATAAATTCTAGGTGATCTAAATTCAAAATTATATATTATACAACAATTGACTAGACTAAAAATTCATGATTTCAATAGTCATGAATTAAATGGTAGAAATATTAGACGATTGAAAATTATATCCCATTTCAATGAAATAATTTTATTTAAATTATTTAATACTAGTTGTCCGATAATATTTATATCAGTATATGGCATCTGTCTATTAATTGCTTATATTAAAAATGATTATCAATATTCAGCAATAGTTTCAATAATATGGTTTGTAATACTATATATTTGGTCCATATGTATATCACCGGCAATTGTTTTCAATTATTCCCTAATATTTTTTATTGTCTATTATTTAAAACTAAAATTTGAACAATTATCTCAAGTGTTTAATAAATACATTAGAAAATTGAAGAAAATTCATCTATTAATACATAAACATAATAGACTAGCATTACTGGTCAAACAAAGTAACAATAATATTATCAGATATTTGTTGGCATTCAATCATTTTATAGCAACTAGTTTTATGGTTGTCCTCTATTATGTCTATTTCTATGGTAATGGTAACCAACTATTTCGTTGGGCACACCTAATGGTAGCTATAAGTGCCACCATTTGTATATATTTGGTTACCCGTACCAGTGCTTCGTTATCACGTGAGGCACACATACTGTATCCTAATATGCATTCGTTGTTTGCAATAAAAAATTTACCAATGTCATTTCATCAACAACAAAAAGTTTACTTTTTATAAAACATTATATATAATAATTAATTTTATTTTAAATTTTGGTTTTCAAATTTTAATTTGTTTTATTATATAGTTATTATGTTTTATTGATCGTCTATCGGTTCCAACAATTGGTATGTATTGTCTTAATTTGTTTCCACTAACTAGTCTACAATTTGTCATGGTTAGTTTGTATTTTTGTTTAAATTAAAAAAAATATTATAAATTATTGTACATTAACATTACTACTACTACTACTGATAATAATAATAATGTTTATTTTATTTTATCAAATATTCCTAGTTTTCCATTGGAATAATTATCAATTTTTTAATAACAGCTAATCTAATGAATGACTATTTTGGTTATGAATATAAATAAACATTTTTTAAATACAATTTAATAACTTACTTATTAATTTGCTAATATTATATTATATAAAAATTTGTGTCTAATGAGATATATGATAATATATGACAAGCTAAATATTATAATATTAATATATTTAAAAAGTTAAATAATTTACATAAAATATTTTAAACTAATTTGAATTGCTTTAATCAAAAAATGCTATATTATTATTTTAGTTTTTTTTAAATTGTTTTATTAATAGATTAAATTATTGTTATTTGAATACAGTGTACATTAGTTGAACAGTCTGATCAGTTTAATATGAATTAAATATAATCAATATTTTGTGTGTGTGTTAACCTATAATAACTATTATATTTTATATGTTTTTTTTATTAAATAAAACATTTTCAGTAAACAATTGTATCATTAAAATAATTTAATTAATAAATAAAATATAATTATTATATCTATTTTCACGAATTCCTGAAAGGAATCCGTATATGCATTCTATAAGTCGGTCTGTCTGTCCCACGAGGACATAGGTTCGAATCCAGGCTCAGCTACGCATTTTTTTGTGATTTTTTTTATTTTTTAAGTTTATTTTTAAGCAAAAAAAAAACAAAATGTTACAAAAACAAATAATTAATAAAAAAAATTTTTTTTTGATTTTTAAAAAAAAAAAATTTAAAGTTTATTTTATCAGGAACATAGAGAAAATAGTGTCAAAAACTTTTTTTTTCTTTTTTATGTTAAGGAATTCGTATGGAAATGCTTTTGAAGCATTCTCAACTGGTTATATTTATATATAGTAATTACTAGTATATAACTTGATGTGTTTCTCATTTTAAATGCTTAATAACTAAGTATAACTATATTATTGAACTTTTTTAATTATTATATCAATAACTTTAATTAAGACAATATTATACTTAATTATTTAGACTTAATCTTAAAAATAAGTATTTTTATTATAATATTAAAAGTTTATTTAAACTATAGTATGGAATTTTTATGATTATTATATTTTAATTACTTTTAATGTCATTAAATACTGTACAATATATTTATTTATAACATTAGGTAATATTTTTTTCAAATGTTTATTTTCTATATATTATACAGTATATTATTATTATTAATGAGTACAGTATTTACAATTATAATAAATAGTAATTATTAGCTAATACATTGTAAATTATTTTATATTAAATAATTTTACAATTAAAAATATATTTCAATAGAATTTTTACTTAATATCATATAACAAAAATATTTATTTATTAATAATTATAAGTTTGTATACTAGAGTATAACTAACTAACAAATTTATACAGTATCAATAATAAAGTACTTTACTTTATTAAACTATTTTACAAATTAATAGCGATTATACTGTATTATATATTATTAGAATAATGTATTTTTGTAATTTCGATAAATTTCTACACAAATCTTATTTAATACCCAGTTATCTCAAAAGTCAATCATTCAAATCATACTATATTTGTCTATTTTGTTGGTTTTGTACCATTCGATGGCTATTTGCTGTATTAACAAACAGTCCGTATGTATGGACACTGATTGGTGATCCCTATTACTGTACCGGTGATCGTACACTACATAATAGTGTATTATTTTTAATATCATTATATGGATCGGCTATTAGATCAGCATTTGTTATTGGTTTGTATTTATTAATATAATTATAATTATTAATAATAATGTTTATTTTATTTTGCCAAAAAAATTTTAGTTTTCCATTGGACTTATTATTAGATTTTTAATAACAGTTAATCTAATGAATGACTATTTTGGTTATGGATATAAATAAACATTTTTATTATGTAAAACACATGTTGAATTTTACGGCATTTACTCATTTGACGCACCAATAGATAAAAAAACTAATTTTATTTTTATTAAATAATTTTATTTATAAATATGAAATTGTATTACAATTTTAGTTTATATGTTGCAGTCGTAAAGCATAGGTATATCTAAGCATAAAATGTAAGGTCAGTGCTGACCCTTATATAGGGATTTTAGGCAATACTTGACCCATAAAATAGTCGACAGTTATTTGAAAAATAATAAACATATAAAAAGTGAATACTTTCTATAAATGGCATAAATACTAAATTATTGTTAAAATTTAGTGAAATATTGATATTTAAAAGTCACAATACAATACTGATTTAATCATGGTATTTATTATATGCATAATTATTTTTTTTATCAAAAATTGAGTTTATTTTTTTTATAAAAATATTAAGTAAGTTAATTTAATCATGGCTTTCAATGTATACCAGCAAATGCTGAATGAGATGCCAATAAAGTCTGATTTGATTTGAATTTTTTTTTTTAAATTTGGTTATAATTACTCATAAAAACTTTTAATTATAAAACAATTAATATTTTGTTTATAATATGAAGTAATTTATGACATCAAAATTATTATTATAAATTTTTGTTATAAATTATAATTATAAATTATTATTGTAAATTATAATTATAAATTATTATTATAAATTTTTGTTATAAATTATAATTATAAATTATTATTATAAAGTTAAGGTAATACTAGTGATATAATTTTTATAACTTACTTATACTAAACAATCATGATTTCATAATATTAAAGTTTATTATAAGTATATTATAATATAGTTATTATAAGTTTTATTTATTTAAGTATAATTATATTATGATTTTGTTAATTATGTTATATTTGTAAATATTTATCATTAAGAGATAGTAATATATTAAAATACATACATATGAAACTATATTGATGAATTAATTTTTTTATTTAAAATGTATTTTTGTAATTTTGACAAATTTTTACATAAATCTTATTTAATACCCAGTTATCTAAATAGTCTATCAATCAAATCATACTATATTTGTCTATTTTGTTGGTTTTGTACCATTCGATGGCTATTTGCTGTATTAACAAACAGTCCGTTTGTATGGACACTGATTGGTGATCCCTATTATATTACCGGTGACCGTACTCTACATAATTTTGTACTGTTTTTAATATCATTGTATGGATCGGCAGTTAGGGCAGCATTTGTTATTGGTTTGTATTATTTGAATAATAAAATCATACAAATAAATATTACTATTTTTTAATTATTAATAATATAGCTAAATAAATTTTTTTTAATTATTAAATAAATTTTCAGGTGATAAAAAATCAAAATTAGATTTAATAAAACAATTGATTAAACTAGACATTGATGATATAGAAAGTCATCGATTAACTAATAGAAATATTAGACGATTGAAAATTATATCGCGTTTTAATGAAATCATTGTATTAAAAATAATTCCTATGACTACTCCGATAATATTTAGATTAGTTTATGGTATCTGTGTATTAATTGTTATATTAAACATGATTATCAATATTCACCAATAGTTTCAATAATATGGTTTATAATACTATCTATTTGGTGCATATATATATATAGTACAGCCAATTGTTTTCAATTATGCCATAATATTTTTTATTGTCTATTATCTGAAACTAAAATTTGAACAATTATCTCAAATGTTTAATAAATACATTAGAAAATTCAAGAAAATTCATCTATTAATACATAAACATAATAGACTAGCCATACTAGTCAAACAATGTAACAATAATATTATCAGATATTTGTTGGCATTCAATCATTTTATATCAACTAGTTTTATGGTTGTCCTCTATTATGTCTATTTCTATGGTAATGGTAACCAACTATTTCGTTTGGCACACCTAATGGTAGCCATATTTGCCAACATATTGATATATATGGTTACCCGTACCAGTGCTTCGTTATCAGGGGAGGCACACATACTGTATCCTAATATGCATTCATTGGTTGAAATAAAAAATTTACCAATGTCATTTCAACAACAACAAAAAGTTTATTTTTAATAAAACATTATAAATAATAATTCAATTTATTTTAAATTTTGATTTTAAATGTTATTTTGTTTATTATATAGTTATTGTTTTTTATTGAACGTCTATCGGGTTCAACAATTGGTATGTATTGTCTTAATTTGTTTTCACTAACTAGTCTACAATTTTTCATGGTTTTTTTTAAAAAATATTTTTATATAATTTATTTTAAAAGTTACATTAACTTGCTAATAATACTAAATACTAATAATATTGTTTATTTTATTTAATCCAAAAAAATTTAGTTTAGCATTGGACTTGTTATGAGATTTTTGATAGTTGCCAGTCTAATGAATGATTATTTTGGTTATCAATATAAGTAATGACTGCTATTAATATAATATTGTTTTGTTGTAATTAATTTTTTTTAAATTAAATTTTAATATTGTATAATTAGAATAATTATAATAAAATTTATAATTTATACATACACTCTGTTAATTAAGTTTTTAAGTAATGCATTATATTATTATTGCGTGTTTGAAGTGTTTGATCAAAAAAAATGTTATTAAAATATCAAATTAAAGAATATTTATATAGATATATATATTATTTTTTTATTGTTTTATTTAAGTGTTATTATCTGCTAAATTTTTTTTAAAGATATACATAATTTATGTTTTATATAATTAAATAAGCTTATTTAAAAAAACGTTGAATAAATTATAATTGTATTTGAATATTAATACATCAATAAATGTTTTTTATTATAATAATTTTATGTCATTAGATATTAGATTTTATTAGATATTAGATAGAAAAACATTAATAATATTTTAGTATATAAATATTTTTATTTTATAATAAAATTTACTTAATATATAACAATTAATAAAATATTATTTAATACCCAATTATATAATTATAAAACTAATCAAATCGCTATATGTTTGCATATTTTTTGTTGGTTTTTATACAATACGATGGATGTCTACAGTATTTGCTAACAATCCTTATGTATGGACACTGATTGGTGATACCTATTATACTAGCGGTGATCATACGCTACAAATTAAAAACTATATTATTTTTAATATCCATAAGCGGATCACTAATACGTACGACATTGATAAGGCGTGGTTCACATATTACGTTCGCACTTGACGGGAGGGGGGTTAGCCAAAACGAACTTTTGCGAACGAGGGGAAGGGTAGAGACTTTAAGAACGTTCGCATTTAGATATTTTATTTCTTGTGGGTGAAGGGGTAGCGGTTAGGGACATACGAACGTAATTTTTTTTAAATGATTACATGCGAACAATTGCGAACATAGGGGAGGGAAGGGGTCTAGATTTCTTAAAAAGTGATAACGTAATATGTGAACCACACCTAATTGGTTTGTGTTAATTTAAATAATATTAAAATAATTAATTTGAAAATAAATGACAAAAATAGTCATCAATTGAATAGTAGAAATATACGTAAATTAAAATTGATTTCATGGATCATTCAATTTATTTTATTCAAATTGATTAACAATAGTTGTCCGATAATATTTGCATCAGTTTATAGCTTCTATACATTGACTGCTTATATTAACAATGATTACAATTACTTTATAATTATATTAATCCTATGGTTTATAATATTAACTGTTTGGTCTAATAATTTACACAATAATTTTTTAATCAAATTTAGATTTTAGATTCTAATTTTATATATGTATTGTATTTTTATTTTTTTCTTTGTTTTGTATTGTGTCACAATATTTTTAATATTTTTATTTTCAAAAAAGTGTATTGACTCAATTATTAGAAAAAAATATAATTACAATAGATATCATTAAGTTAATTAGTGTCTTTTTTAGTAGTTTTATTTTTATATTATCGATTAGTATCTTATTTATAACTGTACAGTAATCTTTTGTTGGTGACTATTAATAAAAATTATTAATAATAATGTAAATAAATTTTATTAATTTCATATTAATACTGTATTATATTTTGTATATATTTTTATTGATTAACATAGCAATGAACATTTGAATCAATAGAAATACATCTAAAAATAAAGTGTTTGTGTTTGTTTTAGCTATTTTTATAAAATAATATGTATAATACTCAATAATTTATAATTAAAAAACTTAGTTAAAACTAATTTACATAAAACATGGATAGTTACTGTAACAATGTAATAATTATCTAAACTTTTATTTTAAAATAAATTGCAAAATAATTCTAAATTATATACTTATTTTCATTAACATAGTAATTAACATAAGTATTTTGGTTATTAATTTACAATATATAATTTTGTTTTATTTAATTACTATATCTGAATTAATAATGTAATAAAAGTGATATCTAATAATTTACACAAAAGTTTTTTTTTGTAATTATTATACAATTTTATACATCTATTGTATTTTTATTTTTGTGTCATAAAATATTAAATATTTCTATGAAAAAAGTGTATTGTTTTTGAATCAATTATTGGAAAAATATTAATATAATTAATTTAATTTCTGTTTTGACATTTATTTAATAATTATTATATTAAACCTAATTTATGTGATATTTTTTTATTTGACAATAAATAAATTTTATTAGACTTTAAGTAAATAACTTTTTTAGATTTCATAATATTATTGCAATATAATTGATATATTTTTTTATTCATTAAAATATTCATATGCAATCTAATAAATATTTTTGAATTATTGAAGGAAAAATATAAAATATAATTATGTTTGTTATATCTATTTTTTAAAAATAATATATCAAGTATATACAGTAATTAATAATTTAAATAATATAAAACAATTACTTTTATAGCATTAAAGTCTATTATAACTATTATTAGTGTAAAAAATAGTTAATTATTCTGACTTTTATTATAAAGTTTTTTTTGAATGAAATAATTTGAATTACTATATTATTATATAATTATTGTTTAAATGAAAAATATATTCATTCAATAGTTCAACAATATATTTGACCAAATAAATAAACAACAGTTTCATTAATATTTATCTTATAATAATTATTAATAAGAAATTTTAGTTAGTATCATACAGTAAATGATCTAACAATATATAGTACTACTAATAAATACCAATATTAAAAAAAATAATTTTAAATTATAAAATGTATTTTTGTAATTTTGACAAATTTTTACATAAATCTTATTTAATACCCAGTTATCTAAATAGTCAATCATTCAAATCATACTATATTTGTCTATTTTGTTGGTTTTGTACCATTCGATGGCTATTTGCTGTATTAACAAACAGTCCGTATGTATGGACACTGATTGGTGATCCCTATTACTGTACCGGTGACCGTATGCTTCATAATTTTGTATTGTTTTTAATATCATTATATGGATCGGCAATTAGGACAGCATTTGTTATTGGTTTGTATTATGCATGATAAAAATCATACACTAAATATTAATATTATTAATATAGCTAAATACTAATTTTAAAAAATATATATTAAATATATTTTCAGGTGATGTAATATCAAAATTAGATTCAATAAAACAATTGATTAAACTGGACAGCGATGATATAGAAAGTCATCGATTAAATAATAAAAATACTAAACGACTGCAAATTATATCACGTTTTAATGAGATTATTGTGTTTAATATTATTAATACTAGTTGTCCGATAATATTTGGTTCAGTTTATGGTATCTATGGATTAATTGCCTATTTTAACAATGATTATCAATATTCAGTAATAGTTTCAATTATTTGGTTTATAATACTATTTATTTGGTCCATATATATAACTTCGGCAATTGTTTTCAATTATGCCCTAATATTTTTTATTGTCTATTATTTAAAACTAAAATTTGAACAATTATCTCAAGTGTTTAATACGTATACTTTGAAATTAATGAAAATGTCATTAAAAATTGATCCATTAATACATAAACATAATAGACTAGCATTACTGGTCAAAAAATGTAATAATAATTTTATCAAATATTTGTTAGCATTCAATCATTATATAGCAACCAGTTTTCTGGTTGTCCTCTATTATGTCTATTTCTACGGCAATGGTGACCAACTATTTCGTTTGGCACACCTAATGATAGCCATATTTACTAATACATTGATATATTTGGTTACCCGTACCAGTGCTTCGTTATCACGTGAGGCACACATACTGTATCCTAATATGCATTCATTGTTTGCAATAAAAAATTTACCAATGTCATTTCATCAACAACAAAAAGTATGAGTTTTAATTTTTTATTTTTAATTTAACATATTTTTTTAATTAAATATTTTAGTTTTTAAAAAAATTTCATTTATTTGTCTAAATGTATAGCTATTATATTTTATTGATCGTCTATCGGGTCCAACAATTGGTATGTATTGTCTAAATTTGTTTCCACTAACGAGTCTACAATTTCTAACGGTTAATATATTTACTTATTTTTAAAATTATAAATACATTTTCAAAAAAAAACTTGAAAAGTTTTGTTTACTGAAATCTATAATGGCTTTTTGAGTCTGTCTGTCTGTGTGTAGCATTTCATTTTGCGAATTTTGAAATTCTGACTTTAGATTCGGTTAGAGGACTACTAATAATGTATTGAAAAGTTGCATTAAAATTTTGATATCTCTTCAGGAACATAAAGAAAATGGCGGCCAAATTAAAAAAAATTTAAGAAATTTTTTTAAAGTATAGGTTTAAATAAAGCATCAAAAATAAGCATAAGAAATATGCATTAAAATTTTTATTTCTCTTCGAGAACGTAGAAAAAATGGCGGCCAAAGTAAAAAATTTAGGTGAAAATTTTAACGTTTAGAATTATATAGAGCATCAAAAATAATATATAATAAATTATTATTTTTTCAAAAAAATGGTGGCAAAAGTATAAAAAAATTAGGTAATTTTTAACGTTTAGAATTGTATAGAGCTTCTAAAATAATTTATAATAGATCAAAATTAATTTACTATTTTAAAAATATCATTATTTGTTTATTTTGTTATATAAATCATTTGATACTTCACATGGTTATAGTTGTTTATTTTGTCATTAATGCATTTGATATCCCATGACTAGAGTTAAGTATATTTTGTCATACTGAGTCATTTGATACCATACATGACTATAAATAAGTATATTTTGTTAGACTGAGTCATTTGATACCCCACATGACAATAGTTGACTTTATTTTGTTATAGCGAGCCATTTTAACTAATGGTATTCAATGATATTCAAGTTTTTTTTCTGAAAATGCTTTCTAGCATTCTTAACTGGTTTATTTATATTATTAGTAATAATGTTTATTTTATTTTTGCCAAAAAATTTCTAGTTTTCCATTGGACTTATTATTAGATTTTTAATAACAGTTAATCTAATGAATGACTATTTTGGTTATGGATATAATTAAACATTATTAATACAATACAGATATAATTATATTTACTAATTAGATAAAACTCAATAAACTATTTACATCTATTTAATATAGTATTTATTATATATATATATAATTCATCGCAAATTAATTTTTTTATATAAAAATATTAAGTAAGTAAAATTTTTTTAAAAATGTGGTTATAATTACTTATACAAACTAATTAATATTTTGGTTATATTATTATTGTATAAAAAGTAATTTATGCAACCAAAGTTTGTTTCTGACAATGCTATATAGCATTTTCATTGGTTTATTTATTGGTCTATATAATAATTAGTATTGTATCTATTGTATTTATATATTATTAATTACAGTAATATCTTATATGATATAAAGTAATTAATTTTGAAACTATAAATCAACATTATAAATTATTATTATTGTTATTGTTTTAAAATATCATTGAAGTAAATATACATATTTTATGTTTCCATAGAGAAACTATATTACTGTATATTGATTATTGTAAATATTCATATATATATATAATATATTGTATTAATTATTGTTTCAATTGTTTATATTACTATATAATATAAAATTGATTCAATAGATATAAATATTTAAATTATAAATTAGTTTGTAATAATTATTATCTATAAAGTATTGTACAATAATGATATAATTTATAAAATAATTTCATAATATTAAAGTTTATTATAAGTATATTATAATATACTTATTATAAGTTTTATTTATTTATACAATTTTTAAAACATCAAGTATAATTATATTATGATTTTGTTAATTATGTTTTATTTGTAAATATTTATTATTAAAAAGATAGTAATATAAAAATAAATACATATGAAAATATATCGATGAATTAATTTTATTTTAAAAATGTATTTTTGTAATTTTGATAAATTTCTACATAAATCTTATTTAATACCCAGTTATCTAAATAGTCAATCATTCAAATCATACTATATTTGTTTATTTTGTTGGTTTTGTACCATTCGATGGCTATTTGCTATATTAACAAACAGTCCGTATGTATGGACACTGATTGGTGATCCCATTACTTCACCGGTGATCGTACTCTACATAATATTATATTATTATTAATATAATTGTATGGATCGGCAATTAGGACAGCATTTGTTATTGGTTTGTATTATGAATAATAATAATATTCAATATAACAAAAAATATTACTATTTTAAAAAATGTTAATTAATTAATTAATTCTCTATTAGGTGATTTAAAATCAAAATTAGATTCAATAATACAATTGTTTAAATTGGATAGTAATCATATACAAAGTCATCGATTAAATAATAGAAATATTAGACGATTGAAAATTATATCGCGTTTTAATGAAATAATTTTATTTAAATTATTTAATACTAGTTGTCCGATAATATTTTTATCAGTTTATGGCATCTGTCTATTAATTGCTTATATTAAAAATGATTATCAATATTCAGCAATAGTTTCAATTATATGGTTTGTAATACTATTTATTTGGTCCATATGTATAGCACCGCCAATTGTTTTCAATTATGCCCTAATATTTTTTATTGTCTATTATTTAAAACTAAAATTTCAACAATTATCTCAAATATTTAATAAATACATTAGAAAATTCAAGAAAATTCATCTATTAATACATAAACATAATAGACTAGCCATACTAGTCAAACAATGTAACAATAATATTATCAGATATCTGTTGGCATTCAATCATTTTATATCAACTAGTTTTATGGTTGTCCTCTATTATGTCTATTTCTATGGCAATGGTAACATACATCAAACATATAAGCACCGATAGATTTCCCCTAACTTATACATGCAAATTGACTTTGTATGTATAATAGTTGCAGCGCCTATTGCTATGACTTTACTGGATAACATTGCTAACTTCCACAGTGTGCCAATGGATTTGATCTATGAATGGTAACCAACTATTTCGTTGGGCACACCTAATGGTAGCTATAATTGCCAACATATGTATATATTTGGTTACCCGTACCAGTGCTTCGTTATCACGGGAGGCACACATACTGTATCCTAATATGCATTCATTGTTTGCAATAAAAAATTTACCAATGTCATTTCATCAACAACAAAAAGTTTACTTTTAATAATACATTATATATATATATAATAATAATTTATTTCAAATTTTGCTTTTAAATGTTATTTTGTTTTATTATAATAATAATAATAATCTTTATTAATCATAACACGTTGATTAATATACAAGTTTAAAAATATACATAATTATTTTTAGATATATGAAATTTTGTAATAGTAATAAATATATTATACAAAAAAATGTTAATAAAATTGTGACGGGTCTTGAGATGATCGATCCGTTTAGAAGCCAATATGTAGAGTTGACTCCGAGTGATGAGTGATGTTAGGCCGTCTAACGATACGATGAGTTTCCGATGAAATAATTACACACACATATGTATATGAATAAATACTATATTATTATTATATGGGAAATACAGAGTACCGATTACTGTTGGTCCGACACGGTCAACAGTACATAGGATAGACTGTCTAGTGTTACAGTATATTGTGTACTATTGATACCTCTGTGAGTACATTACATAGTACTAATGTACTATGTGTTACTCGTGAGGGGCAGTACTACATACTGTATTGGCATACTGAGCCAAGGGGGAGCTAAGGGGGGTGGAGTAGCTTCAGCCGGTAGCAGACTCACTACCTAACTAGGTTCTTAATTCCTAGCTGAGGCCCACACTCCTCTGAAGTCTACCACTGATGGTATGCTACTTATATACAAGCGGCGGAGTCCACTAATTAGATAGGTGTTCGGGTATAATTGTTCTGAGGGGCTGCTTCAGAGGGGGGTCGGAATCAATTGCAGTGTCAGTAAAATATATACTGTTTTATACGGTAATTTTCGAAAGGTAATTAACTTTTCCCCTATTTTCTATGTTATGAGCCAATCAGAAAGTAATAGTATGCGAATTGGAAAGTTATTTATTACTCTATAAACTTTAGACCAATCAGAGAAGAGTTAGACTAAAACTTAGCAAAAAGTAAAGAAAACATTAATAACTTCTTAATTAGTTGAGCTATTGAGCTAAGATTCAAAAGTATTAAAGAGGACATTTTAAAAGACTAAAAATAATAATTTGTTTCATATTTACTAATTTATTTATTTTAAATAAATTAGTTTAAAATTCTAAACTCAAGGGAGACGCGAACTCGGGTATTACGCTTCACTATGTGAAACGCTAACCACTACGCCAATGAGATAATGTTAATCACTAGTTGAATAAATAGTGTTTTCTATTTACTAAGTGATGCTCTGGATGAGTTGCTATGGGTAACGGGAAGACTAGTGCTTTGCTATATAATACTATATAGCAATGCTATATAGACAGTCAGTCCTTTACATTAAATATTGATTATATACCAATACATTGAATATAATATTAAATAGAATAAATATAAGTTATAATATAAATAATTATTAATTAATGGTATTAATTAGTGATTCATCACAAAATTATCGTATTATTTTAAAATGTAAAATTATTTATAAATTCATTATAAAGATGAGTGTTTAATTTACATAAAAATTGAGAAAATTGTTTTTCATTTCTAATATCAATTGGGAGAGAATTAAACAAATCAATACTTTGATTAAAAAAGTTTTTATCGCAAAAATTGATTCTATTAAAAATATGTTCTAGGTACAATCCATTACGAGTAAACTTATTTTTAAGTATATTTTTCCATAAAACAGGTATATTATTGTAATTATTCATAATTTTAAAGACTATTTTCAATATTTTCAATTGTTTCCTAACTAATAATGGCTTTAAATTTAATAATTTAATTCTTTTAAAATAATTTAAATCTTTTATCCCTGATTTAATACAAATATATTTACTAATATATCTTTGAATAGATTCAATTTTTCTGATATTAGTTAAATTTGCATAAAAAATGTGATTACAGTATTCAATATTAGGTAAAATATATGTTTTGTATAGTATAATTAAATTATCTCTATTAGCAAATTTACAAATTATAGTTTACAAAATATAGTTATTATGTTTTATTGATCGTTTATCGGGTCCAACAATTGGTATGTATTGTCTTAATTTGTTTCCACTAACTAGTCTACAATTTGTCATGGTTAGTTTGTATTTTAGTTTTAAAATTTTTTAAAAAAATATATATATAAATTATTTTGCATTAGTATTACTACTACTATGACACTACTACTACTACTAATAATAATAATAATAATTTTTATTTTATTTTATCTAATATTCCTAGTTTTCCATTGGAATAATTATCTAATTTTTAATAACAGCTAATCTAATGAATGATTATTTTGGTTATGGATATAAATAAACATTATTTTTACAATAAATACAATATAATAAATTAGTTATTAATTTTCTAATTTAATATTATATAAAAATTTGAGGCTAAGGAGATATACAATAATATTGATAAATAAATAGTTAAATAATTTACATAAAATATGTTAAACTATTTTTTTGATGGCTTTAATCAAAATATGAGATATATTATTATTTTAGTTTTTTTAAATAATTATTTTATCAATAAATTAAATTATTGTTATTTGAATACAGTGTACATTAGTTGAACAGTCGGATCATGTTTAATATGAATTAAATATAATCAATATTTTGTTTGTGTGTTTCACAATAAAAACTATTATATTTTATATGTTTTTTTATTAAATAAAACATTTTCAGTAAACAATTGTATCAATAAAATAATATTTTTAATAAATAAAATATAATTATAATATCTATTTTTATATTTATATACAGTAATTACTAGTATATAATTTGAAATGTTTCTCATTTAAACTTAATAAAAATACTTAACTATATTATTGAACATTTATTATTATAACATTTTAATTATTATAATTTTAATTAAGACAATCATTTTATTACATTTAATTATTTAAACTTAATCTTAAAAATAATTACTTTTTTATAATATTAAAAGTTTATTATAATTATAGTATGGAATTTTGATGACTATTATATTTTAATTACTTTTAATGTTATTTTTTATGTACGGTACAATATATTTATTATTATTTATTTATAAAATTAGGTAATATTTTTTTAATGTTTATTTTTTATATAATATATATACAGACACAGATTGTATAGAGTAAATAGTAATGATTAGCTAATATATTGTAAATTATTTTATATTAAATAATTTTATAATGAAAAATCTATTTCAATAGAGTTTTTATTTAATATCATATAACAAAAATACTTATTTGTTAATTATTATAAGTTTGTAGACTACAGTATAACTAACTAACATATCAATAATAAAGTACTTTACTTTATTATACTATTTTACAAATTTATACCGATTATACTGTATTATATATATATATATATATATTGTTAGAATAATGTATTTTTGTAATTTCGATAAATTTATACATAAATCTTATTTAATACCCAGTTATCTAAATAGTCAATCATTCAAATCATATTATTGTTGTCTATTTTGTTGGTTTTGTACCATTCGATGGCTGTTTGCTGTACTAACAAACAGTCCGTATGTATGGACACTGATTGGTGATCCCTATTACTGTACCAATGATCGTACACTACATAATACTGTATTATTTTTAATATCATTATATGGATCGTCAATTAGATCAGCATTTGTTATTGGTTTGTATTTATTAATATAATTATATAAAAAATTAAAATTTAGCAAATAAATAAAATTACTAATAAATTCTAGGTGATTTAAATTCAAAATTATATATCATACAACAATTGACTAAATTAAAAATTCATGATTTCAATAGTCATGAATTAAATAGTAGAAATACTAGACGATTGCAAATTATATCCCATTTCAATGAAATCATTGTGTTTAAGATTATCAATAATAGTTGTCCGATAATATTTGGCTTAGTGTACGGTATCTATGGATTAGTTGCCTATTTTAACAATAATTATCAATATTCAGCAATAGTTTCAATTATATGGTTTATAGTACTATTTATTTGGTCCATACATGTAACTTCGGCAATTGTTAGCGTTTATGCCCTAATATTTTTTATTGTCTATTATTTAAAACTAAAATTTGAACAATTAACTCAAGTATTTAATAAATATATTAGAAAATTGAAGAAAATTGATCCATTAATACATAAACATAATAGACTAGCATTACTGGTCAAACAATGTAATAATAATTTTATCAAATATTTGTTGGCATTCAATCATTTTATAGCAACCAGTTTTCTGGTTGTCCTCTATTATGTCTATTTCTATGGCAATGGTAACCAACTATTTCGTTTGGCACACCTAATTGTAGCCGTATTTTACACAACACTAATGTATTTGATTACCAGCTTTAGTGCCTCATTATCACGTGAGGCACATGTACTTTATCCAACTATGCATTCATTGTATGCAATAAAAAATTCATCAATGTCATTTCATCAGCAACAAAAAGTTTATTTTTAATAAAAACATTATATATATATATATAATAATTAATTTTATTTTAAATTTTGATTTTCAAATTTTATTTTGTTTTATTATATAGTTATTGTGTTTTATTGATCGTCTATCGGGTCAAACAATTGGTATGTATTGTCTTAATTTGTTTTCACTAACTAGTCTACAATTTGTCATGGTTAGTTTTTTTTTTAAATATTTTTATTTAATTATTTTAAAAATATAATTTATGTTAAAGTTACATTAACTTGCTAATAATAATATTGTTTATTTTATCTAAACTAAAAATTTAGTTTACCATTGGACTTGTTATGAGATTTTTAATAATTGTAAGTCTAATGAATGATTATTTTGGTTATCGATATAAGTAATGAATGCAATTAATATAATAATGTTTTTTTGTAATTAAGTTTTTTAAGTAAATTTTAATTTTATATAATAATAAAATTAATAATTTATTTATACACTGTTAATTAATTTTTTGTTAATGCATTATATCATTATTAGTAATAATTTATTACTTTTTATACTAAGTGTTTGACCAAAAAATGGTTATTAAAATAGAAAATTAAAGATTATTTATTACAGATATATATATATTATTTTTTAATGTTTTATTTATGTAAATTATTTGTAAATTTATTTTTTAAAGTATGCATATACATTTTACAAACAGATTTATGTTTTACATAGTTGAAAAATTTTTTTAAATATATACATGTACAATTTGCAAAATAAATTTATGTTTTATATAGTTAAAAAATAATTTTTTTAAAAAGCTTTTAATAAATTATAATTATATATGTATTTGCATATAAATAATAAATGAATAATTAAATTTCAAGATAAAGTAATTGTATTTGTAATTTTATATAATATGTAATACACTACAAAATATTTATTATATATCCCTAAATGGATCACTAATACATACGATATTAATGATTAGTTTGAAATATTTTGACTACAAACCCGATCCCAAACACTGGAAAATAATTTTTTAAATAAAATAAATATCGTATAAATTAATGCATAAAATATTATTACAAAATAAATTATGAAATATACATATATACTAGTACATTTGTATAATATATAAAAATAAAAAAGCGTTCAATAGATTATACTTATGTATATTAATAACTATCTATAAAATAACATAAAATAATTAATATTATAATGACTTTTAATGTCATTATGTATTCGAAAAATATATTTATAATTATTTATTTAAAACATTAAATAATAATGTTTTTTTAATATTCATTTAATAATATAATTTTAATTTCAAAACATAATGTTATTGTGAGTATTTTTATGTTTTTTAGGTGCTTTTTGACAAAAAAAACAAATAAATACAATTTGTATAAATATAATATCAATGTTTAGTTATAAAAAGTCCATCTAATGATAATTGGATTATATTGAAAACTAATCGACATAGGCGTGGTTCACATATTACGTTCGCACCTGAGGGGAGGGGGGGTGGCCAAAGCGAACTTTTGCGAACGAGGAGGATGGGAGGGGTATAGTCTTTAAGAACGTTCGCATTTAGATAATATTTTATTTCTTGTGGTGGGGGGGGGGGTAGCGGTTAGGGACATGCTAACGTAATTTTTTTAAATGACTACATGCGAACAATTGCGAACATAGGGGAGGGAGGGGGTCTAGATTTCTTAAAAAGTGCGAACGTAATATGTGAACGACGCCATATATAAAAAATAGGTTTAGATTATCAAAACTTAAATTTGTATAAATTTAATTTGTATATAATATTTGTACTTTTATTGTTAACTGTTATCAAATTCTGAATAAATGTTCAGTTAATCAATAGTATTTAGGAAAATACAATGTATTTTTGTAATTTTAAACAATTCATAGAAAATAATTATTTAATACCCAGTTATTTAAGTAGAAAACCAATCAAATCTCTATATGTTTGCATATTTTGTTGGTTGTGTACAATACGATGGATGTTTGCAATATTTGCTAACAGTCCGTATGTATGGACACTGATTGGTGATCCCTATTATACTACTGGTGACCGTATACTACATAATACTATATTATTTATTATATCACTTAAAGGATCGCTAATACGTACAACATTGCTAATTGGTTTGTACTATATTTCTAGCATATTTGAATATTTTTTTATTAAAGGTATATATATAACATTTTTAATTATTTTTTTAAAAGGTGATCATTTTAAACTACTTGATAGTATATATCTTTATATATTTGAAAATTACTGATAAAAATAGTCATCAATTAAATATAAAAAATAAGCGTAAATTAAAATTGATTTCATGGATCATTCAAATTATTGTATTCAAATTGATTAACATTAGTTGTCCGATAATATTTGCATCAGTTTATGGTTTCTATACAATGACTGCTTATTTTAACAATGATTACAATTATTCTATCATTATATTAATCCTATGGTTTATAATATTAACTGTTTGGTCTATACATATAACTTCATCGATTGTATTTATTTGTGGCCTAACATTTTATATAGTTTATTATTTAAAACTATTATTCAGACAATTAAATTTGAATTTAAATCATTATCATAACAATTTTGATGAATTAATTTTTAAACACAATTATTTTTCAGTTAAAGTCAATAAATGTAATAAATTTATTTCCTATCAATTGGCATTATATCATTTTATTACATCATTTGGTTTAGTTGTCTTGTATTATATCTATTTCTATGGTAATGGAGACATATATTTTCGATCAGCCCATTTAATGGTCGGCATAAACGGCACCGTCCTATTGTATTTGGTATATTGAGTATTCGGTATATTGATACAAATATTCCGTACCAGTGCATCTCTATCACGTGAGGCACATATGCCCTATTAATTCAATTTTTGCGTCAAAACAAATGATTAAACTAAATAATACTAAGGTTTAATAAAAAATAATTAAATAAAAATATAGTTAATTAAAATATGATAATAATAATTAGTTATAAAATATTTAATAATAATATTTACTTTATTATATATTATTTTCCAGTTAATTGGTTTTATTGAACGTCTATCGGGTCCCACAATTGGTATGTATTGTCTCAATTTGTTTGCACTAACGAGTCTACAATTTTATCAGGTAATGGTTTAATATATGTAATTTTTTATTAATATAAATTATTATTTTTGAATAATTAAATTTAATATTTGAATTAATAAAACAATTAACATTAATTTAATATTTATAGTTTATTTATTTATAAATTATTACAAATTTTCTGATTACTGTCAATTTATTAAAATAATAATGATTATTTTTATTATAAGTATATTATGAATAATAAATAATTTATTACTAAAAAATTAGATTATTGATCAATTATGTTAATTATCTAATTGTCTAACTAATTCACTTTTGTATATTTAATATCATAATTTTTATTGAATGTTTTTTGCAATTAAAAATACATTTGTATTATACTTATATTTAAATAAGATTGTATTAGTTTTTCAATAAATTTTCAATAATTTTTATTTATTATAGTTATGTATATTTTATATAATTAAAATAAATAAACATATACTTTTCTAGTATAATTTGTTTTTCTAAATATACAGTATATATATTTAATTAGCTACTTTATAACATTTAGTATTGTTTTAAATTAAATTAAATTTTATTATTATTATTATCAATAGTTGAATATTGGTTTTACAATATATTCTTTTAATATAAAAAATAGATATGAATTTTTTGCAATTTTTAAAAATTTATAAAAAATTATTTAATACCCAATTATCTAATTAGAAAACAAATTTATTTTTTATATAGTTAAATAAATTTATTTTTTAAAAAGCGTCGAATAAATTATAATTATATATGTATTAGCAATAAATGTAATATTATAATATTAATAATAAATGAATAATTAAATTTCATGTTTTATTATAATTATTTTATGTTATTAGATACCCTATAATATATTTTTTTCTATTTAATAGTTTATTAATATTAATTAATTTCAAATTATTTTATAATACAATATATAATGTATTATTCGAGTCTGTTTTTAGTGTAGTTCATATCAAATATAATATCAATTATAAGTTATAAATAGTCTATAGTCTAGACTCTATACTATATTAATAAAACTGACTTTTTATTATTATTTTAATTAAAATTCAATTTATTATATTATATACTGTTATATTGATTATTTATTTTATTGATAAAGTAATTGTATTTGTAATTTTATATAATATGTAATACACTACATAATATTATATTATTTATTATATATCCCTAAACGGATCGCTAATACATAGGATATTGATAATTGGTTTGAAATATTTTGACTACAAACCCGATCCAAAACATTGGAAAATAATTTTTTAAATAAAATAAATATCGTATAAATTAATGCATAAAAATTATTTCGAAATAAATTATGAAATATATAAGAAGGCGGTCAATCGATCTTGAGCGGCGTATTTTTTGAATAACTTTTGAACGGTAAGACATAATTTAATTCTGTAAAATACATTTAAGAATATCATATCGACCACACTTAATATACACGAAATCACAAAACTAGGATGACCAGATATACAAAATATCGGGACCAACGCAAGACACTATGCTACAGGTCAAACTATAACAGACTAATTTTTTATGACAATGTAAATTTGTAGTCAAGAAATAATAGTTTAATATAAAAAAAGAATCATCAAAATCGGATTGATACTTTTGTTTTTATACCTTGTTAAATTTGTCATAAATCACATTGTATAAAATTGTCCAAAATAAAATTGACGTTATTTATGACTATTATATATTTAGAAGATTAAATTTTCAATTATATTATTATTTCTAAAAACAAAATTTTATTATGTAGACTAGTTTTCGAAATAATCGACTCAATATAAATTACACTATTGTAATTTGATATTATAATTTATATTGAAAGTCGATTATTTCGAAAACTAGTCGACATATTAAAATTTTGTTTTTAGATTTAGTGATAACATGAAAATCTTCATTTAATAAGTATATAATATTTACAAATAACGTCAATTTTATTTTAGACAATTTTAAACAATGTGATTTATGACAAATTTAACAAGGTATAAAAATAAAAGTACCAATCCGATTTTGATGATTCTTTTTTATATTAAACTATTATTTCTTGACTACAAATTTACATTGTCATAAAAAATTAGTCTGTTGTAGTTTGACCTGTAGCATAGTGTCTTTCATTGGTCCCGATATTTTGTATATCTGGTCATCCTAGTTTTGTGATTGTGTGTATATTAAGTGTGGTCGATATGATATTCTTAAATGTATTTTACAGAATTAAATTATCTCTAACCGTTTAAAAGTTATTCAAAAAATACGCCGCTCAAGATCGATTGACCGCCTTCTTATATATATACTAGTACATTTGTATATTTTTGTTTTATAATAAAAACTTTATATAACAATAAAAAAGCGTTCAATAAATTATAATTATGTATATTAATAACTATCTATAAAATAACATAAAATAATTAATATTATAATGACTTTTAATGTCATTATGTATTCGAACAATATATTTATAATTATTTATTTAAAACATTAAATAATAATGTTTTTTAAATATTCATTTTTTAATATAATTTTAATTTCAAAACAAAATTTTTATGTTTTTAGGTGCTTTTTTGATAAAAAAAAAACAAATAAAAACAATTTCTATAAATATAATATAAATGTTTAGTTATAAAAAGTTTATCTAATGATAATTGGATTATCTCAAAAACTAATCGACATATATATAAAAAATTCGGTTTAGATTATCAAAAATTAAATTTGTATAAATTTATTTTGTATATAATATTTGTACTTTTATTGTTAACTTTAATAAAATTATGAATAATATTCAGTTAATCAATAGTATTAAGAAAAATACAATGTATTTTTGTAATTTTAAACAATTTATACAAAATAATTATTTAATACCCAGTTATTTAAGTAGAAAACCAACCAAATCGCTATATGTTTGCATATTTTGTTGGTTGTGTACAATACGATGGATGTTTGCAATATTTGCTAACAGTCCGTATGTATGGACACTGATTGGCGATCCCTATTATACTACTGGTGACCGTATACTACATAATACTATATTATTTATTATATCATTTCAAGGATCGCTGATGCGTACGACTTTGTTAATTGGTTTGTACTGTATTTCTAGAATATTTGAATATTTTTATTAAAGATTTATATAATATTTTTAATTATTTTTTTTATAGATGATCACTTTAAACTACTTGATAGTATATATCAAATAATTAATTTGAAAATTACTGACAAATATAATCATCAATTAAATATAAAAAATAAGCGTAAATTAAAATTGATTTCATGGATCATTCAAATTATTGTATTCAAATTGTTTAACATTATTGCTCCGACAATATTTTCATTAGTTTACGGCTTCTATACATTGACTGCTTATTTTAACAATGATTATAATTACTCTATCATTATATTAATCCTATGGTTTATAATATTAACTGTTTGGTCTAAACATATAACTTCATCGATTATATTTAGTTTTGGACTAACATTTTTTATAGTTTATTATTTAAAACTATTATTCAGACAATTAAATTTGAAACTAAGTCATTATCATGAAAATTTTGATAAATTAATTTTTAAACACAATTATTTTTCACTTAAAGTCAATGAATGCAATAAATTTATTTCCTATCAATTGGCATCATATTATTATATAACATCAATTGGTTTAGTTGTCTTGTATTATATCTATTTCTATGGTAATGGAGACATATATTTCCGATTAGCCCATTTAATGATCGGCATAAACACCACCGTCCTATTGTATTTGTTTACCCATACCAGTGCATCGTTATCACGTGAGGCACATATGCCCTATTCATATATTAATTCAATTTTTACGTCAAAACAATTAATAAAACTAAATAAACATAAGGTTGATTAAAAAAAACTAATTAATATAAAATATAGTTTATTACCGTATAATAAAATAATTAATTCTAAAATACATAATAATAATTTTTTCAATGTATTATTTTCCAGTTAATTGGTTTCATTGAACGTCTATCGGGTCCCACAATTGGTATGTATTGTCTCAATTTGTTTGCACTAACGAGTCTACAATTTTATCAGGTATTTGTATAGTATATGTTTTTTTTTATTAATTTTTGAATAATTAAATTTAATAATTGAATTAATAAAACAATTAACATTTATTTAATATTTATAGTTTATTTTCAGAATTATTACAAATTTTCTGATTACTGTCAATTTATTACATTAATAACGATTTTTTATTTTTTATAACTATTCTATTTATAATAAATATTTTATTACTAAAAAATAATAAGACTATTAATAATAAGATTATTGATCAATAATGATAATTATCTAACTGTATAACTATTGATAATTCACTTTTGTATATTTAATATCATAATTTTTATTGAATGTTTTTATGCAATTAAAAAAACATTTGTAGTATACGGTACTTATATTTAAATACGATTGTATTAGTTTATTGTATTAGTATAAAAAAGATTGTATTAGTTTAATAGTTCAATAAAAATCAATATTTTTGATAAATTTATTTAATTTTTAATGATTTTTATTTATTATAGTTATGTATATTTTCTACAATTAAAATAAATAAACATATACTTTTCAGTTATAATTTTTTTTCTAAATATATATATTTTTTATTAGTTACTTTATAACATCTATTATTGTTTTAAATAAATTTAATTATATTATTAAAATTATTATTAATTGAATATTAGTTTACATACAGTATATATATATATATTCTTTTAATATAGAAAAATAGTATTTTCTTATGTATTCAAAATGTATTTTTTGAAATTTTGAAAAATTTATTAAAAAATATAATAATTTACTAATAAATCAGTTTTGTAAAATTTTATTCATTATTTTATTATATCATAGTTAAATATAATTAAATAAATTAATTTTTTAGTTTAATTAATAATTAAAATACTGATAATAATATTTAATTATTACTTGTAAAGTTAACAAATATCGAGAGAACAAAATTAACCATGGAGATCCCATAAATAGAAATTTATTTTAGAAACTTTCCAGAAATTTCTCTATTATTTTATAAATTTCTATTTTATGCCAACACTAGCTAATAGTCAGTATGTATGGACACTGATTGGTGATACCTAATCATACACCCGATGTCATTATCTGGTGCAACGACGACTCGGAGGCCGTGGCAGCACTAGTAGGTCCGACACACTTATGTCAATACTAAGTCAATACTCAATGTTAAGCCGCGACCAGAGTTTTACTACAACACCGACTGATAGTTAGTCGATCTCTAAGATCCCAAAATCCCTCAAAATGTTTTTTTATATATAAAATAAATATCAATTAAATTAATGAATTTAAAATTTATGTCGAAATAAATTACGAAATAAATATATGTTTTATTATTAAATTTACTTATTAGAGTAATAATAAAAAAATCATCGTTAAATAAATTATAATTACGTATATTAAATGATAAATCTCTATAATAAATTTGATGTATTAATGACTTACAATATATTTATTATAACATTAAATAATAATTTATTTATCTATTATTATTTATTTTTATAGTAATTAATATCAAAACATAATATAATATTGTAGTGGTTTTAGTTAAAAAACAAACAAACAAAAAAAAACAATTTCTATAAATATAATATAAATATTTAGTTATAAAAAATCTAGTTATCATATTAGATATAATATCTAAAAATATTTTTTATTCAATAATAATTAATCTTTACGAGTAATCTAAGATTTTTTTTAAACAAAATATCAAATAATCATTTTAATTATTATATATTTATTTTGTATAATATATTTGTAGTATTTTGTATAATATATAGTTTTAAGGTAAATACAATGCATTTTTGCAATTTTCAACAATTCATACAAAATAGTTTATTAAAATATGTTTATTTAGTATATTATATTTGTACTAGTTTTAATGTTAACTTTAATAAAATTATGAATAATATTCAGTTAATTAATTGTATTAAGGAAAATACAATGTATTTTTGTAATTTTAAACAATTTATACAAAATAATTATTTAATACCCAGTTATTTAAGTAGAAAACCAATCAAATCGCTATATGTTTGCATATTTTGTTGGTTATGTACAATACGATGGATGTTTGCTATATTTGCTAACAGTCCTTATGAATGGACACTGATTGGCGATCCCTATTATACTACTGGTGACCGTACACTACATAATACTATATTATTTATTATATCACTTCAAGGATCGCTGATACGTACGACATTGTTAATTGGTTTGTATATTATTTTTATTAAAGATTTATATAATATTTTAAATTATTTTTTTATAGGTGATCACTTTAAACTACTTGATAGTATATATCAAATAAGTAATTTAGAAATTGCTGACAAAAATATTCATCAATTAAATATAAAAAATAAGCGTAAATTAAAATTGATTTCATGGATCATTCAAATTATTGTATTCAAATTGTTTAACATTTGTGGTCCGATAATATTTGCATCAGTTTATGGCTTCTATACATTAACTGCTTATTCTAACAATGATTATAATTACTCTATAATTATATTAATCCTATGGTTTATAATATTAACTGTTTGGTCTAAACATATAACTTCATCGATTGTATTTAGTTTTGGACTAACATTTTTTATAGTTTATTATTTAAAACTATTATTCAGACAATTAAATTTGAAATTAAATCATTATCATAACAATTTTGACCAATTAATTTTTAAACACAATTATTTTTCAGTTAAACTCAATGAATGTAATAAATTTATTTCCTATCAATTGGGATCATATTATTTTATAACATCAATTGGTATAGTTTTCTTGTATTATATCTATTTCTATGGTAATGGAGACATATATTTTCGATCAGCCCATTTAATGGTCGGCATAAACGGCACCGTCCTATTGTATTTGGTTACCCGTACCAGTGCATCGTTATCACGTGAGGCACATATGCCCTATTCATATATTAATTCAATTTTTGCGTCAAAAAAATTGATTAAACTAAATAATCATAAGGTTTTATTAAAAACTAATTAAATAAATATATAGTTAATTACAATATGATTATAAATTTATTATTTGTAAAATATATTATTTTCCAGTTAATTGGTTTCATTGATCGTCTATCGGGTCCAACAATTGGTATGTATTGTCTCAATTTGTTTGCACTAACGAGTCTACAATTTTATCAGGTATTTGTATAGTATATCTAATTTTTTATTAATATAAATTTTATTTGAAAAAATAACTATTTTTGAATAATAACATTTAATAATTGAATTAATAAAACAATTAACATTAATATATTATTTATAGTTTATTTTCAGAATTATTACAAATTTTCTGATTACTGTCAATTTATTACAATAATAATGATTTTTATTTTTTTTATAACTATTCTATAAATAATTTATTACTAAAAAATAAGATTATTGATCAATTATGTTAATTATCTAAATGTATAACTAATTCACTTTTGTATATTTAATATAATAATTTTTATTTATATGTTTTTTTTGCAATTAAAAATACATTTGTATTATACTTATATATCAATACGTTATAAAAATAAAATTGTATTAGTTTTTCAATAAAAATCAATATTTTTGACAAATTTATTTAATTTTTAATGATTTTTATTTATTATAGTTATGTATATTTTCTACAATTAAAATAAATAAACATATATTTTTCTATTATAATTTGTTTTTAAAAATAGATTTTAAAAAATTGATAAAAAATAATTATTTAATACCCAATTATCTAATTAGAAAACTAATCAAATCGCTATATGTTTGCCTGTTTTTGTTGGTTGTGTACAATACTATGGATGTCTACAATATTTTCTAATAGTCAGTATGTATGGACACTGATTGGTGATACCTAGTCATACACCCGATGTCATTATCTGGTACAATGACTCGGAGTCCGTGGCAGCACTAGTAGGTCCGTCAGACTTCATGCTCAACAATGTCGATACTCAATGATCAGCTGCGACCAGAGTTTTACTACTACACCGGCTGATAGATAGTTGATCTCTAAGATCCCAAAACCTGAAAAGTGTTTTTTATATATATTAAATAAATATCAATTAAATTAATGGATATAAATTTATGTCGAAATAAATTATGAAATATATATATATATATATATAAATATTTATGTCTTATAATAAAATTTACTTATTAGAGTAATAATTAAAAAAAATCGTTAAATAAATTATAATTACGTATAATAAATGATAAATCTCTATAAAAAATTTCATGTATTATATACAGTATAATTACTATTTATTATTATTTATTTATAACATTAAATAATAATTTTTATTTCAAATGTTTATTTTCTACTATTATTTATTTTTATAGTAATTACTATCAAAATATAATCTAATATTGTCGTGGTTTTAGTTTTAAAAAACAAACAACAATTTCTATAAATATAATATCAATATTTAGTTATAAAAAGTCTAGTTATCATATTATATATAATATCTAAAAAATATTTTTAATTTATTAATAATTAATTATTACTAGTTATCTAATATTTGTTTTAAAAATCAATATTTCAAATAATTATTATATATTTATTTTGTATATTATATTCGTACTTTTAATGTTAACTTTAATAAAATTATGAATTCAGTTAATCAATAGTATTAATAAAAATACAATGCATTTTTGCAATTTTAAACAATTTATACAAAATAATTATTTAATACCCAGTTATTTAAGTAGAAAACCAATCAAATCATTATATGTTTGCATATTTTGTTGGTTGTGTACAATACGATGGATGTCTGCAATATTTGCTAACAGTCCGTATGTATGGACACTGATTGGTGATCCCTATTATACTACTGGTGACCGTATACTACATAATACTATATTATTTATTATATCACTACTAGGATCGCTGATGCGTACCACATTGATAATTGGTTTGTACTGTATTTCTAGCATATTTGAATATTTTATTTAAGATATATTATATATACATATAATATTTTTAAATATTTTTTAAAGGTGATCACTTTAAACTACTTGATAGTATATATCAAATAATTAATTTGAAAATTACTGATAAAAATAGTCATCAATTAAATATAAAAAATAAGCGTAAATTAAAATTGATTTCATGGATCATTCAAATTATTGTATTCAAATTGATTAACATTAGTTGTCCGATAATATTTGCATCAGTTTATGGCTTCTATACATTAACTGCTTATCTTAACAATGATTACGATTACTCTATCATTGTATTAATCCAATGGTTTATAATATTAACTGTTTGGTCTATACATATAACTTCATCGATTATATTTATTCATGGACTAACATTTTATATTGTTTATTATTTAAAACTATTATTCAGACAATTAAATTTGAAACTAAATAATTATGATGAAACTTTTGATAAATTAATTTTTAAACACAATTATTTTTCACTTAAAGTCAATGAATGTAATAAATTTATTTCCTATCAATTGGCGTTATTTAATTTTATATCATCAATTGGTTTAGTTGTTTTGTATTATATCTATTTCTATGGTAATGGAGACATATATTTCCGATTAGCCCATTTAATGATCGGCATAAACGGCACCGTCCTATTGTATTTGGTTACCCGTACCAGTGCATCGTTATCACGTGAGGCCCATATGCCCTATTCATATATTAATTCAATTTTTGCGTCCAAACAAATGATTAAACTAAATAATTATAAGGTTTATTAAAAAATATTTAAATTAAAAAACATAGTTAATTACAATATGATTATATATTAATTATTTGTAAAATATATTATTTTCCAGTTAATTGGTTTCATTGAACGTCTATCGGGTCCTAACTTGCACTAACGAGTCTACAATTTTATCAGGTATTTGTATAGTATATGTAATTTTTTTATTAATTTAAATTTTAATTAATTATTTTTGAATAATAACATTTAATAATTGACTTAATAAAACAATTAACATTTATTTAATATTTATAGTTTATTTTCAGAATTATTACAAATTTCCTGATTACTGTCAATTTATTATATTAATAATGATTTTTTATAACTATTCTATGAATAATATATAATTTATTATTAAAAAATAAAATTATTGATCAATTATGTTAATTATCTAATTGTATAACTAATTCACTTTTGTATATTTAATATCATAATTTCTATTGGATGTTTTTCTTGCAATTAAAAATACATTTGTATTTTACTTATATTTAAATACGTTATAAAAAAGATTGTATTAGTTTTTAAATAAAAATCAATATTTTTGACAAATTTATTTAATTTTTAATGATTTTTATTTATTATTGTTATGTATATTTTATGCAATTAAAATAAATAAACATATACTTTTCTATTATAATTTGTTTTTCTAAATATATTTATATATTATTAGCTACTTTAAAACTTTTAGTATTATTTTAAATAAATTTAATTATATTATTATTATCAATAGTTGAATTTTAGTTTTACAATATACTGTATATATTTATTTAATATTGAAAAATAGATATGAATTTTTTGCAATTTTGAAAAATTTATAAAAATAATTATTTAATACCCAATTATCTAATTAGAAATTAAATAAAAATAAAAATTTAGAAATAAAAAATAAAATAAATTATAATTACGTATATTAAATGATAAATCTTTCATTTACATGTATTATTATATTGACTTACAATATATTTATTATTATTTATTTATAACATTAAGTAATAATTTTTATTTCAAATGTTAATTTTCTACTATTATTTATTTTTATAGTAATTAATATTAAAAAAATAATGTAATATTGTCGTGGTTTTAGTTAAAAAAAGCAAACAAACAACAATTTCTATAAATATAATATCAATATTTAGTTATAAAAAAGTCTAGTTATCATTTTATATATAATATCTAAAAATATTTTTAATTTAATTATAACTAATTTCTACTAGTAATCTAAGATTTCTTTAAAAAACAATATATTAAATAATTATTTTAATGTTTATATATTTATTTTGTATATAATATTTGTACTTTTAATCTTAATTGTAAACAAATTATGAATAATATTCAGTCAATCAATAGTATTAAGGCAAATACAATGCATTTTTGCAATTTTAAACAATTTATACAAAATAATTATTTAATACCCAGTTATTTAAGTAGAAAACCAATCAAATCGCTATATGTTTGCATATTTTGTTGGTTATGTACAATACGATGGATGTTTGCAATATTTGCTAACAGTCCGTATGTATGGACATTGATTGGTGATCCCTATTATACTACTGGTGACCGTACACTACATAATACTATATTATTTATTATATCACTTCAAGGATCGCTGATGCGTACGACATTGATAATTGGTTTGTACTATATTTCTAACATATTTGAATATTTTTTATTAAAGGTTTTATTAAAGGATATATAATATTTTTAATTATTGTTTTTAAAAGGTGACCACTTTAAACTACTTGATAGTATATATCAAATAATTAATTTGAAAATTACTGATAAAAATAGTCATCAATTAAATATAAAAAATAAGCGTAAATTAAAATTAATTTCATGGATCATTCAAATTATTGTATTCAAATTGATTAACATTAGTTGTCCGATAATATTTGCATCAGTTTATGGTTTCTATACAATGACTGCTTATTTTAACAATGATTACAATTATTCTATCATTATATTAATCCTATGGTTTATAATATTAACTGTTTGGTCTATACATATAACTTCATCGATTGTATTTATTTGTGGCCTAACATTTTATATAGTTTATTATTTAAAACTATTATTCAGACAATTAAATTTGAAATTAAATCATTATCATAACAATTTTAATCAATTAATTTTTAAACACAATTATTTTTCAGTTAAAGTCAATGAATGTAATAAATTTATTTCCTATCAATTGGCGTTATTTAATTTTATATCATCAATTGGTTTAGTTGTCTTATATTATATCTATTTCTATGGTAATGGAGACATATATTTCCAATTAGCCCATTTAATGATCGGCATAAACGGCACCGTCCTATTGTATTTGGTTACCCGTACCAGTGCATCGCTATCACACGAGGCACATAAGCCCTATTCATATATTAATTCAATTTTTGCGTCCAAACAATTGATTAAATTAAATAATCATAAGGTTTATTAAAAACTATTTAATCAAAATATATACTTAATTACAATAATATTATAAAATATTTAATAATAATTATTATTTCATTATATATTATTTTCCAGTTAATTGGTTTCATTGATCGTCTATCGGGTCCCACAATTGGTATGTATTGTCTCAATTTGTTTGCACTAACGAGTCTACAATTTTATCAGGTATTGGTTCATTATACTGTATATAATTTTTTTATTAATATAAAAAAATTAATTATTTTTGAATAATAAAATTTAATAATTGAATAAATAAAACAATTAATATTGATTTATTATTTATAGTTTATTTTCAGAATTATTACAAATTTTCTGATTACTGTCAATTTATTACATTAACACTACATTATAATAATTAATGCATTTTAATCACTTTGTAATAATGATAAATTAATAAATTTGTAAAATAAAAATATCTGTATTAAATAAATTATGTTAAAAAAATCGTAATAAAATCATTTGATTAATTATTAACATTATTTGATATTTTTTTACTAACTATTGATATTTTCTGTATACTAATCATAATATTAATGAGTACAGTATTTACAATAATAATAAATAATAGTTATTATTAGCTAATATACTGTAAATTATTTTATATTAAATAATTTTATAATTAAAAATAGATTTCAATAGAGTTTTTTACTTAATATCTTATAACAAAAATATTTTAGTTAATAAATAAAATATTTGTTTATTAAATATTATAAGTTTATAGACTACAGTATAGCTAACTAACATAATAATAATTTTATTGATAATTCACCCGCAAATCAATTTAAATTATTTATTTGGCATTTAAATACTACATTTTTTCATTTTATTATTTGATTAGTTGATTACAGAATTAAATGATACAATAGTTGGTGTATTTTATGATTTTAATATTAATTTATTTTTAAAAAAATATTAATTTAAAATATGCAACGAAATGCATCAATAATTTTCAATAAATGGTAATGTTTTTCATCAACTTTTTTTAAAATCAAATTTTATAAATTAAAAAAACATTAATTGATATAATTTATAGGACTTCAGTGTTAGTATCGGCGGCTATTGTCACCAATCATTGGTATCGCAGACAACAATTGATTAGTAAATCAATACAAATACAGTCCAACTCCTTGTGTCGTACATTGAGACCAATATTACCGCTTATGAGAAGCGCTCAGTTGGCTCAGTCAGACGACAAAGACTGGATGAAAACAGTTTATGAACGATGTATTAATAGTATCGTACATCTGATGGCCGATGACCTGATCAGCGAAGATGAATGCTTTTCAGGAACCGGTTGGATAGTCGATGCCAATGAAGGACTTATTATAACCAACTATCATATTGTTCGTGACTTTCATTATTATTTGATTCAATTGGAGTATTCATATAAAATTCGGGAACTGTTAGCTGGTATCGATCGAAACGATCCGGTCGACAACAGCCAACTAATGTCCAGTTGGTGGGCTCAGGTAGTCTATGTTGAACCGCATCTTGATCTGGCAATGTTGAAGTTACCGGCGGTAAAGCCCGGAACCCTGGATCAGCTCGCGATTGCCCAAAAAGATGTCACATTTGGCGACGAAGTTATGTTTATAGGAGTTCCGAAATCAATAGAGAGATCAGTTGGTATTGGGACAGTTATGTATATTTATTTTATCCAATTGAACGACGCTTACTATTCCTATGGACATTTCGATTGGCCGGACAATCAGTTATTTATGAATATATCGACATCCACTGCCACCGGTTCATCGGGTAGTCCTGTATTGAACAGTTCTGGTCAAGTCGTTGGGTCATTATTTTCAGGCGGTTTTAATGAGTCGACTGTTACCAGAAAAGATGATCTCTTAGGTTATTATTTGCTATAATTTTAAAAATGAAAAAATTATTGTTTTATTTATTTTATTTTTTTTGATAATAATTATTGAATTGTTTTTTTGTGGTCATTGATCAGGATTTGTGAATAGAGCTAAAAACAAGGGAAACACCATTTTTGATCAATTAGTTAAACAAAGACAACTGTTATATAGTGGTCAACCGTTTATCGGTATGAAACTTATATACAAAAACAAATCAATTATTGTCAACAGATTTATGCCGTACACTGATGTTGGGATCGGGTATGCAATTAATTAGTCTATAAGTTATAGTGTATTTATCAATAACAACAACAAAAATGATTAATTAATTTTGTTCAACATTTATAATAATAAATTTTTTTAATTATAATTAGAAATGAACTAAAACTTAACGACAAAATTGTTGAAATTAATGAAAACCCAGTGAAAAATCTCAACGATGTCAGGGATGTAATGAATAGGTTATCAATTGGACAGTCGATTGAATTAAAGTTTATGAGAGGCAATAGTCATCAACAAAAAACAGTTAACATTAAGACAGAAAATGTTAAAAATTGTTGTTTATTTTAAGTTATAATAATAATAACAACAAAATATCTAATTGATTAGTTATTTATTTATTTAAAATATTTATTACTAAGATTTTTTTTTCATCAAATGATGAAAGTCTATGCTATAAGTTATATATTATATATATTTTTCAATTATATTTATTTTATAAAAAATAATAATAATTCAATTTTATTTTTTTATTAATTTATTAATTTATATTTACCATCAATCAATAATATACATTTGTATATTTAATAGTAACAAATTAATTAATATGATAAATCTAATAAAAATAGTTTAATAGACCAGATTGTTATAAATAAATAAACATTGTTGCCGTACATGCAATTAAAACATATATAAATCAATTATATCGGGTAATGATATAATTAATCAATATAATATAATTAACAATAATTAATATATACGCGAGATTCAAACAAAAACAAATTTAATTATTACCGATTGATATTCAAAACTAAATTGTAAATTGTTTTTTTATATAAATTATATGATAATTATTACTATTGAATATTGAATTTATTGATTGTTTAATTCAGTATTTTTTTGTCAGTTAAAAATATTTGTGTCCTTTTTTTAGTAATATTGCTAATCATATTACTATATATATACACTTCTATAAAATACAATCAAAACACATATATATAGTATACGGTATATAAAATACATAAAATATGACCAATAAATCAGTAGTTGTTATAATAATACCGACAATACTACTGATGATGACAATAATCAGTGCTACAAACAACACGATTGCCAATAATAAAAATAATAACCAGAAGATAATGTCGAGAAGTGTCGACTTATTCAAGAAAACCCGACCCGACTTTGAGTCTGACTTTGAGGGCGGCGGTAGTGGTTCGGCGTCCGACAAACCATCGGATAATTCAATCAAAACACGATTTCGTAATTCGTTTTTCTTTTCCCGAACAGCTTTTGCCATCTTTGCCGTACTGACGGCCGTACTAGTCTTTGCGGTGGTCGCGGTTGGCGTACGGGCCGTCGGTCTAGCATTTTATACCAACTTTTGTCGATTGGAAACACCGCCGATACTAGCCGTCAACAACAATAACAGTCAACGTAGTAGCCAACGGTCAATCGATACTACCGATAAAACAGTTGATCCCAAACAAGCAGTTGGTGCGAACATATCCGAGGATACCGGCACTACTAGTAGTAGTAGTGTTGGCCATAGTTTGCAAACTATTGCCGCAACTGATGTCAATAATAATAATAATAAGTCAAACAACAAATCCGTTGGTGATATTGTAGTTAAAAATAATAAATCTAATGTTTGAAAATAAAAAACAAAATACAAATTAATCACAAAAAACTAGTTTATTATTATTATTATTATTATCCTATACTTTTAAAAATTAATTATATGTTTTCTATTAATTTAATAAAAAATTTATATTTTCCAATTAATTTTTACAGTAGTTATTTTTAAAATTTAATTATAAAATGATTTAAATAATTATAATTAAATTTGTATGCATTTAAATTAAAAACATATACTATTAAAACAAATGACTATTTTTGATAAATATTTAAACATTTAATTGATTTTTTGAATAAAAACAAAATTTTCAGTTAACAAATTGTCATCATATTTGAATACAATTTTATTTTTATAAACTATCATATTTATCAATATACTAATAAATATTAATTAGTTAAAGTTATAAAAAAATTAAATTTTATTTTATAATTTATAATTATATTAATTGTATTATTAATATATTGTATATTTAAAAATATTATTTATGAAAAACTTATATTATAAATATTAATTAAGTTTTTTTGTTGTTTCTATAATTACTTTATTACAGTATATATATTAATTAATTTGTGTATTTTATAAAGTAATCATAAAATAAATTTTGTTACAACTATACGGATCATTTCAAACAGGTATATATATATTATGATATATTGATATATATTAAAATAAACTCAATACTATAGAAATAATTTATATGAATATAATTTATTTTTTATTATTAAAACTGTCTAAACTGTAGATATATATTAAACATTAGATCATATAATTATCTGACATATAGTTAGTATTGTAGGAAATTTGATTTTTTAAATTTATTAAAAGTTATAAAAAACAGTATTTTTATATCGCATTTATTATTATAACGCGATTATTATTATTTCTATTGATATATATCTAACGGTAAATATTTATTGTCTCGCGAGTCGCGACCTAACCTAACCTAAACTTAACTAAAAATATATAGAAATAATAATCGCGTGAACTGTAATGCGATATAAAAATACTGTAATATTTAAATTATAGTAAAGAACAGTCAAATTGATATCATATTTAAAAAAAAACAGTTGATATCAAATTATTTTTTATTTAATCCAATTTGAATTGAAATAATGTCAAACAAATCGTCCAAAAATGGTGACCACAGAGTAGGAGGAGGTGGTGGTAATGGTGTCGACGACTACAACACTAAAAATCCGGTGGTCAAAGACCGGCCAAATATGGATCCGACTCAAAGATTTACGAAAACGACTTTCGTCTACGGCTACAAACGATTGTTAACCATTACCCGTCAAAACATGGGTGTCTGGCCTATTGTTTTTTTTGTCGGCCTATTTGTACCGGTCGGCACCGTCTGGTTTATCGGCTATCGGGTCAACAATACGCCCGACGTGAACGTCTGGCATCGCAAAGAACCGCAACCATGGAATCGATTTGACAACAAGGAGGCAAAGCTGTACAAACTGGACCAGAAAGCGGTATTGGCTAAACATCCCCGACCCAGGTTTGACTACCCATCCGAAAGTCAACCCAAAAAATAGTCTAAACCGAGGAATCAAATGAATGACTTTCTAAAAAAACAAAAATATTTTAAATATTTGTATAAATTATTATTTAGTTTATATTTTAAGTCAAAAAAAAATTTATTTAATGTTTTTTGTTTTTTATTGCAAATACATTACTAGTATTATTATAAAATACTGTACTGTTGTTAGTTAAATACATGTGTTTTTAATATGTATTTGAAAAAGATATTATTATTAAAAAAAAATTTTCATTAATCTAAAATTGTAATTAGTTTTGAATAAAAACTATATTTTTTAGACTTAAACTTTGTTTTACATTATATTGTGATTTAATATAATTTATGGTTTTTATTTTTTTATAACTATAAATTTATTATTTAAAAAAATAAGATTATTACTCAATTATGATAATTATCTAATTGTATATTTAGTGCATTTTTGTAGATTTCATATCATAATATTTATTGAATTTTCTAACATTTTTTTTTATAGTTTACTACTTAAAATCAAAATTCAAACAGTTATTTAATGTATCATGGTCAAATTGTAAAATTTATCATGATATTATTGTCAAATTAATTTATCGAAACAATTATCTAACCATAAATGTCGCTTAAATGTAATAAATTTATATCATATCTATTAGCAATCAATCATTTTATAAAAACAATTATTATAGTTGTCTTAAATTATATCTATTTCTATGGCAATGTAAACTTGAGATTGGCAAATAGAAAGTTTCTAATAAATTTCCCCTGAAAGTCATTTTTTATATATATTTGTATAAATTATTAGTATATTTTATGTCATAAAATTTATTGAATGTTTTTTATTGCAAATATATTATTATAAAATATAAAGTTAGTTTACAGAATATTTTTTCAGAATTTTATTTTACATAATAGTGTGATATAAAGTAATTTTTAATTTTTAATGATTTTTATAACTAGAAATAATAATAAGTAATTTATTACTAAAAAATAAAATTATTGCACAATTACTGTAATTATCTAATTGTATAACTAATGCATTTTTGTAAATTTCATATCATAATATTAATTGCATTTATTGTAATTAAAATTACATTTGTTTTATGAATATATTTAAATTTGTTATAAAAAAAATTTCATAGAAAGCAGATTGTATTTGTTTTTTTCAATAAAAGTCAACATTTTTTGATTGATTTATTTAATAATAATTTTTAATGGTTTTTATTTATTATAATTATATATATTTTGTACAATTAAAATAAATAAACACACATATATATACACTGCAAACATAATTTAATTTCGTATCGCAAAAATATTGATATCATTAACTTTGAACTTTAATAACTTTTTTATTTTTTAACTTAAATAAACAAATTTGATATCTGATGAAAGAACACTTTTCAAAGTTTATAAGTCAATAAATAAAATTGCATTAATTATCATATTATCTATAAAAAAAGCATAAGAAGTAAGAAATGGTAAAAAAATTTATGTACAAAAAGTATTTTCGTGAAATCAAAACTTTAAATATTATTAACAAAATAAAGCTATTAATTTAGTAAAAACAATATTAATATCGAGTATTGCCTCCGTTGGCATCAATCACAGCCTGCAATCTTCTTGGATCAGCTTTTCTGTGACTTCTTCAGGTATATTTTTCCAGACATTAAATAACGACTCTTTAAACGCAGAAAAACTTTTTCTTTCGCTCTTTGGCACACGTCTGTCCAATTCATTCCATAGATGTTCAATAATCCTGTCCTGTTTAGCACTGGTACATCTTTTTCGACCACTTCTTGCGAGATTTCTAACTGTCCCGTACTTTTCGACTTTCTTTACAATTGATCGGACAGTATTATCAGTTGTTGTAAACAGTTCCGCTATTTTTGCGTATGACTTTCCGGTGCTGACTCTCATATCATACATTTGTTGGCGAATTGCATCTGAAAATTCTTGTATTTTAACCATTTTTATGATAATCACTGCATTTACTGTTTATTTACGTGTATTCAAATTAATAACAATGCATTGGAATCAATTGGTCCCAACAATGTGTCTGAAATCACGCGCGTTTTAAAAACACGAAAATAATTTTTGTACCTAAATTATTAACACCTATAACTTTACCTTGATATATTTTGTTATTTAAACCATTGTTTTGACCATCTAGTATATCAATTTAATTGTGATTTATTACTCTATTATTTGATATCAAATTTGTTTATTTAAGTTAAAAAATAAAAAAGTTATTAAAGTTTAAAGTTAATGATATCAATATTTTTACGATACGAAATTAGATTATGTTTTTAGTGTATATATATATATTATTAAAAACTATAAATTATATCATATAAATATTGTTTTAAATAAATTTAATTATATTATTATCAGCAATATCAGAAAATTAGTTTTACAATTAATATTATCTTTTAATACCCAAATATATATATATATATATTTTTGCAATTTTTTGAAAAATTTATACAAAAATAATTAATTATTCTAATATTAGTTTTCTAGTTTTCGAGTTTCTTTAGGTACATTACAAATGACAAAAAAAAGTATAATATAATTGTTTAGTTATAAAATTTATTAACTATTATCATACAATATTTACATTATAATAATAATTAATCTCCGAGAATATTATAATAATTTTTTATTTATTTTTTTTATTAAAATTCAAGTTATTATTTACAGTTATATTGATATTTATAGAATAATTGTATTTATAATTTTATAATTACCATAATCAAATTATAAATAAAGTCCAGTTATTATTTAATTATTTTTTAAGATAAACACAATTTATTATTGTAATTTTCAACAATTTATACAAAAATAGATATTTAATACCCAGTTATTTAATTATAAAACCAATCAAATAGCTATATGTTTGCATATTTTGTTGGTTTTGTACAATACGATGGATGTCTGGATTTTTGAAATAAATATAATATTTATCATAAATTTTGAATATATTGTACAATAATAGTATATTATGTCTGTATATTGAATATATGTTTTATTTTTTAAACATTCAATAAATTATAATTATACATGTATGTATTAATGATAAATTACTATAATTTATTTAATGTTTTATTATAATAATTTGACATATATATATATAATATTATATAATAATGACAAAAATCGTCTATAAGTATAATATGAATGTTTAGTTATAAAATATAAATAGTCTATTGTCATACAATATATTTATATAGATTTACTTTATAATAATAATTAATTTCCTAGACTATAGTAAATACTTTTTATTTTTTGTAAAAATTCAAGTTATTATTAGACCTGGGAAATAAAAAAAAGGACAACAATGTGCCGCACACTGTATTTAATATTATAATAGATGTTAGCTATAGATTAACATTAAATAATATACCTAGAATTGTAGTTAACATTTTTTAAAAAAATTTTTTGATATTAATTATAAAATCTAATAAATTAAAACCCAATTTTCTGTATAAAATTTATTGTTGTCCTTTTTATTTCCGAAGTCTAGTTAGTATTTTATTTACTGCTATAATGTATTTGTTTATTTTGATCAAACTATTAAAATTAATATTATTTTATCTAATAATATTATTTAAATAAATTTTATAATTATATATACAGTATTAATTTAATTAATTTTTTATTTAGAAAATATAGTTACTAAATTATTAATCTATAATTTTTATTAAGATAATCACACATTTATATACTATTATTTGGTATCTATTTATGTACTATTGTTAGTATTTTTAAATTAGATTTAGATTAGTATTAAAAAATTCAAATTATTCTATTTTTTACTGTTATATTCATATTAATACATCTGTATTTGTAATTTTATAATTACTAAATTCAGTTTATCAAATATTTTTTACGATTAACACAAATGTATTTTTGTAATTTTAAACAATTTATACAAAATAGTTATTTAATACCCAGTTATTTGAATAGAAAACCAATCAAATCGCTATATGTTTGTCTATTTTGTTGGTTATGTACAATACGATGGATGTCTGCAGTATTGGCTAAAAGTCCGTATGTATGGACACTGATTGGTGACACTTATTATAGTAGCGGTGACCGTACGCTACAAAATATTATTTTATTTTTAATATCACTAAACGGATCAGTAATACGTACGGCATTTATAATTGGTTTGTATTAATTTAAATATTATATTTTTTTTTTAAATATTTATTTAAAAAATTTAATTTTTAAATCTATAATGTTTAAAATAATTTTTTTTAAAGGTGATCATTTATCACTATTTGATCAAATATATCAAATAATTAGTTTAAAAATTAATGACAAAAATAGCCATCAATTAAGTAAGAAAAATATAACTAAATTAAAATTAATATCCTGGATCATTGAGTTTATTGTATTGAAATTGATGAACATTAGTTGTCCGATAATATTTATATTAGCAAATTGTATTTATGCATTGATTGCTTATATTAAAAATGATTACAATTACTCTATACATACATTAATTATATGGTGTATTATATTAGCAATTTGGTCAATACATATAAGTTCATCCATTGTATTCGGCTATGGGCTAACATTTTTTATAGTTTATTATTTAAAACTAGAATTCAAACAGTTATGTAATAATGTATCATGGTCAAATTGTAAAATTTATCATGATATTATTGTCAAATTAATTCATCGACACAATTATCTAACCATAAATGTTGTTGAATGTAATAAATTTATATCATATCTATTAGCAATCAATCATTTTATAACAACAATTATTTTAGTTGTCTTAAATTATGTCTATTTCTATGGCAATGGTAACATATATTTTCGATTAGCAAATCTAATGGTCGGCATATTTGGGATAATCCTTATCTATTTGGTTACCCATACGAGTGCATCGCTATCATGTGCTGCACATATGCCGTATAAAAATATTAACTCAATTGTTGCGTCCAAACAATCGATGAAAATAATTAATAAATTTAAGGTTTTCTTTAAAAAAAAACTAATAATTATTCATAAAAAAGTTGCTATAAATAAATAATTATTTTATTTTGTTAGTTAATCGATTTTATTGAACGACTCTCTGGTCCCACAATTGGTATGTATTGTTACGATTTGTTTGCACTAACGAGTCTACATTTTTATCAGGTAATGTATAATATAATATAGTATTTATATTTATATTATAAAATTTAAATTTAATCAATATTATTTACAGTATTTACTGTATATTAATATTTCTTATTTTTATTTTTTTTTGTAAATTTTAGTGTACATTATATATACTTATTATTATACTTTAATTAATATATACATATTATTTATAATTTATAATTATTTTTTACAGTATGCTATTGGAATTACTGCCAATTTTATGTTTGCTGTCAACTTATTGGTTGATTATTTTGGTTATTAATTTTTTTTAAAAATAATTTTAAGTCATTTTGTTGACTTAATTAATCGGAGAAATACAAACAAAATACCTTATAATTTATACAAAAAAATTTAATCATAATTTTATACACATTGTATTTTTTGTTATTTTTGTGTATTATTATTATTATATCTAAAAGATTATATTGAATTGGACAGTTGGTTTAGTTTTGAATCACTTAATAAAAAAAGTATATAAATATACTAGAATACTATTTAATTGATTAGATAATTGACTTTTAATATATATATTTTTATTGATATTTATGAAATATACAGTAATTTTTTGTTTATTATAAATAAATATCATTATTTTTTTCGATAAATAAGTTTTATAATTTTTATATTAAAACGGTATTTATACTTTATATGATTTATTAATTAAAATATTTATAAAATACATTTGAATCTATGGGAAAACACATATATAAAATATAATTTAATTATAATATCTATATTTATATCTATATAATTATTTCAATAAATTATTTCTATTTTTGATTATTATATAAATATTGTAATAATTACAGTAAAATAATATTTATAGATATATTTTTTAATACATACCTATGTCGACATAGACTAGATTAGTGGATATATATACCGATTGGGGGTTGGGTTGAAATTACTACCATTCACAGACACACTGATAGACACAAATTTTATTATAATAAATGTAATTTGAAAATATATTATTTTATTATTAGTATATTGTGTCAATATTATCAAATTTGTTGCTATTGTTATTAATGATAAAATTTTAATACATAATATATATATATATATATACTAAATAATTTATATAATACTGTTTCATATAATTTAATATTATTATCTTTTAGTACAGGTTTAATTTATTACATACTGTATAAACAATTTGTTTCACTATTAAATATAAAGTTATATCATAAGTATAGTTACAGTACTTGTATTATTAGTTAATTAATTGGTTACATCAAAACATACAAAATATTGTTGTTTCAAATTATTATAAAATAAATATGTAATATACAGATATGTAACTTTTATTTTTGTTGTTGTTATTGTAAATTATTTGCTAATTCAATAATTATAAAACTATTTAATGATATGAGTTATTTTAATTTATAATCTATTAAATAATGTAATAAATTCAATTTTTAAACTTAATGAAATTAGTGTTTTTAATTTTTTTAAAAATTACATAACATTTTTCTAAACATATGATATTATGTCATCTGAACAACAAACCAATTATATCAACATTTTATTATTAGGTGAGACAGGTGTAGGAAAGTCGACATTTATCAACATATTTGCCAATTATCTGTCGTACGATACACTGGAACAGGCAGTCAATGGAGATCCGGTGTGTCTCATACCCACACAGTTTCTCATATCGGATGCCGATTACAATCAAACACTGATAACCTATGGACAGGTAGATGAAAACGAGTCGTGCAATGTTGAGGGCGAATCAGTTACACGTGGATGTGTGACCTACTGTTTCACTCATGATTGTCATACAATACGTTTGATCGATACGCCCGGTGTAGGCGACACCCGTGGTCTCGATCAGGACAAAGACAATTTAGATTGTATATTGCGATTCATTGCACAGTACGATGTCCTGCACCTGATCTGTATACTGATGCGACCCAATCAGGAACGGCTGACCCCTGGTTTTGAGTACTGTTTTCGTGAACTGTTACGACATCTGCAAAAGGATGCCTCTAAAAACATGGTATTCCTGTTCAGCAATACCCGGGCCACCGGTTATAAACCGGGTACTACGCGAGCATTGTTGTCGAGAATGTTGGCCACTATTGAAAGTCAATCGCCCGATGTTTGCTTAACACTTGACAAACATACCATGTATTGTGTGGACAACGAGCCATTCAAGTACTTGTGTGCCGTCAAACAGGGTATCAACTTTGAGGAACAGGACGTTATAGTCAACACTACCAGTTGGGACAACTCGGTAAAAGAGTGTCTACGACTGTTCAACTATCTATACAATGGACGCACTGGTAATCAGGGACTGACACCACATCCCATACAGAATACACTGTCCATCAATGAAACTCGTAGACTGATTGTAGCACTGGTTAAGCCATTGTTTCAGATTATCAATATTATTAAACACAATTTATGTGTACTAGAATTGACACAGGTGGAAATAAAAAACTATCAAGGTGATATTGATAAGTTGAATCACGAAAATATACGTATGGGTTATTGGTATGCAAACTAACACAAAAAAAATATATATTTATCGGTTTAGTAAAACTATTTTCTTATATTATTATTATTTTCTTATATTATTATTACTACTACTTAATAGATAATTAACTAACTTTGTGCTAACTTTTTTTTTAAATTATAACATTTTTAAAAAATTGATTTTTTTTAGGAAACAATTAGTTTTGAAACCAGTTTCCCGGCTATTTAGGAGCAAATTCAATAGTGTCAAAGAGATTATGGATCGGGTATTTCGTATAAAATGCGACCAAAAAGATCGTAAACTACTGGTGCGCGAGTACGACATCAAGATTGAACAAAACAAAAACGAGCATGCTAAAATATTGAAATCAATTACAATATTTGAAGCATTTCTCAACCATAATGCCATTACTAGCTATAGCGATACGTTTGAGGAGTACGTCCGGCAACAAATAGATAAGCTACGATTGTCCGATTATGATGATACCGGTGCTAATGATGATGATGATAAGCGTACAGCAATTGCCACAATGTACGATATACTTAAACAATACAATGAACAAAAACAATTGCTGGGCTATCATATTAAAATGTCGACCAACGATTGTGCCGATAGATTTACATTGGAAAGTGTGGACAGGGAGATAAGGGGACTGTACTATCTACAGGAAACTGGCAACGAAATCAAACATCTACATCGACAGAGTATGACCAAACACGACCACAAGTCCAGTCGGTCAACGGTTGTCCGGGAAGTCAACGGAAAAAATGCTTTATTTATTTTTTTCGGACAAAGTTAACTAATAAAAAAATAAATTATTACATTATATTGTTGTATTTTTTTGGATATAATAAATAATTTCAATTACTACAGATATTATATACAAAAATTTATAATTGTAAAAATTAATTGAAAATATTTATTATTAATGAATTAAGATTTATATATATATATATATAAGATATATATGAGATATTAAATAGGTTTTCTAACTCGCGATAAATAACTAATTTTATCACTATTTTTGCGCAAATATTCACTCAATAGATGCGAATTGGGATCCGATTTGATTTCATTGATCATTAAATTATCGATAACGACGTGAAAGTTAAGTGAAAACATGTCTATTAATCTAATTTTTGGACATATTTTGACCAAACTTACGATGGCATCGATCGGATATGATTTGGACACTTTTAGCCGTAGTGTTCGCAATCGGGACAGTTGGCTAATGGCCTGAAACGATGACTCTGTTATGTAAGTGTCCGACAGGTTTAGATAGCGAAGTCGAGGCAGTGTTTCACCGATTTTATTAAAGAACAGATCAGTAACTTTGCGACCACTAATCGTCAGGTGTGTCAACAGTGGACACGTATCCAACGATTTTGATGTAAACTGCAATTTGTTTGGTATATTTAGACTCAGTTGTTGTTTATAATCAAAACGTATGTCCAGTCGGCGCAGTTGTCTGTAATACCGGAGCGCCTCATAGTTTTGCCAACTTTGCCATATTTCTGCTACACTGAGTTTGATCTCAAGCGACTGTAAATCAGGACAATTGTCGCCAATTTGTTGCAATTGATTGCCAATTGTATAATCCATAGTAATGTTATAATCAAACTTAATAGTCAGTGACCGCAAACGTCGTAACTGTGATAATGCGGTCAACAATAGTTTTGTGCCGTTTTGATGGATACCTTTGACGTAAATGGACACCGATGTCAGCCTATCGGCGTATTTTGTGGTAAATGCTGTCAACATAACGTCCGGCTCTCGTATATCATTGTAGTTGAACTGAATTTTTTGTAATTTTTCAAACCATAAACTGTCGACCGATACAAACATATCGGTAATCGACGTGTTTTCCACACGCATTAGGTTTACTTCCTGTAGGTTCGGACACAACTGCAGGTGTCTGGCGGCCAGTGAACTGTGTTTATTGAAACCAATTTTCTGCAATTTCGGGCCAAACTTTGCAAAAAACCGGTCAAACAATTGTTGGTCACTATTATTAGCAATAGTGTTGTCATTATTGTTGTTGTCGTTGTTATTATTTTCGTCATCAACTTCTTGGTCCACTTGAAAATAAATCTCCAATTGTGTTAACCGATCGACATTATCGATGATTGTGTTAATCATATTCACATAGTTATCCCGTCTCTGACTTTCCAGTGTCTGAACAAACAGTCTGTTAATAGCCGGACACTTGTCCAGTATGTGCTTCAGTAGCGATAATTCAATCATTTTCTGTCCCATTATATTCCAGTCGTTCAGATTTCTCTTAATTTTGGTCATCAATCGATGACTTAGCGACAGTTCCCGTTGTTGTTGGTAAACACAACGTCTGAACTGTCGACTAACACACTCGTAGCGAAAGGTGTCCTCCAGTGACAGATATCCGACTATGACTTCGCAGAGATCGTCACCGAACCGATCAAATGACGACTTCTGGTATATTGTATCAGACATTATAAATAATATAAAACAAATCAAATGAAATAAATATAAATTTTTGAAAACTTTTCAATCAATGTTTAGAAAAATAAATTTTGTCACAAATTATCAAAACTTTAATAAACTTTTTTTGTGCTATTTTTTTATTAATATATATAATATTTTTAAAAATTAACTTATTTTTTGAGTAATTATATCATTTATAAAAAACTAACTTAAATATAACGATATTTAGTTTATTTATTAAATAAAAACATATATTAATAATAGTCTATTTTAGTTTTATTTATTATAGCCTTGAATGTTATTTATTTAATACAATATTTTTTCAGTTGAATAAAAATGTTTATGTATTATCATTATTACATTTACATGACTACCATATCATTGATTTAATTAAGTATTATATCATATATTCTGTTTAACTAAAAGTATAGGTAATAATAATTATTTACGTTGAGTTCAATGTGTGTTTAAAAATGCAATAAATGTATTATCACATAGAAATACTATATATACTGTATGTATTGTATATGTTGTGTTTGATAGTTAATTAAAAGCTATATATATATATAATACTGTATATAAGGCATTAAGTATTTGTTTTATTAAACATTACATATTAACCAATGATACAGTTCCCGCCTTTATATTAGTTTAGATATTTAAAATTATTTACTAAAATCATACAAATTCTCTCTCTCTCTCTCTCTCTCTCTCTCTCTCTCTCTCTCTCTCTCTCACTCACTCTCTATTTATTTATTTCTCACTCTTATGAAACATTTATATTTATCAATAAAATCAAAGGTGAGTTATTTACTTTTTGATTTAAAAGCATTCAAACGGTTAAATATTTAATATATGTGTTATATTGAATAAATAAATTAAAATAAAATAAATATTATACAATATTACGATTTCTACATATTATATATAAATATTATGTTTGTGAGAATTCTTGATTTATATTGTAATTTATAAATTAATTATATTTAATTTTTTAAAAAACAACATTAATTTACTTAAAGTTATATACAGTACAATACTTTGGTATTAACTTTACTTAACTTAACTTAACTTTAGTAAATCCTAAAGCTATGATATATTGTTTTTTTAATATTGATATATGTTAATCATGTATAAATATTACTAAATGATAATTTATCAATAAATAAAATTAAACATTTTTCTAGTATTAGTAATCTAATCGGAAAATTACTATAGTAATTTTTCCGTTAATTATATTGCATTGTGAACGTGTATATGTAATACATATAAGGTATATATATATTGATATAACAAAAATTATATATTATAATTATAATATATAAATATGTGTGAAATAATTATTTGAAATTTATTTGCTTTTCACACACATACACATACACAATGATATTGATTTTATATTAATTGCCAACAATTATTGCTACAACAATAATAAAAATATTATGTCATCACAAACAACAATCAATGTTTTACTATTGGGTGAAACAGGTATCGGTAAGTCTACGTTCATCAACGCATTGGCCAACTATATACAGTACGACACACTAGATGCGGCCAAATCGGGAGAACCGTTATGTTTGATAGCGACACAATTTAAGGTCAGTGATGCCGATTACAACCTAATTGATGTTAGTTATGGGTGTGACCCTAACGAATGCTACGAACACGAGGGACAAACCGTAACCCAACAGTGCCGCGAATATACCATTGATTATGACAATCAATCAATTAGATTGATAGACACTCCAGGTATTGGTGATACACGCGGTGTGGATAGAGATCAGGAAAATTTTGAGCACATCCTAGAGTTTATTGAACAATACGATGTATTGCACAGTATTTGCATACTATTGAAACCTGATATGACACGACTGACCGCATCGTTTGAGTACTGTATACGCCAATTGTTAGCACTGTTGCCCAGCGATGCCGGCGCTCATGTGGTATTCCTGTTTACAAATTCACGATCGACTTGTTATCGGCCGAAAAATACTATGGTTTTACTGAAAGAGTTGCTCAATGAGCTCAAACAGGAACCAACCGGTGGTGTGGACATACCTACCGGTCGGGACAACATGTACTGTGTGGACAACGATTCGTTTAATTTTTTGCTAGCCTTGAGAAATGGTATAAAATTTAGCGATAAAGAAGTTGCCGATTATGGACACGGATGGAAAATGTCCGGTACGGAGTGTCGCAATTGGCTCCGGTATCTGAGCGACGGTATGGCCAACAATAGGCAGCTGGATGTCAAACGTCTCAAACAGAAACGTCAAACAAATATTATTGAAAAAATTATGATCGATTTGATGGGTGAAATTGAAAAAATTGACCAGCTCATTTTGGATAATACACACAAAACTATTATTATTAAATCGAAAAGTATGACTGACTTGAAGTACAGGGAGGATAATAGTTTAGTTAAATTTGATGACCTGGATGAAAATGTATCATGCTCGTTTAGAAAGTTATTCAGGAGTATGTTCAAAGTGAAAAAATCATCTAGCAACAAAAATAACAACAATAAAACTAGTAGTAGTAGTAGTAGTAAAGCTAAAGTGTCCAATCAAAAACATAATGATCACCAAAAACACTATGATAATGATGCTTCAAGTGATGAACCACAATTAAAACAAATTGATCATGATAATCTAGAATTGGAAACTGAGTATGCTCAATTGGTTGACTGTTTAGTTAAATTGTGCTGGTTTGTTGTTGGTAATAATAATAATAATTTTGTCAATCCTTATGATGAATATATTGGCCAATGTATTGATCAGCACAGTAGTACCAATCTTATTGATAATGATGATAACGATGATGACGATGATTATGATAATGATCTAGTTAAATTTTATAAAATCAGATCGGATCAATATAATCAATTAGTACAGCAACGTGATGATAATTCAGCTAGTAAATTGACCATGCAAGCTAATTGTGACATGATCAAACAATTATGTCAATTGAAAATATCGGGCAAAAATATTGAAAAAATTTGTGATCATTATAAATTGTAATAGCTGAGATTGATAATAATTAACTAATTAATTAATTAGTCAATCTAATTTGTTTAATTGTTTATTTTTTGATGACTTAAAACATTAATGATAAATGTATAAAAAAATTAATAAATATAATAATTACACGACTAGTTGAAAATTATTATTCATAATATAATTATTTATTTATTTAAACAATATTTTTTCAAAAATAATAATTAGTATTTATTTATTTACTATATTTATTAAGTGTCGTTTATATAATTATAATTTCAGTATAAATATTGATTGCATGCAAATTTTATGAGTTAAAAAAATATAATATTTCTATAAAATTGTTTCAAATGAAACTTAAATCTATTATTATAATACAATATTAGTCACTAAAAAATTAATAATATAAAATATTTATTTTATTTTGCAATATATAATTATAGTTGTATTATCTAGAATCATTTTGTTTTAGTTAAATTATTTTGCACTATAGTTAAGTTACATAATAGACTAGTTTTTTCTAATGATTCATCAATATATTTACCCATTTTTTTTTACTTTTTCAAACTTCTTTTTTTGTTTATAAAGTAATGTAATCAATTTATAAGATTTTTAAAATTAAATACCCAATGAATACCTAAATATAAATTATTACTTAATAAATAAAAAATAATATACTGTATACTGTGTTTGTGCATGAATATGCATTTATAATTTTTATAATCATTGAAATCAAGGACAGTCCTACTGTTGATGACTGTCTACGACTGTGGACTACTGTTTGATAAAAGTATACCACTGTGTAGTATAATATATCTAATTTTTTTTAGTCAATAACTCAATTAATTATATTGATTATCAGATTTTTATTATACTTATATAAATATATATGAATACTACTACTATTATCTAATGTACTTTACATATCCTTTATTACATTGAAATCACAGAATTATAATTTTATTATAATAACTATTTGTATGTCCTTTAATGGGACGGTTGGTTAGTTAGTTAGTTAGGTGGGGGACAGGTATTGATTTATTTTGCACTGTATTTAAACACAACAAATGTTGACGGATGACTATTGCAAGTAATTTATTAGCTATTTAACGCTAATTTAAGTGATTGTATTGTATTGTATTGAATATTTAAATACTATTTACTTAACATAGTTTATTAATGTGTGTTTGAGTTTTGTATATTTGATTTGTCCATTAGTGTTAGAAAAGTGAAAGTTTGCAAAAAAAACAAAAAAAAATTGTTAAATAAGTACTTTTTGTTTTAATAGCCATAAAAGTTTAATAAAGTTTTTATTTTCTGTAAAAGTGTTATTATTATTATAAATTATGGCAAAACAATTATCAAAAATTATGACCAATTGGTACACAACGGTTATATTGTTGTCGTTGTCGGTATCGTTAGTGGTCAGTGACTGTCCAGAAGTCAAAACTGTGGACAACTTTGACGTCAATCGGGTATTTATAAAGTGTTTCTATAAACTCAATAAGTTTCAACTCAATATCTATGTAATAACAATAACTTAATTTTAATTTTTGTTTTAGTATATGGGAAAGTGGTATGAAATCATGAAATATCCGATGTTATGGGAAACCGGACTAAAATGTGTGACCCAAACACTAATGGCTAACTCTAATGGCACCTTAAGTGTCAAAAATGCCGGTGTCTATAAACTGTATATATATTTAATTATTTATTTATTTATTATTTTATGACATTATAAGTAATTTATTATTATTATAATCATTATTTAGTTTAAATATTTTTTTATTGAAAATAATTTAATTTATACAAATTTTTATTAATATGATTAATTCAATTAATTTTTAATAGCATTGATTATCCAGTAAGTATAACTGGACTGGCTATATCAAACTATACTGATCCAGCTAAATTAACTGTCGAATTTAAGCCATGTAAGCCAATGTATTTTATTTTTATTTTTTGATAATTGTAAATGTTTAAATTGTTTATAAATGTTTAGAAATATTATATTAATTAATAGTTTGATATTTAATTTTTCCTACAGTTCCCTATTACACCAGTAGATCTAAGCTATGGATACTTGAAACCGATTACTCAAACTATGCATTGGCCTATTCGTGTATTAATCCACCTTTTGTACCCTTTAATATAGGTATATATATAAAAATATTGATATATATAAATTATAATCTATTTAGTTTTATAGCTAAATTTTTTTATAATATATAAAAATAATTTATTATATTTTGTGTTTTTTTTCTTGGTTTAATTTTTAGAAAATGCATGGATATTGAGCCGCAAACCAAACCTAAACCCACAAATTGTTGAGCTATTAAGGGAGCGATTGAATTCAATTAATAGTCCCAGTTATTTGTTATATAGTACCGATCAAAGTAATTGTCCCAAAACTTCTAATACCGATCAAAATGAACCTTAAATTGATTTTTTTTGGGTGTTATTATCAATATTTTTTTTTAAATAATAATTAATATAATGTTGTTGTTGTTATTATTATTGTTAATATTAAAATGAATTACAATTATAACATAATTTATATGGATTTTTGATTATTATTTATAAATACAGAATATATATATTGTTGTTATAGTAATTTTTAATTTAATAAATTTTTATTATGATAAATGAAATAATTATTATTTTTTTTAATATTAATAAGTAAACAAGATGGAATTATAAAAATTAATAAAAAAAATTATTAATAGATATTTTTCATCAATGTTAATTATTTTATTTTTCAATACAATGTCATCGCTATATAATTAATAAATCAATTAACATTTTATAAATTGTATATATATTTCCTGTTTGTTTATCAATTATTTTAAAATTACTGTACTTATTATATATTTTCATTGATGGCTATTCTCAGTACAATAATATGAAAATTAATATAACTAAATAAATAGTAAAAATATATTAATAGTTTATTTTATAAAAATCATAAAATAATCATTTTATAAATGATAAAACTATTATTCTTATTATTATAAATAAAAAATAAATTTAGAAAATTTCAATTGATTAAATCAATTAAACTTGATATTAATTAATATATTTAAAATATGATAAATTTATTATTATACAATATATGTTAAATAATTATTTTTATTTGTTTATTATTTGAAAATAACATTTTAATGATTAATTTATTGATACTACTTAAAATAATAACATTAATGAATAATAAATAAATTAAAAATGATTTGAAAAGTGCAAATGTACTATAATTTTGGGTACATATGTATTATCTATTAAGGAAAAAATATATAAATACATTAATGTATTTTTTTATAGTTTTCAATGAATTAAACAATTGACTGCAAATTACTTTTATTGTTATATAATATTTATGAGACAATAGTTTTTGAAATAAAATTTAAGTACAAAAGTTTTTTTTTCGAGTAAAATATTTGATTATATTAATTTTTTAAACAAAAAATATGTTAAAATTAGTTAAATATTTTACCTGTGCTGTATATTATAGCATATTATTAGACATTGTGGTGCAAGCTGCCTGTCCCGATTTAGATACTGTTCCCAATTTTGACATTGAACGGGTAAACAAATATGCAAAATTATAAAACATATTTTTTTGCAATAAATTGATTTTTAATTATTTTTTTGTTGTTATTATACCTATAAATTTAGTTTATGGGCAAATGGTATGAAATATCAAAACATGTTAATCTACGAGAGGTCGGCCAAAAATGTTTGACCACAACATTTTCGCCCAACTCTAACGGCACCGTCAATGTAGACATAGCTGGTGTCTATAAGCTGTATGATGTTTTAGATACTACTAATAATAATAATAAATATATGCAAACTATTACACTATTTTACAATTATAAAATTTAATTTATATTATATATATTTAATTTAATTAAGTGTAAATTATCAGCGTTCATCCAATGGATTGGGTATACCAGATGATAACATACCATCTAAATGGACATGTACTGTATATATAGTATATATATATATATGCTATAATTATTTAATATGACTTTATTTATATATATTATTATAATTATTAATTTTCCAGTAAACGGTATCAATGGTCGCCAAATGTTATGGATATTGGACACCGATTATGATAACTATTCACTCATTTATTCATGTTATAGTCTACCGGTGCTAAACATAAATTTTGGTAAATATTGTTTTATTATTTGTTAATTTTGTCAAAAAATATTTAAATTTTTAATATTATTATTTTAATCGACTAAACTATAAGAGGATCCGCGTATTATGAGTCGTACCCCACAACTGGATCAGCAATATATCGACAAATTAAAGGAAAGGCTGACCGGTTTTGACAGATTTCTTATGTCGGACACCAGTCACCGAAATTGTGATTAATTTATAATGATTTTTAAAAATATGATTATTTTATATATATAATGTTTTCTATATTTATATAAAATAATTATGATTATTTGCTAATACATATAAAATACACGGTTTATATTAAATATATAATTTTATTAAATTGTTTTTATATTACTTTACGCGATGACACTACTGACTATACATTAGAGTTTTAAATATTAAAGTTTTCAAAACAACACTAAATTTATAAACAGTATTATAATATAAACTTTTGTATGTTTTATGTACAGTATATTTCTATACAGTAATACTATAAAAGTACTGTACATATGATATGCAGTTTTTACGTTATAATAAAAAATAAATTTTCAATTTAATTAAAAAATCAATTCACTATTTAATTATTGCATATCTTAGTTAAGGGTTAATCTTAATCATAAACAAAAACAATTAATAAGTAAGTAATTTATATATGCTTTTAAATTTAATATGAAATACTAATAGTCTAAATATAGTTTTTGATATTATTTTATTTGTTAATAAAATTAATATTTAAAAAATACCCGGTATTTGATAGTTAAATCTGATGTCTGCTGTAAAGCGTTTGGCGACTGAATATCGGCAACTAATGGCACAACCGGTGCCTTTCGGTCGGATAGAGTCCACAGATAATCCACTCTATTGGAAGGCATACCTGAATGGACCCGAAGGCAGTCCCTATGAGGGCGGGGTCTTCGAGATTGACCTCTTGTTTTCGGCCGAATATCCGATACGAGTGCCGAACATACGGTTCAAAACTCAGATATTTCACGCAAACATTCAGAACAGTGGATACATATGTACGACACTGTTGTCCGAGTGGAGGCCGACCGACACAGTGGTCACTATTTTGCATGCATTGTTCATGTTGTTGGCCACACCTAATCGCGACAGCGCGTACAACGGACGGGGCCTAACTGACCAACAGTACAACTCGGAGGCCCGAAGTTGGACACAACAATATGCTAAAAAATAATTTTAGTATTTAATTAATTAATGTTTTTTTTCTAATTTTTTGTTTTGTTTTAATAATCTCATATTAATCATACATTATATTTAACATAATTAAAATCTTGAAATGCTATTGATTTGTATTTTTTTAATATTAATATTGTAATAATAATAATAATAAACTTTTACTTTCTAATAATTTTCAATATAAATCATTTAGTATTTTTATATCTACAGTACAATAATATGAAAAGTTTTATTTAAAAACTACTGTATAAATAATATTTACAAAAAAATTAATTAATAAATGTTTAATAATTACAAATGTTTACTATAATTTATTAATAAATTTATATGATTATAAAGTTGAATAAGTTTTTAAAATAGCAACATAAATAAAAACATATTTGATTTTAATTAAATAAAATTGTATCCAAAATAATCAATTTATTGCAATCAATTAATGCAATCATTAATAGTTTATTATAAATTTAAATATTATAATATAATTTATTTGTATAAAATATTAGTCACTAAAGTTTAATGATTTTGACTGATCTATTGACAAAAAATATTTAAAAACAGTAATACTTATGGACAGACAGTATTGTCACCGCTTTTGATGTTTGCCGACATTTAATAATACTGTCTAATTATAGTATTGCACTTTAAATAGGAAATTATATTGAAATACAATAGAAATAATAATGTTTGCTTAATTTTTTTTAAAAACTAATACTGTATCATATGACTTTAATTTATTAATTTTTATTTTTGGTAGTGAAACTTAATGTCACATTTTAATTGCACTTATAGTCTATAAGTTTTAGATTTAAAAAAAAGTATTGGAAAACTTTTTTTTTTTTGAGACAAACAATTTAACTAACAAATAATTATAATTTCAAAATATAGTTTTTTCTTTATATTGACAATAATTAATTCAATTGAGTTAATGGTAAGTTTTTAAAACATTTTTTTAACCACTATTTAATAGCTATTAATGATATTACTATAGTTTTAAAATATACAGTAACTTACTTACTGTATGTCTCAGCATTTAACACTAAATTTTTTTTTAAATATCTTTAAGTAATTTAAGTCTATTTTTTCTCTATTTGTTTTTTTAATACTGTATACAAATATGATATCAAATTAAAAAACACGCATACATTTTGCAAGTTTAGTCAGATTATAACTGTTTAGGATATATTTATTTACTGTACTATTTAATAAACAAAAAATCAATGGCATTAAAATCATTGCAACGCGAATACACTGATCTAATGGCACATCCCGTGCCTTTCGGCACCGTTGCCCCGACCAATGACCCGCTTGTATGGAAAGCCTATCTGGTCGGTCCCGAGGACAGTCCATACGAAGGCGGCCAGTTTGAGCTAGAAATGCAATTCACTGGCGACTATCCGGCCCGCGGCCCGAAATTAAAGTTCATAACATCTATATTTCACGCCAATATAGCCCGCAATGGCTTTATTTGTATATCATTGGTGTCCGATTGGCGGCCAACCGATAACATGTTGACCGTTATGAAGGCAGTCAGCAATCTGTTGGCTCAGCCCGACCGCAATAACGCCTACTACGGCGGCAATCTTACTGACCAACAGTATCGCGACGAAGCCGTCCGATGGACACAAACTTATGCCCAAAAAAAATGTTTTAACTAAATAATTGACAAAAACTGTTTAAATTAATTATTATTAATATATGATAATTAATTAAATTGAAAAAAATAATATTTTAGTATATATTTGACAGTATAATATCGTTTTAATACTGTATTAATGAAACATTTTTTTTCTGTCTAGACTTTACTTAAATAAAATGTTTTGTGTGTTTTAATTACTTTTTTTTGTTGTTGATATCATATTTAATGTTTCAATTTCTTATGTGACTTAACTATTGAATTATTTGGTAATTTAAATAAAATGAAATGTATTTTTAAAATGATATTTGTTTTTTTAGTTGTTATTTGATGAGCAATAATATTATTAGTCATAGGATTGTAATTTAAATATTAAAATAATTTTTGTATGTTTATGAAATAGTATATCATATTTAAAAAAATATTTTTTTCAACTTTTATTATTATTTCATTATTATATACTCTATTTGTAAACATGTTTAACATCACATATTTTTTCTAATTTAATATTATTAATAGTGTAATGCAATTGAAATTTGAAATATAATATCGTATGACAGCAACAGCAGCACTAACTCATATAACCATTTACTGGGACCGGGAGTCGTGTCCTCCCCCCAATACAAGCCATCCCACCGACAGTGTTAGTGTTATACGAGAGTTATTGATCAAAGTTTGTGTAACTGAGCGCCGACTTCGGCTCAAACATTTGGTCAGCTGGTCATTGCCGGACAGATCTGGTGTTGACATCTATAACAACGACAACAAACACAATTGGGATCAACTGTTGGTGAGCGACAACTACGACAAATACGTCTTCTTTAACTCTTATTTAACTAAAGCGCTAAGCGATAGGAAAACAGAATTAGTGGTCATTACCGGCGATCAAACATTATTGCAAATTATTAAAGCATTAGAATTAGACATTTCGGGTCAGTTGTCCATAATTTATGACGATTTGTTAGACATCCGTGAATTAGGCTTTTCTTGTGGTATAAAACGGCTATCATTTGAGAATTTAGTTTATTTTTGCACTGAATATGAAAAGTACTGTTTGTCGGCTATTACTGGTCTCAACGATTTCATGGCTAATCTAAACATTAATGGTATTATTATTATTATTATCTGTTGAACTGATAATTTTTAATTAATTTTTTAAAAAATTATTTAGAAAATAATTTGACTAATACATCACAAATACAAATTAATATGACCGAGGTTAGTGTTATTAAAATACTAAAAAATTACTAAAAATTCTATTATCTATTAATTTATATTAAATTATTGTTAAATTTTAACCGATTTAAGACTAATTCAAGTGAAAAAAATAGAAACACTTTCAATAATTGGTGGAATCGTATCAAATGGTTAGTTAACTAAACAAAAGTGATTAAAATATAAATATATGTATTTAAAAAAAAAATTAAATAATAAACTAATTTTAACTATCATATAATATAACTCATACTACTATAGGCTAGTTTGCATTATAGCTCATTGGTTTTATTCATGTGTTTGTTGGAATAGTAATAAAAAAAGTTTAAGAGACTATAGTCAACAACAACAACACCAAGAACTTCAACCCACACCTGAACCCGAATCCCGATCTCAATCATACACTAAACAAGATATGAGTAATACCCGAAAACGAGTGATTAATAAATCAAGTATTTATTTATTAATGATAATTATATTCAGACATAAAAATATTTTTAAAATGTTTGTTTTTTTAAATTTCATTAGACGAGAAACAGGATGCAATTGATGGACAGTTGTCGGGCAATTTAATGCCACAATGTTGTCCATCAACATCAGCAGCAGCTGCAGTCGCTTCCAGTGATGATAAAGAGTTTTCCGATGACTCGAGTAGTGATGATGACGATGACGACGACGACTACCGAAACCCTAAGAAAGTTTGTGTCGAACGGAAATCTGTTGCAACACTGCGACCCAGTGGCCAGTCTTTACGTCCAATTAGTCCAACACCTGGATCTAGTGGTCAATCTTCACGTTCAAGCGGTTGTTTGTCTTCAGATTCAAATGCACCGAAACGTCAATTGTATAGTGAAATGTATGACTACTATATTACTATATATTTAGGAACTAAATTGATTTCTGTGTTATATTGCACTTAAAATTATAGATTTAATGATGCCATCAATCCTAAGAAAATATCCAATAATAGTGGTAATGTCGAGATAACAGATAAATCTGATATGAAGAATACAAAGACAACAACAAATACTGAACAAACAAATGACAAAAAACCACAACAAAAGAAAAAGAAAAATAATAAGAAGAAGAACAAGAAGAAGAACAATAATAACAACAGAATTGATAAATCTTTAGTTAGTATTGATAAAAGTAGTGACAATACAAGTGTTTATAATCAGTATTTAAAAAGTAAGAAAACCTATGAGTCCGGTATCTGTGGTTTGGGAAACTTAGGCAACACTTGTTATATGAACAGTGCTCTCCAGTGTCTGTCAAACATACCATCGATGGTCGAGTTTTGCAGAAATTTCAAGAATTGCGAAATAATATCGACACCAAAGTCACTGTTGAAACTGTTCAGTGAGCTAATTGAGCGCATGTGGTCTCAACAAACTGATTGTTTTTCGCCCAACGAGTTTCGCGCTAAAGTGGCCAAAGTTTTACCGACATTTGCCGGCTGCGGACAACAAGACTGTTCCGAGTTTTTGAGATCACTGTTAGACACATTTCATGAAGAATTATTACGGATGTCAGGCATTGATAACAACAGTAGTACTGATTATAAAACATTTGATGAATATCTTCATAATAATCAGACATTCATATCAGACAACTTTCACGGACTTCAATTGTTGACATTTAGCTGCAGCCGATGCGGTCACCGATTGAATGAAGTCTACAATCCGTTTGTTGTCATGAATTTGCCGCAACTGAACGATCAGGACTTGACATTTCTTGATGTGTCTCTCGTTATCAATAGCACTGGTAGTGATACTTTCAGATGTGATACTTACGTATTGCGATTACCGGTACCCAGAAATAAAATACTGGTTAGTCAACTGATTAAAACGCTAACAAAAAGTTATTCAGACACGACATCGCTAGTCTTGAATGTCAATAATCTTATTGTTGTTAATATCATCGATCATATTGTCGACAAAATATATGACACAAATGATATTATAAATGTCAATTGTCTTAGTGGTGATCTTTTTGTTTATCAATTTGATCCCTCATTTGTCAATCATTTGTTTGTCTCACTTCAAAGCGATAGTCAACTATTTGGTATACCATTGTTGTTAGATATAAATGAGTATACCGGTGAATGCGTTGTCAATGCATTTATTGTCCAATTCATGAAATGTTTGGCACCGGAAGGTCAAAGGCTATTAGGGATGTGCCCGAAACATAAATTTAAGTTTATGAATATACGCGCCGGTAGTTTTGATCCCAACCGTACAATTGGCAATAATATAATAATCAATAAGTTAAGTGAACTCATATGTCAATACTATAATATTATTGACGAAACATATCACGGATTAGATGAGATAAACTTTGATAAAAATATCAAACTTGAAGATTGTATCAATAGTTATCTAGCAGTTCAACGTATGGATGATCAACAAAACTGTCCCAATTGTAACATTGATGTCAACCCCACCGAACAAAACCAAGTACTCCATGCGCCTAATGTACTACTATTGCAGGTCAGGACCAGTATTAGTCAACAAAGAGGCAGTTATTATAGATATAATAGTCAACCGGACTGTCAGTTTCCTATGGAATTGGATTTTACTAGTCATGTTGTCGGATATAACAAAGCTAACGGTCCTCAACATGTCTATGATTTGTTGGCCATTTCAAACTATACGGGCAGTTCATATAGTGGACACTATACGGCTTACGCTAAAAATCATATCAACAAAAAGTGGTATGAATTCAATGATAATTATGTAAATCAAATCTCTAATGAACGACAACTTCAGTCTAAGGCTTATATATTGGTTTATTTCAAAAGAAATATCAATACTATTATTCAATAATATTATAATTATTTTTATTAGAAATTAAGTGCTAATTATTTAATATATCAATTTAAATGAACAGTTAATCATTTAGATAATATTACGATATATTTATTATTAATTAATGCTATTACACAACTATATTATCGTTTAACTCTTTTTAATTTAATAATATATCTATTATTATTAATTATTATTTGCGATAATTGTTTGAATTATGATAACCTTTAATTTTTCAATAATTACAACTAATCACTATATTTAATTTGTTTTATTTTAAATTATCATTAAATTATTTGTAATGTACAACACTATAATATTTTGATTTCATGTAAACATTGTAATAATTGTTATATTTATATACGATTATATGCTATTATTTATAAATACACTATCATATGTATAATTTGGCAAAAAATTATAGTTATTGTGTAAAACAATATTATTAGTTCAATAAAATAAAATTATTGACAATTATCTAATCTTATAAATACTGTACTGTATATGTAACATACATTTATATAATTTATTTGTATTGTTATTGACATTAATTAATAATAAAAAACATTACACATTAAACTTAATTTTTTTTGTATAATATAAGATAAAGTAAATATAATTCACTATAATTATAATTGTGTACATGTAATGTATAAAACGATTTTCAAATATTACAATAAAATTATTAAAAACCTTATAAGTATTTTTGGAAATTTATTTCTCATTGATTAGATTTAATATAAAGTAAATAAATAATAGATTATATTTGCAACAATCTAACAATTTTTTTTACAATAATTATTACAGATTTTCTAGAAATTATTTTTTGTGAATTTTTAATAATACCTCTAGTATTACTATTGCACTAATATATTGCATAAAAAAATTATAACAATAAAATATTGCACCTTTAATGATTTAGTAATTAAATGTAAGACAATAGTAGATAAAAGTCGAAGTTAATTGAATTGATTAAAAAAATTGTAAATTTTTAATTATAAGAAATTGATAAAATTAATTTAAAACAATAAAACTATTGCGGATATAATTATTATTATTTCCAATGAAATCAATTATACAAAACACTTGAGTATCCTTGAATATTATCTCATCGGATGATAATTTTAATAATTAATGTATTAGTAAAAAAATTGGTAATAAATAGTGAGATCGAAAGTCAATTAATAATTAGTTTTTAAAAAGACAACATAAAAATAGGATATTTAAAAAAATATTTAATAATTGTAAGCTTTATTTTAATAACTAATTATTTGTATTAATTACTTTAATAAATTATAAACTATATTTAATTATAATATATTTTTTAATAAAATTATTAAATAGCAAAAACAATGGATAAATTGTTTTGTTTGGCAGTGTTTGCTATATTAGTAACATTTTGTAAGTATTAGATATAAACTATTTCAAACAAAATGATTTTATTTAAAAAACACATTTGATATTCAACAGCATTGGGAGCGCCGCAGGCGTCCACTCGGGCACCGATACCGCCGCGCAGTTGCAAAGGTCACGACCCGGACAAATATTTCCGCGATCCGGACAATCCTCATATATTTCACGAGTGTTCGCACGGCCGATGGGTCGGTGCCAACTACTGTCCCGGCGATCTAGTATTTGACGAAGCGTTGCAAACATGCGATCGCGGCGGTGATGTACCGACTGTCAAGTGTCCAGACAGTGAAGGCTTGTTTCCCTATCCGGGTAATCATCACAAGTTTATCGAGTGTCACGAAGGACATGGCTGGGTATTGGTCTGTCCGGGCGATCTGGTGTTTGTACCCGAAAACAAGACATGCGAGTATAACGACTGGGACTGGACATGGCCAACCGATACAACTATTGCACCGACAAAACCAACCGTTGCGCCAACAGAAGTACCGACAACAGGCAAACCAACTGATGGACCAACTGATGGACCAACTGATGGACCAACAGCCCCGCCGACAGGCAAACCAACTGACCAGCCATCGCCTCAACCAACTGGTGCACCAACTGGTAAACCGGTTCCCAGTGTCGACCCGTCAGCCGAACCGCCGAGCTTTTGGCGCCGATTAAAAAACTTTTTCGGTAGAAAATAGATTTTGCATTTAAATTAATTGTAAATTTTTATTAGTAATAGTAAATTGTTAACATATAATAGAATATAATAAACAAAAAACGATTAATTTGAAGTTAAACTTCAATGTACTGTATAATCAGTATTATATTTTCTAAAAATAATAAATAAAAATATTTATATTTATTGACACTATATTAATGTTAATTATAATAAAATCTATCATTTTTTAAATGGTTTGCTTTAGTCTAAATAATTAGATAATTTTTTTTTATTATTTTAACTAATTATGTAATACTATCCTATATTATTAAAACATTATGTAATACTGTATAATACAGTATCATAAAATTTGTTTATCTAATACAATAGAGATTATACATGTATAATGATATTAGCTAATACTGTATTTAATGTTTAAAATATTAATATTGAATTTAATAATAATGTTTAAAATAATATGAAACATTATTAAGTACTAATAGTTGAATTATTTTTATATATAAATATTTATTTATATTGTACTTTAAAATAAAAATATCATATATAAAGTAATGATATTTAAATGCATAATTATAGCAAACAAAACATTTAAAACTTTAATATATATAATACTGTTGTATAAATTTTATGTTAAAGTACTGTAAAGGCTAACATCAAAGTACAGTAGACTTTACCGACTAATTAAATATAAAGTATTTCACATGATATTTGCATCAATAATTAAAAAAAAAATTTAAAGTTTAACACAATATTGTCAACAACAAAAAACATTAAATATATTTCTATATAATATGGGTATAATTGGTAGACTATAAGTCATATGAGCAACAACAAAAAATGCTTACATGAAATTGGAGACCAAAATTGCAATCATTTTTATTTATAAATTAATATTTTTTCGATGATCCCATCAATAATAGAGGTCGAAATGATTTATTTTTAAATAAATAATTTAACTTTTTTTTAACTAATGGGTGTAATTAATATTACATCATCATCCTATGTACACTGGTTTTTATATACACTTACCACGTATCCACGTATATGAACAAAAAATATACCCATATTTTTAAATGCATATATAATTAGTACAATATTTTTAAATTTTTAAAAAATAATAAACAACTTTTTTAATTAGTTTTATAAATTGCATTAGTCATACCATATGATAGATATTTTTGTTGTTGATAGATACGATTGATTGGCTGATAAAATTAAATAACTGACTAAATATATGTGTTTTATTTTGATTGAACTGCCGATCTATACAAACCTCTATAATAATTATATATTAAATTTTTTTGTAAACCCCTTTCCTCTATAAATATATAGATCAGTCCTATCAATCAATCAATCAGTGGATAGTTAGTTAGCAATCAATTGATAACATATCAAATTGTTTTTCTCTTCACAATAATTGTTAACTTAATAATAATAATAATATTTTTGTTGAAAACTTTTAATGTAATTATAAAAAACTTTTTTTTGTTTGTCTTATTGTTTAATTATGTAATAACTTAATAATATTAAACTTATTTTTTTTTAAAATTATTTATTTTTTCTTCTATAAAGTCAGTCTACAGTCCAATAATGACAGAGCGAGTGATCGACAAGGAAGATGAGGCCGTCTACCGAAACCTACTGTCCAGTGATCTGTTTATGGATGCCATCAGCGATGAATACAAGTGTTCAATATGTCTGACCATTTTGCAGGATCCCGTTTGTCTGCCCTGTCCGGCACAGCACATGTTTTGCCGTTTATGTATTACCGGATACTTTCAGCACTTGTCCGCCGGTACAGCTAAGTCGTGTCCCGTCGACCGTATGGTCTGTACTATGGCCGACATACGACCGGCACATCCGTCGATAAAGAGTATTATCGAGAAATTTAAGATGCGTTGCCCGAACCATGAGGATGGCTGTACGGTTACGATAACCGTATCGGAACTACGTAATCATACGCTTAACTGTCGACTGGGTCCGTGTACTGGTGGACAGCCGTCGACATCCGGAAGCGATGTAGTTGGCATCGAAGTGGCCGCAACGCCGATAACGATTTACGTGAAACTCGAAGGCAATAAAACGGCAATCATATCGGCCGATGAAAAGGACAATGTCCTGACACTGAGGCGTCGTATACGGGAAAAGGAGGGCATTGATACACAATCGTTGATCATTACTAACGGTACAAAACCGTTGGCCGAAGATAGTCGGCTACTAATTGAATACAATATCAAAAACGGTTCGGTATTGTATACTCAACGTCGCTTTAATGGTGGCCTAAATGGTGGCCAAAAATGATGAACTGTTTGCGGGACTAACTATTTTTTTTTATCTTAAAAATAGTTGAACCACGAGTTCAACGAATTATTTGTGAGTAAATAAAAATTGTTGTTATAATTGTTTAACATATGTTTAATATATTAAATCATTTTATTATTTATTTATTTTAGGTTTTCTTTCATTTAAGAAAAAATTGTTTAATAGTTGATATATTATTGTATTAGTAACTGTTTTTTATTGATAACAATTGTGTTTAATTGTAATTATATAAATATGATTGATAGATGAAAATTGTTTTTTATTATTTTTTTTGTTTTAATTACTAAAATCAGTATAATTGCAATCTTAATTATTATTATCTAATTTTTAAACAAATTAATAATCTATTTGTTTTAACTATACTTTTATATTAAATGTTGAAAAATATCTGTTTAATTTATATATGTATATTTAAAGTTATAACTCATTGTTTGAATTATTGTTTGAATATTTTTTTTATATAATTAATTGTAATCTTATTATATTTTTTTAATCAATAAATATTTTTACGGTACATAAAAAAATATTAGTCTATTTATTACAAAAATCATAAAAATACAGATAATTATATACCACATAACAATAAGTAATAAGTTATGAATTTTTAATTAGTAATTATAATAATATTTATTTTTTAAAATAGTTGAATAATACTAAATTTTAACTATTATTATAATTTATAGTATCTATAATAACAAAAATTAAATCATATAAAAATGGTTTCATTAACACACAATGTAATTGTCAAATCAAATAAACAGATGAAATAATTAGTAGTAAAATAGTATACAATTTTCTAAGTAATTATTTTGTAGAAAAGTAACGGTAATTGTTACCAATTATTGTAATTAATTATTATTAATATTTTGTTTCAAATAAAACAATAAATAGGCTTTCGATGAGTGAAGTTGTCGTTCATCTGGAATCTGCTTAACGTTATTATCATTGAATTCATACCACTGTTTGTTGATATGATTTTTGGCGTAAGCGGTATAGTGTCCACTACAGGAATTTCCTGAATAATTAGAGATGCCAATCAAATCATAGACATGTTTAGCACCGTTAGCTTCGGCATCCCTTACATGTCCAGTCAAATCCAATTCCATTGGAAACTGACAGTCCGGTTGACTATCATATCTAAAATAACTACCTCTTTGTTGACCTATACTGTTCTTGACCTGCAATAGTAGTATATTAGGTGCGTGCAGGATATGAGTCTCTACCGTAGCCAACATATCAGTGCAACAATTGGGACAGTTTTGTTGGTCATCCATACGTTGGACAGACACATGTGATGATTTGATAAGAATGTGTGGTTATTTTGAAGATTTTTTAAATTTTTAATTATAAGAAATTTATAAAATTAATTTAAAACAATAAAATTATTGCTAACATAATTATTTTTATTTCCAATGAAATCAATAGACAAAACACTTCAATATCCTTGAGTATTATCTCGTCGGATGATAATTTAATAACTATTACTAAAAAATTTGTTAATAAATAGTGAGATTGAAAGTCAATTAATAATTAGTTTTTAAAAAAACAACATAAAAATAGGATATCAGTATTTTTAAATATTTAATAATTGTGAGCTTTATTTAATTACTAATTATTATTATTTAATAAATTATAAACTATATTAATTATAATATATTTTTCTAAATAAAATTATTAAATAGCAAAAACAATGGATAAATTGTTTTGTTTGGCAGTGTTTGCCATATTAGTAACATTTTGTAAGTATTAGATATAAACTATTTCAAACAAAATGATTTTATTTAAAAAAAAACATTTGATATTCAACAGCATTGGGAGCGCCGCAGGCGTCCACTCGGGCACCGATACCGCCGCGCAGTTGCAAAGGTCACGATCCGGACAAATATTTTCGCGATCCGGACAATCCTCATATATTTCACGAGTGTTCGCACGGCCGATGGGTCGGTGCCAACTACTGTCCCGGCGATCTAGTATTTGACGAAGAGCTGCAAACGTGTGATCGCGGCGGTGATGTACCGACTGTCAAATGTCCAGAGGATGAAGGCTTGTTTCCCTATCCGGGCAATCATCACAAGTTTATCGAGTGTCACGATGGATATGGCTGGGTATTGGTCTGTCCGGGCGATCTGGTGTTTGTACCCGAAAACAAGACATGCGAGTATAATGACTGGGACTGGACATGGCCAACCGATACAACTATTGCACCGACCAAACCAACCGTTGCGCCAACAGAAGTACCGACAACAGTCAAACCAACTGTTGTACCGACAGCCCCACCGACTGTCAAGTGTCCAGAGGATGAAGGCTTGTTTCCCTATCCGGGCAATCATCACAAGTTTATCGAGTGTCACAGAGGACAGGCCTGGGTATTGGTCTGTCCGGGCGATCTGGTGTTTGTACCCGAAACCAAGACATGCGTATATAACGACTGGGACTGGACATGGCCAACCGATGCAACTATTGCACCGACCAAACCAACCGTTGGGCCAACAGAAGTACCGACAGCAGGCAAACCAACTGTCCAGCCATCGCCTCAACCAACTGGTGCACCAACTGGTAAACCTGTTCCCAGTGTCGACCCTTCAGCCGAACCGCCGAGCTTTTGGTGCCGATTAAAAAACTTTTTCGGTAGAAAATAGATTTTGCATTTAAATTAATTGTAAATTTTTATTAGTAATAGTAAATTGTTAACATATAATATAATATAATAAACAAAAAAATTATTAATTTGAAGTCAAACTTCATTGTACTGTATAATCAGTATTATATTTTCTAAATATAATAATTAATTAATAAAAATATATATATTTACATTTATTGACACTATATTAATGTTAATTATAATAAAATCTATCATTTTTTAAATGGTTTGCTTTTGTTTAAAAATAATTAGTTAATTTTATTTTATTATATATTAACTGATTATACTATCTTATATTACTAACAATATGTAATATTGTATAATACAGTATAATAAAATTTGTTATCTAATACAATAAAGTAGATTAAATATTGTATTATTAAATGTTATACAAGCATAACTTATACATGTATAATGATATTAGCTAATACTGTATTTAATGTTTAAAATATAATAATATTGAATATAATATTTTTTTATAATTAATTGTAATCTTATTATATTTTTTAATCAATAAATATTTACGGTACATATCAAAAATATTAGTCTATTACAAAAATCATAAAAATACAGAAAATTAAATACCACATAACAATAAGTAATGTTATGAATTTTTAATTAGCAATTATAATAATATTTATTTATTTAAAATAATAATTAAATAATACTAAATTATAACTATTATAATTTATAGTATCATTATATCATATAAAATGGTTTCATTAAACACAATGTAATTGTCAAATCAAATAAACAGATGAAATAATTAGTAGTAAAATATTATACAATTTTTTTAATAATTATTTTGTAGAAAAGTACCGGTAATTGCTACCAATTATTGTAATTAATTATTATTAATATTTTGTTTTAAATAAAACATTAAATAGGCTTTCGATGAGTGAAGTTGTTGTTCATCTGTAATCTGTTTAACGTTATTATCATTGAATTCATACCACTGTTTGTTGATATGATTTTTGGCGTAAGCGGTATAGTGTCCACTACAGGAATTTCCCGTATAGTTAGATATGGCCAACAAATCGTAGACATGTTGGGCACCGTTAGCTTTGGCATCACTTACATGACCAGTCAAATCCAATTCCATTGGAAACTGACAGTCCGGTTGACTATCATATCTAAAATAACTACCTCTTTGTTGACCTATACTGTTCTTGACCTGCAATAGTAGTATATTAGGTGCGTGCATGATATGAGTCTCTACCGTAGCCAACATATCAGTGCAACAATTGGGACAGTTTTGTTGGTCATCCATACGTTGGACAGACACATACCGATTGATACAGTCATCGAGTTTGATATTTTTGTCTAAATTTTTATCATCTAATCCGTGATAAAACTTGTCAATACTATAGAATTGACATAAATGTTCGCTCAGTTCATTGATTATTAAATTATTGCCAATTGTAAGGTTAGGATTGAAATGGTTATCACAATGAAAGCTGAAGTCAGAACTCAAACATATTAACAGTTGTCGGCCTTCCGGTGCCAAACATTTCATGAATTGGACGACAAATTGGTCGACAATACATTCAAAGGTGTATTCATTAATATCCAATAATAATGGTATACCAAATTGTCGGCTCTTGCTTTGAAGTGAGACAAACACATGATTAACAAATGATGGATCAAATTGATAGACAAAAAGGTGACCACTAAGACAATTGGCATTTATAATATCATTTGTGTTATAGATTTTGTCGATCTTATGATTGATGATTAGGGCAACAATAAGATGTTTGGCATCCAAGACCCGTGATGTCGTCGTATCTGAATATCTTTGCGATAGTGTTTTGATGAGTTGACTCACCTGTACTTCATTTGTTGTAAATCGCAATCCATAGATATCCCATCTGAATGTCTCACAATCATTGCTATTGATAATTAGATTGACATGAATTAGTGTAATGTCTTCTTTGTCTATTTGTGGCAAATTTATGACAACAAAAGGACAATAATTATCATCTAATCGATGACCGCATCGACTGCAGCTAAATGTCACTACTTGTAGACCGTGAAAGTGATTTGATATAAATGTGTGGTTATTTTGAAGATATTGATCAAACGTTTTATAATCATCAGTAAAACTATTGTTAACAATGCCTGACATTTGCAGCAATTCTTCGTGAAATGTGTTCAACACTGATCTCAAAAACTCTGAACAGTCGTGTTGTTTATGGTCGACAAATGTCGGTAAAACTTCGGCCACTTTGGAGCGAAACTCTTTGGGCGACAAACAATCGGTTTGTTGAGACCACATGCGATCAATCAACTCACAGAACAGTTCCAACAACAATGATCTCTGTGTAGTATTTGTTATACCTATCTTGAAATTCTTGTATTCTTTGCAAAACTCGACCATCGATGGTATGTTTGACAGACACTGAAGAGCACTGTTCATATAACAAGTGTTGCCTAAGTTTCGCAAACCACAGACACCCGACTCATAGGTTTTCTTTCGATAACCACTTGTATTATCAGTCCTTTTATCAATACCAACAAAATGGTCGTCAATTTGGTTCTTCTTTTTCTTATAATTACCGGTAATATTCTGTTGTTGTTTATTGTTATATGTTTTCTTTGAATTGATGGCAGCATATGATAAATCTGGTTCTGGCCAACAGTTTGAAGTCAAAGACTGACAACTGCTGGATGCGGATGCAGTTTGCAGACTCATTGAATGTAAAGACTGGCCACTAGTTCCCGGTGTTGGACCAGTTTTTTGGTCGGAATCACTGCTCGACCGATCGGAAAACTTTTTATCATCACTGTATGTGACTGTCGTCGTCCCTGCCGCGGCTGTCGATGTTGACGTTGGCCTGTATTGTTTTGTCATTGAATTGACAGACAACTGTCCATCACTATCATACTGTTTCTTAACTAATAATTTTTTTTTTAATTTTTAAATATTATCTATTGTGTAATTGTTATTCAATTATCATTAATAAATACCTGATTTATTTGTGACTTTGTTTCTCATTTCTTGATGAGTGTCTGATTGACGACACTGTGGTTGTTCAGGTTGGACATCATGTTGTTGTTGACTATCACCTAAAGTATCTCGCAAATAAAACCAACGAGATATATAGCGCATTAACCTGGATCATATATGTACAAATACAAATTTATAGTTTTATTTAATATTATTTTTGATTATTAAATTTAAATTATATTATATTAATAATTTATTTCATTTTTTAACTAACCAATTGATATGAGTCCACCAATTGAAATATTTATCTCTATTTGTTTCACTTGAATTAGTCTAATTAGATTTAAATTTAAAAACTAATCAATTATATAATATATTTTATATATACAATTATATATTAATATAAAGTACAAGTACAGTATATATTGTATATATATAAATTTTATAGACATTTACTGTATATTAAATAACTAACCTCGGTTATATTAATTTGTATGTGTGATGTATTACTCGAACTAGTTTCTATAAATTATAATAAGTTTTAGCCATATTTTTAAAAAAAAATTAATTAAATTTTGCTTTTAAATAAATTACATCTATATAAAAGTTTCAACAATATAAGATAAATATAATACCATTATTGTAATACATTATTAAAAAAATATATAATACTTTTATTGTATAATACCATTAAAGTTTAGATCAGCCATCAAATCGATTAGACCAGTGATTGCCGACGATAAACAATATTCATTAATCTTTTCATATTCATTGCAAAACTTTACTAATTGATCAAATGGTAGCCGTTTTATGCGATCAGAAAAACCTAATTCACTGATGTCTACCAAATCGGCATAAATTATGGACAACTGAACCCAATTATCTAAATCTAATGTTTTAATCAGTTGTAATAATTCCCGATCACCGCTGATGACAACTAACGCTGTTTTACTATCACTTAGCGATTCAAATGTATAAGAGCTAAAGTAAGCGTATTTGTTGTAGTTGTCGATCAATAGGTGATCCAAATTGTCGTCGTAGTAGTAGTCGTTGTCGTAATAGATGTCAACGCCTGTTATGTCCACCGATGACCAGCTGACCAAATGTTTGAGCCGAAGTCGGCGCTCAGTTACACAAACTTTTGTCAATAATTTTCGTATAATAACAGTACTGTCGATGTGACGGCTTGTTATAGGTGGCGGACACGACTCCCGGTCCCAGTAGATGGTTATATGAGTCGGTGCTGTTGATGTCATACTATATTATCTTTCAAATTGCAATTGCATTATACTATTAATAATATTAGATAACAAAATATATCTGATGTTAAACTTGTTTACAAACAGATAATAATTACACTAAAAAAAGTTTTTAAAATAATTTTTTATATGATATAATTACTGTACAATTTCATACAAAAATTATTTTAATATTTAAATTGCAATTCTATGACTAATAATATTGCTTATCAAATAACTAAAAACTGATATCATTTAAAAATAAATTTTATTTTATTTAAATTACCAAATAATTCAATACTAAAGTTAGATAAGAAACTAAAAAATTATTAAATATGATATCAACAACAAAAAAAGTACTTAAAACACACATTTTATTTAAGTAAAGTCTAGACACAAAAAAATTGTTTTATTTATGCAATATTAAAACGATATTATACTGTCAAATATTAATACTGTATATAATAAAATACTAGTCTTTTTTCAATAAACTATAATATTATAAAAAAATATGTCATGTTTTTTTAATATTATATGTATAATAATGACAACAATAAAAACTTTTTCAAACTTAATTAATTACATTCATAATAATAATAATAATAATAAATTGTATTCCCGTTGCCGTGATTTTTATAAAGTAGTATACAGTAAATCAATACAGTATATTAAGACTATATAAACAGTTATAATCTACTAAACTTACAAAATGTATGTGTATTTTAAATTTGATATCATATTTATACATAAATAATAGAGAAAAAAATTACTTATTTGTAAAATATATAATATTGTTAAATAATAAAATATCATAAATTATATAATATTTTTACACTGATATTTATAGTATTGTCATTAATAACTATTAAATACTAATTTTAAACAATAATTTAAAAATTACCACTAACTTAATTGTTAATTGTTGTCAATAAAAAAACTAATTTTAAAATAATTATTATTCGTGACTCAAATGTTTTGTATCAAAAAATTATTGGAAAACTATTTTTTTTTTTAATTTATAAATCCAATTAAAATATAACATTAAGTTTCACTACCAAAATAAAAACCAATAGTCATATATATGTTAGTTTTTAAAACTTAATCAAACATTATAATGTATTTCAATATAATTTCCTAATTTAAGTGCAATACTAATAAACAGTATAATTATTATATATTAATTGTCGGCAAACATCAAAAGCGTTAACAATATTGTTTGTCGACTAATATAATATTACTTTATAAATATTTTGGTTAATCAATTGATCCGCCAAAACAATTAACTCTAGTCAATAATACATTATATTATTTGAATTTATTTTAAAACTATTAATTGATTGTAATAAATAATACAGTAGTAAAAATTTTTAATTATTAAATATTTATTTTTTAAAAATATTTTTCAAACAATTTTTATATAGTAGTTTTTATAGCAAAGATTTTATAGTAGTTATTAAAATAATAAATTATTAAAATTATTATAAAGTTATATATTTACAACTTATTTAAAAAAAAATTTAAAGTTTATTATTATTAAAATACCAATCACTAACATTTTTAGTTTAATTATAATTATGTTTATATAGTTTATGATAAGCTATTTATTTAAAAAAACAAATATATAATTTTTTAAAAATGAAATATCAATAAAAATTAAAATCAAATTATTTTTTGGCGTATTGTTGTGTCCAACTTCGGGCCTCTGCGTTATACTGTTGTTCACTGAGATTGCGTCCCTTGTATGCACTGTTGCGGTTAGGTTTGGCCAACAATATAAATAGTGTCTGCAAAATGGTGACCACTGTTTGGGTAGACCGCCAATTGGACAGAAGTGTCGTACATACTGTTCCACTGCTGTTGTCGATATTTGCGTGAAATATCTGTGTTTTAAACCGTATGTCCGGCACTCGCATCGGATATTCGGCCGGAAATGTAAGATCTATCTCAAAGACCCCGCCCTCATAGGGACTGCCTTCGGGTCCATTCAGATATGCCTTCCATTCGAGTGCATTATCTGTGGGCTCTATCCGACCGAAAGGCACCGGTTGTGCCATTAGTTGCCGATATTCAGTCATCAAACGCTTCACAGCAGACATTATTATTATGGCTTATAATTAATTAAATTATTTATCTAATTGTAATTTAGAGAAAAGAAATTGTTTTAAGTATTTTATTGTAAATTTAAAATACTGTTTCAATAGCAATAAACAGTACTATACAGTAGAAAAAATATACACTTATCAGTGATAAGTTATCAATTATACAATATCTCACTTACATAATGCGTTTTATTTAAAATAATTTTTTATATATATCAATTTATTGAAGTTATGAAATAATTATTACTATAAAATTAAAAACATTGATTTTTCTTTGTCGGTATAAAATACTAATAGATTTTAAAATCTATGAAATAAATATTATATTTCAATGATTCAATTTATATGATTTTGTTTTTGCTATATTAACAATATAAGGGTCCCTATTATAGGGTAGTGATTAATAGGCTACCATTGGCTGTCAAAATATACTGTAAATGTATTACATATTTATGTTTAATTGTATATTTGATTTGATTGCAAATTGCAATTGAAATCATTGCATAATAGTGTGTCTGTCTGTCATTAAAGTTATCCTAATTTATATTCAAACAAAATTTTAAATTAACAAAAAAATTTATTCAAACATTTTTTTTTAAAAAAAAGTTATTATATTAACTCTGTTTTTTTGTTGATAAATGTAATTAACTATTAAAACCATATTTATTTAATATTATTTTTTCCCCTATTAATTATAATATATAATTATTTAAATCAAAAATTTTGTTGTTTTTTTAGTTGTGGCCTTGAAATCGGGTAATACGTAAGGCAACAATGACTACTACTCTGACCACTACCACTACAACTACCACTACTGGTGTGATCGGACCGGAAGAGGAGAAAGTGTACCGCAATCTCTATTACGCCGACCTATTCATCGACGACTTGGCCAACGAGTTTCAGTGTTCAATATGCTTAGCCATAATGAACGACCCGATGCTTGTCAACTGTCCGGCACAGCATATGTACTGTCGGCTGTGTATCACTACATCTTTGGCCACCAAACAGTCGTGTCCATTGGACCGTCAGGCCGTCACTATGGACGACGTACGGCCGCTGCCGGCAATCAAGAGAGTGATCGACGGCCTGCGAATGAAATGTCCTAATCATGCGGAAGGTTGCGAAAAGACAGATACCGTATCGGTAATGGGATTTCATATATTCGAGTGCAGTCGCGGTGGATGCGGTACTGACCCGTCTATGTCACGCAACGATGTCTTTGGCAAAGAAATAACTGTTAAGGTATCACACGATGGCAAACCACGGTATCTGATAAAGGCCTACGAAAATGATGTAGTTTTGGCACTAAAACGCCGTATTGGCGACCGATTGGGCATTCAGGCTACAGATGTGGTCATCAATTTGAATCAACAGGTATTGGATGAACACTACGATAGTCGTACACTAAGCGAGTGTAACATTAGAGACGGTTCGCTGGTTTGGTGGACAGACAGAACTCATGGAGGCATCGATTATCAAAAACCAGTAATTTTTTTGGTTTTTAAGTTTTTATTACTTTAATCACATGTATTGGACACCAACTCTACACTTAATTATTATTATTTTATGATAATTTGAAAAACTACTGAAAATTTGCTTTATATTAGAAATGTTTTTGATTTTTGTTAATTATTTAGTAGACTAATTACAATAATTTTTACAACATTTTTTAATTATTATAAACATTTACATTACAATGATTTTTAAAAAAAAGTTATTTATATTTTTAATTACGGTAATCGTTTTTAATACAATTTTTAAACAAATATTAAGACATATTATTAAACTACATTGTATAATACAATTGTTTGATTATTATTATTATTTAATTTGATGTATAATCATTTTTTACAAATAAAAAAAAGTAATTTCTCGACACTATAATAACATTATTCAATAAAAGTTATTTTTTAAAATTATTAAAAATATTAAAATGAATTAAATTATATATAGTTTTTAAAAAATTTGATAATAAAAATATTGTTATATATCAAGAATATATTTAATCTTAGTAGTAGTAGTAGGAGTGATATAATTAATATATTATATAATATATGTATTAATTATTATTATTATTTTGTTTGCAATAAAACAATAAATAGGCTTTCGATGACTGAAGTTTTTGCTCATCTGATACGCGACTAACATAACTATCATTGAATTTATACCACTGTCTGTTAATATGATTTCTAGCGTAAGCCGTATAGTGTCCACTATAGTAACTGCCCGTATAGTTAGTTATGGCCAACAAATCATAGACATATTGGGCACCGTTAGCTTTGGCATCCCTTATATGATTAGTAAAATCCAATTCTAGCGGATAGTATGAGTCCTGTTGACTTTGATGGTTATGCTGACCAAAACAGTCCTGGACATGAAATATTAGTATATTAGGCGCGTGCAGGATCTGAATCTGTACCGTAGCAAACATATCAGTGCAACAATTGGGACAATTTTGTTGGTCATCCATATGTTGGACAGACACATACTGATTGATACAGTCGTCGAGTTTGAAAACTCGATCAAAATTATTGTCATCTAATCCGTGAGAAAATTGTTTAATAGTATAGTATTTCTCTAAGTGTTCATTAAGTTTAATAAATATTAACTGATTGCCAACTGATAGGTTTGAATCAAAATTAATACATTGAAAATCACTTTTTGTGATTAAACTATTGGTCAACAATTGCTTGCCGTCCGGTTCAAGACATTTAGCCAACTGTGCGACAAATGTGTCAATAATATTGTCATTACTATAATCATTAATATCTAACAGCAATGGTATACCAAATCGATTATTAGTTTTCAATCCGACAAATAAGTGATTGACAAATGATGGATCAAATTGATAGACAAAAAGTTTACCATTTAATTCATTTATGTTAATACTATCAGTCGTATCATATATTTTGCTAATCATATGATTGATAATAACGGTAAAAATAAGATGTTTGTCATCCAAGACTAGTGATGTCGTATCTGAATATCTTTGCGATAGTGTTTCGATGAGTTGACTGACCAACACTTTATTAGTCGTAAATTGTAAGACATAAGTATCACATCTGAAAATTTCAATACCAGTGTTGTTGACAACGATAGACACTTCAATCTGCAATAAGTTTTGTTTTTTATCGATTTGTGGCAAATTTAGGACAACTAGAGGACAATAAGTTTCATCTAATCTGTAACCGCATTCACTGCAAGAAAATATTATTAATTGTTTTGTTGTGAAGTTATTGTAAAGATATTCATCAAATGTTTTGTAATTATTGTAACTATTAGTGTCTGCATCAGTCATTTGCGACAATTCATCGTGAAATGTATTCAACAATGATCTCAAAAATTCTGTACAATCTTGTTGTCCGCAACCGGCAAATGACGGTAAAACTTCGGCAACTTTTGATCGAAACTTGTTGGGCGACAAACAATCGGTTTGTTGTGACCACATGTCGTCAATTAGATCGCAGAACAGTTCCAACAATGATTTTCGTGTCGATATTGTATTGAATTTGTTTTTGAAATTCTTGTAATCTTTACAAAACTCGACCATCGATGGTATGTTTGACAGACACTGTAGAGCACTGTTCATATAACAAGTGTTGCCTAAGTTTCGCAAACCACAGACACCCGACTCATAGGTTTGAATTGAATTATTTTGATTATTACAAAAACAATAATATATTTTTTGAACCAACCTATTTGTAATTTTTTAAATTAATATATTGATATATTTGATGTTTTAATTAATTAATTTATTTTAAATATATTATATGAACAACAACAAAAATACTAATTTTTTTAATACTAACCATTTAGACCAAGTCCAACATTTGATTGATATATATTTAATTGTTTGCCAACATTTAGTGGCTAACCATTTAAACCAAATCCAACAACTGATTGATATGTTTTTAATTGTTTGCCAACAACTAGTCTATTATATTTATAAATTAATATATTAGTTAAGCACAAAAATTAATTTAACAGTATATAATTTTTTTAAAACTAACCTCGCTCATTGTAACTTAAAAAACAACATCAATTAAGATACAGAAAATTGAGATAAAATAATAATAAAATTTTTATATTAATTAATTTATTAATATCTAACAAAATTAAAACTTCTAATATTAATGTTTTACTTGTTTAAAATACAATAAATTGTTGTTAAGTAACTTTTTTATCATTTATTAAATATTACTATATTTTTTTGTTTATTATAAGAATTAATTGTCAATTGTTAATCAAAATACAAACAATACTAATAAAATCAAATTCAAATGTATTAAATAATTTATTAAACAAAAATGCAAAAATTATTGATACATAGATTTTATAAAATACTTTCTAAAAAATATAGCTTACAAATGAACTTTTTATCAATAATATTGAACACAATATTAATTTATTTAATTAGTTTTTTTTTAAATAATCCTAACTACACAAATATTTATTAAATGTATTAAAATATGTATTGTTATCATAAAAATAATATTAAACAATAAAATTATCAAAATATTAAATAAAATAAACTAAAATTCTTATAGATTAAAAAATAATTTTAAACTACATCATAAATCATAATAATTATCAATTAAAACAATTAATTAAGAAATTAATTTTTTATTTGAAATAAATTCAATACGAATATACACTAAATTAAAATTTAAAAAAAACAAATTAATTTTAATAAAAAAAATATTTATTTATATTCCAAACAAATAAATTATTTTTTGGCATATTTTTGTGTCCAACTTCTGGCCTCTTGTTTGTACTTTTCATCAGTAAGACTGCCGCCAGTGTAAGCGCTATTACGGTTAGGTGTGGCCAACAACATAAACAATGTCTGCAAAATAGTAATCATTGTGTCGGTCGGCCTCCAATCAGACCACAGTGTCGTACATACTGTTCCACTGCTGTTAATATTTGCGTGAAATATCTTTGTTTTAAACTGTATGTTCGGCACTCGTATTGGATATTCGACCGGAAACTTGAGGTCAATCTCGAAGACCCCGCCCTCATAGGGACTGCCTTCGGGTCCATTCAGGTATGCCTTCCAATAGAGTGGATTATCTGTGGGCTCTATCCGACCGAAAGGCACCGGTTCTGCCATTAATTTTCGATATTCAGTCGCCAAACGTTTCACAGCAGACATTATTATTGCTTTATATTTTATAAAATCTTTATTTAGTTATTAAATAAAATATTTAAAAAATTATTTATTTCAAATATTATCAAATTATATGGTTTAAGTTGTATTAAAATTTGTGTGATTATATAAATAATTTTGTAAATAAGTTTTAGTATGTTAATTATTAGCAACAAAATAATTTTATGATATCTAAATCTTTAAAAAATATTACAATTGATTTAATTATATAATGTATATGTTTTCAATTGCAATTTGTTTATATATTAGTTAATTAATTTGATTGGCTATTATAAATATGATTAAATTATAAGTAAATGTATAAGTATTATATTTATTATTTATTTATTGGCTAAAATTATTTTTCGACAACATATTATATTTTTACATTTTTCAACTTTAATTAATTTATATATATATATATATATAAAATAAAATATTTACTTAATTAATACGATTTATAACTATCATATAATTAGTATTATTGTAATTATTATAACAATGGAAATTCTACAATACATTCAATCTTATTTTACTAATGGTAATATATATATATATATATATAAAACTTAAACTTATCAAAATTATTATTTTATTAATATTTATTATTATTATTATTATAAAGATTTAGGTAATCAAGAACTGCTGACTACTACCGGTTTGATCGGTCCGGAAGAGAATGATGTCTATCGTAATCTTTTTCATACGGATCTGTTTATTGATAGACAAATCGATGAATTTTGTTGTTCAATATGTTTGACAATTATGAACGATCCGGTTCAGGTTAACTGTCCCTCACAGCACATGTACTGTCGTCTATGTATAACCAATTGGTTGAAAACAAGAAAACAATGTCCATTGGATCGCCAGACTGTCCGCTTAAATGAAATCCGTTCCGTACCGTCAGTTAGAAGATTGATCGATGGCTTACGTTTGCATTGTCCGAACCAATCGGACGGTTGCACACTTACGGCTATCGTATCGGATATGCGATTTCATATATATGATTGCAGTCGCGGTCAGTGCGGTACTGTCAGCACTACACCTAGCGATTTGTCGGGACAGGAGATTGCAATTAGAGTACTATATAATGGTCAACCTCGTTATACTATTAAGGCTTACGACAATGACTTAGTAATAGCATTAAAGCGTCGCATTGGGGACAGGGAGGTCATCAAAGCTGATGAAGTAACTATTATTTTCCAAAATAGACCGCTAACTCATGAATACAATAACCGGACATTAAAAGAATGTAATATAATAGACGGTTCAGTAGTTTGGTCGGCGCGTAGATCTCACGGAGGCATAGATTATCTGATAATAATCTAAAGTATTTAAAGTAATCGGTTTTGGACTTTAAATATATTGCTTACCGACTCTCTACTGATTTTTTATGATAACTTATTTAAATTATATAAATTAATTTTTACAAATATTAAGACTAATTTTATTCAAATATATATTACAATTTTTATTATTATTATATAAATTTCATATTTATAATCACTTTTATAAATATTTTTCTTAATACTAATGTATTTTATAATCAATTACTAATAGTTTAAATTAATAGTTTAGTTAATTAGTTTAATAAAAATATCATTTGTTTAGTAATATTAAATCACTTTTATTTTTTTAAGGTTTTTTAATTATACAATAAATATAAATTAAATAGATTTATTGAAATAAAATATTATAGTTTATATAAGTTTATATATAGTTATTTATTAGTTATATATAGTTTAGTTTATTATAATAAATAGAAATAATTTTTGTATTAACTATTTATTATTAGTTATTATTATTTCTTTTATAATAAACCAAAATATAAGCTTTTGATGGAAGTTGTCTTTCATTATAGATTTGATTAACTGAACTATCATTGAATTCATACCACTGTTTGTTGATATGATTTCTAGCATAAGCCGTATAGTGTCCATAACTATAACTTCCTGAATAGTTTGAAATGGCCACTAAATCGTAGACATGTTGAGCACCGTTAGCTTTTGTATCCTTTATATGACCAGTTAAATTCAATGTTATTGGAAACTGACAGTCCGATTGATTAAAATAATGATTTTGTTGACCAAAACAGTCCTGAACTTGTAATAGTAGTATATTAGGCGCATGTAGTATATGAATCTCTACCGTAGGTTTTATACGATTGTAACATTTCGGGCAGTTTTGTTGGTCATCCATGAGTTGAACAGACAGATATCGATTGATACAGTCGTCAAGTTTGACAACTCGTTCACCATTTTTATCATCTAATCCGTGATAAAATTGCTTAATGGTATAGTATTTCTTTAAGTGTTCATCCAGTTTAGTAAATATTAACTGATTGCCAACTGATAGATTTGGATCAAAATTAATGGTTTCAAAATCATTATTAGTTATTAAACTATTTGCCAACAATTGCTTGCCGTCCGGTTCAAGACATTTAGCCAACTGTGCGATAAATGTGTCGATAATATTGTCAGTATTGTATTCATTGATATCTAATAGCAATGGTATACCAATTAGTCGGCTATCGTTTTGAAGTGAAACAAACAGGTGATTGACAAGTAATGGATCAAATTGATAAACAAATAGATCACCTCTAAGATGATTGATATTTATAATATCATTCATTTTATAGATTTTGTCTATTTTATGATTGATAATAACAGCGACAATGAGATCTTTGTCATCCAAGACATGTGATGTTGTGTCTGAATATCTTTGCGATAGTGTTTTGATGACCTGACTGACCAGTACTTCATTTTGTGTTAATTGTAAGAAATATGTTTCACAACTTAAACTATAACTACCAATACTGTTGATAACAAGACACACCTTAAGCAATGCTAAGTCTTGTCTTTTTATTTGTGGTAAATTCATGACAATAAATGGACAATAATTTTCATCTAATCTGTGACCACATCGACTGCAGCTAAACTGCATTACTTGAAATCCATGAAAATTTTCGGATATAAATGTTTGATTATTATGAAGATATTCACCAAATGTTTTATAATCAGTACAGACAGTGTTGTTATCAATTCCTGACATTAACAGCACTTCTTCGTGCAATGTATTCAACAATGATCTTAAAAATTCTGAACAGTCTTGTTGTCCACAGCCGGCAAATGTCGGTAAAACTTTGGCCACTTTGCCTCGAAAATTGTTGGGCGATAAACAATCGCTTTGTTGAGACCACATGCCATCAATTAGTCTACAGAACAGTTCCAACAGTGAGTTCGATGAAGACTTTGTTTGGAAGTACTTGAAATTTCTACAAAACTCGACAATCGATGGTATGTTTGACAGACACTGTAGAGCACTGTTCATATAACAAGTGTTGCCTAAGTTTCGCAAACCACAGACACCGGACTCATAGGGTTTCTTATATTTATAATACTGATTATAACCACTAGTATTGTCACTCATTTTATCGATACTAACGGAATATTCATCCGTTTGTTTCTTCTTCTTGTTTTTCAGTTCTTTTTGTTTATTACTAATTGTTTGATTTGTGTGATTATCAACATTTGATGACTTATTTTTATCCGATTTGTTTGATGTAAAACCAAAAGTATTTTTAAACCTATGTTTTTTTAAATTAAAGTTATATATTAAATATTCTGGTTTTACTATTATAACATACATATGAGTGTATGAAACAGTTTTGTTTGAAGTCTTTATATTTTTAGGTGAATCTGTAAGCGAAACGCTTGAATATGAAGCTCCGGGACCACTAGATTCGGGACCAATAGATGCGGGACCACAAGATCCGTGACCACTAAATTCGAGACCACTAGATCCGGGACTACTAGATCCGGGACCACTAAATTCGAGACCATTAGATCCGGGACCACTAGATCCGAGACCACTAGATCCGAGACCACTAGATCCGAGACCACTAGATCCGAGACCACTAGATCCGGGACTACTAGATCCGGGACCACTAAATCCGGGACCATTAGATCCGAGACCACTAGATCCGGTACCATTAGATCCTGAAGTCGGACTGATTGAACCAATAGACTGGACACTAGGTTCCAAAGTTTGAATTGTTTTCTTATCGTTAATAAATTTCTCATATTGTCTCTCGTCTTCACCACTCGAGTCATCGGAAAACTCTTTAGTATTACTGGACGCGACCGCCGACGCCACAGATGTTGTTGTTGGTGATGGACAGCAATTCGGTGTCGAATCGACCGACAACTGTCCATCAGTTTTATTCTGTTTATTGGCTAATATAGCAAACAAACAAACAAAAATGTTTTTATGTATAAATAATTACTTATTATAAATTAATACTTGATTTTTTAGTCACTCTCTTTCGTCTATTTTCCATATCTTGTTCAGTAGTCTGGGATTGAGATCGGGATTCAGGTTCACGGGATTCTTGTTCAGTACTGTCACATAAACTATTTTGATTGCGATAAAACCAACGAATCAAAAATGACACTAATCTATATATATATATATATATATTAATTTTATATGCATTACAGTATTATTTATTTTCAATTATTTATAAATATATTTATAACTAACTTTCTTATATGATTCCACCAATTGATTAATATATATCTATTTGTTTCAATTGGATCAGTCTAAAATAATTTTATTTATAAGTTTATCAATAATTTATATTTATATATATTAATATATTGTCATTTATAATCAATTGTAACAATACAATACAATAAAAAAAACTAACCTTGGTCATAGTAATTTCTGGTTGTAATGAACTGGCTGAGTAACATTCTAAAAATTAATAATAATAATAATTTAATTGCTTTAATTATAATAATAATTATTTAGATAATACCATTAAAGCTTGGATCAGCTATTGAATCAGTGAGACCAGTAATAGCCGACAAACAAAACTTTTCATAATCATTGCAATAGTTTATTAAATGATCAAATGGTAGCCGTTTTATACCATATGGGAAACCTAACTGTTCGAAGTCTACTAAATTGGCATAAATTATAGACAACTGACCCGAAATGTCTAACTTAAGTGTTTTAATATGTTTGAGTAATAGTTGGTCACCAGTGATGACAACTAATTCAGTTTTCCCATCGCTTAACGATTTGTTGATATACTGGTAAAAGAAGTCGTATTTGTCGCAGTTGTCGATTACCAGCCAATGATCCCAATTATCGCTATCGTAATAGATATCTGTTATGTTCGGTGATGACCAGCTGACCAAATGTTTGAGTCGAAGTTGGCGCTCAGTTACACAAACTGTTTTCAATAACTTTTGTAAAACATTGACACTATTGGTGAGACGGCCTGTTATGGGTGGCGGACACGACTCCCGGTCCCAGTAAATGGTTATATTAGTTGTTTCAGCTGTCATTTCAAATGACAATTTTTTTTAAATTTAGAGTATTATATTATAAATTATAAAAATTGTTTTTCATATCTCTTTCAAAATATTTATTTGTTAAAAACATAAATCTATTTAATCATTACTATTCTATTCTAATATAATCTGAATATATTATAATTATATTCTTATTTTGTTTAATTGCTATTTATATTTTAAAATTTAGAAAAATTATTTATATAACATTTACATTAATAATATACAGTACTAATATATGTATGTTAATTTAATAATAATAATTTTTTTAATCTATAATTATAACTATTAATTTTAAATAAATTTCCTAAATAAACATTTCAATTGTAATAATTTTCAAAAAATATATATACTGTATATAACTTACCCGATAAATTTTCATTTTTATCATTCATAATAAATCTAACGAATTTTATTAATATAATAATTTTGTACTTTATAATGTAGTCAACAGTGTCAACAAAATAATTATGTTATTTTCTACCAATTAAAATTTGTATTGTTATCAAACAAAAAAACAATAAAAAAAATTATCAAATAACTATTACAAATAAATAAGTAAAATTATAAATTTCAATATTTTATGATTAATATATTATGAATAATGCGATAAAAATAAGTTATATAAAAAAATACTACAGTATTAATTTTTTTAATATTGTAATATCAATAAATAGATAAATGGTATTTTATTATCTCTTTATTTATTTTCGTTAATATAAATTTTGAAATGTAATTATTTTAATATAATTATACATTCATATTATAATAATATATTTTCTTTTTTTAAATTTAACTATAAAATATGAAATTACAAAACAATAGCTAATGTAATATCTATTTTTATTAATAGTATTCAATTAAATTTTATAAATTAAAAAAATTAATAAATAACATTTATGTTAATATACTGTAGTTACAAAAAAATTAATTCATAGACATTAAAATAAAATAAACAAAATAAATCTTAAGTTATTTTTTGGCATATTTTTGTGTCAACTTAGGGCTTCTGTTTTGTACTGTTGTTCAGTAAGATTGCGTCCCAGGTATGCACTGTTGCGGATAGGTTTGGCCAACAATATAAATAGTGTCTGCAAAATGGTGACCACTGTATCAGTCGGAGCCCAACCGGTCAGTAATGTTGAACATACTCTTCCATTTGTGCTGATATTTGAGTGAAATATCTGTTTTTTGCACTTTTATCGGATATTCGGTCGAAGACCCCGCCCTCATATGGACTGCTTTCGTGATATCCATTGTCAATTAAAATAAAAATTTTAGTATTGAATAAATAGATAAAATTAAAAATTTCTTTATTTTATGATTAATATATAGTTAATAAGCAATAAAAATGAGTTATATAAATATAAAATTATTATCTTTTTATTTTTTCATACATTTTCCTTTTATATTAATATAATAATTACATTATTTAAAAAATTATAGTTATTTTAATTTTTATTAAACATAATTAATATTATATCTATATTATAAATAATAATTTATTATTATTTAATAACAATTTTAAAAAATATTAATATAAAGTTTGGAATTACAAAACAGTTGTTAAATTGTTTATTTTTTAGTAATAATAGTCAAATAAAGTTAATAAATTTCTTTTTTTATAGTCATTGAAATAAAGTCATAAAATTGAAAATTAATGTAATAAATCCTAAATTATTTTTTGGCGTATTTTTGTGTTGAACTTCGGGCCTCTGCGTTGTATTCATTGTCAGTAAGACTGCTTCCCTGATATGGACTTTTGCGGTTAGGTTTGGCTAACAATATGAATAGTGTCTGCAAAATGGTGACCACTGTATCAGTCGGAGCCCAACCGGTCAGTAATGTTGAACATACTGTTCCATCTGTGCTGATATTTGCGTGAAATATCTTAGTTTTAAACTCCATGTCCGGCACTCGCATCGGATATTCTGCCGGAAACGTAAGATCTATCTCGAAGACCCCGCCCTCATAGGGACTGCCTTCGGGTCCATTCAGATATGCCTTCCATTGTAATGGATTATCTGTGGGCTCTATCCGACCGAAAGGCACCGGTTGTGTCAATAGTCCCCGATATTCAGTAACCAAACGCTTCACAGCAGACATTATATAATTGCTTATAATTTATAAAATAAAGAAAAATATTGATTAAAATAAAGTAAAAACAAGATTTACTGTACAAATAAATATATTCATGAATTTCACATTTATCTGCTATCATCCATTGTCTAACTTAACATTTATGTTATCACTATTTATTATACCTGTATTATTACATTAAAAAATCTTGTGACTTTGAAACCTTATGAAAAACAATATTATTAGATATGCAAAAATAAGATTATTAATTATTTTATTATTTTTTGATGACTTAATGTTAAAAATAAGCTATTTTTTCATAGACCTTATCATTTAGATTTAATTACTAATCATATAATAAAATATATTTAAGTGTTTAATATTTTTGATTGGTTAAAATAAAAATTGTAATAATACATCCTATTTATCTATTAATATTTAACTTAATTTCACTATTTTTTACTAAATTGTGTAACAAAAAATAAAAACTATTTTATATATTAAATTTAAATATAATTTAATTCATTAATTATTTGCAATTATTTAATATCTGTTTTAACAATATATAAAAAAACTATTTTTGTGTTTATTATTTATTATATTTAAACAATAACACAAAACAATAAGTTTTTTTTAAATCTAATTAAATCCTATCAATTAATAACTATTCAAATTAATTTTCATAAATACTATTTATTGTAATTATTTTTTTTAAATTTTTACTTCAAGTATTTTAATTATCACTTAAAAATCTGTAAAAAAAATCAGCCGACAATGTCAAGAGTGGTCGGACCGGAAGATGAAGAGGTCTATCGTAACCTTTTGCACACCGAACTGTTTATCGATAATGTGGCCAAAGAGTTCATATGTCCGATATGTTTGTCAATTATCAACGACCCGGTTCTTATCAGTTGTGTGGCACAACATATGTTTTGTCGGCAATGTATTACTGCTAGCCTTCAGACAAAATCCGAGTGTCCTGTAGACCGTCAGTCCGTTACAGTCAATGACATTCGGCCGCAGCCGGCATTCAAAAGAGTTATCGATGGCCTACGATTGCGATGTCCTAATCATGGGGAGGGCTGCCAAAGGACTGGTACCGTATCGGATATGCGAAGTCATGTATTCGAGTGCAGTCGCAATCTGTGCGGTACTCGTAAACAAACAACTACCGGTACCAACAATTCAATGTCAATAAAAGTAGTATTTAAAGGCAAATTACCATATATTTTATCGGTTAACCAAATGGACACTGTTTTGACATTAAGACGACGTATTGCCGATAAAGAGGGTTTAGATATCCGATATGTAGAGATCAACTCACAGGCCGGTAAAGTACTCAATGATGACAATCGCAAACTAAGTGATTGTAATGTCAGAGATGGTTCACTGGTCTGGTCTACCCAAAGATGTGACGGCGGTTTTTAACAACCAATCTATAACTATTTGATTTAGTTTTGTAGTAAACTTTTTTTCTAATAAAAATTAGTTTTAAAAAAAAAATTATATTTAATTTACAAACAAACAAAAAATAAAATTTTATGGCTAATACTATTGTGTAATTAATAAATAAATTTTATTTTATATGTCTTTAAAATACTATTATTATATTATATTAGTATCATTTAAATATTTTTTTCAAAAATCTTATATTTAATTACTTATAACTTTTTGATTATATGATTATATAGGGTATGGTTAACATTATCACTAGTCTCGAGTGATTTACAAGTGTTTTCCTTATTAAACAAAATTTATTGTTAAAATCTGTTTTTTTGTTATTTATATTTTATTTATAATATAAATAAAATTATGTGAAAATAAAAAAATATGATGTACACTATATTTTATATAGTATATTAAATTAATATAATTTTATTATTATAAATAATAAAGATATAATTTAATACTATTGTTAGTATTATAATACAATCATTATTATTACTACAATAATTGTCAAATAAATTATATAAAAAAATAGTCGAGGAATTCAAAGTAGCAGGCGCGGTTAATGAAATTTTGGAAATTAATATTTTAATTGATATATTTTAATTTATAATATAATTTTACATGTATATATTAAATTTTAGATCAATCGGACCAATAATTTTATAGTTATTAAATAAAACAAATTTTTATTATAATGTGAGGTATACAAAAAATACCAAATTTTGACCCCCCAAAAAACACCCGTCCCTGGGATCAATTGTCATCAAATTTTTTTGTTGACATTATAATTATCAATAGATGGTATTTTTTGTATACCTCCCATTATAATAAAAATTTGTTTTATTTAATAACTTTAAAATTATTGATCCGATTGATCTAAAATTTAATATATATATGTAAAATTATATTATAAATTAAAATATATCAATTAAAATATTAATTTCCAAAATTTCCTTAACCGCGCCTGCTACTTTATTTATAAAAATTTATATTAAAAATAATTTTGATGATTAATAATAAAAATTAATTTGTTTGTCACATTATAAAATTTAATTTATTTTATAAAATCCATTATATATTATATTATCTATAAACAAATAAAAATAAATTCAAAAACCTACAATTTTTTTATAAATATAAAATATAAAAAGAAATACAAATGTTTTAAACAATCATAAAATTCAAATTAAATTAATAAATTATTTTTTGACGTATTTTTGTGTTGAACTTCGGGCCTCTGAGTTGTACTCTCTGTCAGTAAGACTGCTTCCCTGATATGGACTTTTGCGGTTAGGTTTGGCTAACAATATGAATAGTGTCTGCAAAATGGTGACCATTGTATCAGTCGGAGCCCAACCGGTCAGTAATGTTGAACATACTCTTCAATTTGTGCTGATATTTGCGTGAAATATCTTAGTTCTATGTTCGGCACTCGCATCGGATATTCGGCCGGAAACTTGAGGTCAACTTCAAACACTCCGCCCTCATAGGGACTGCCTTCGGGTCCATTCAGATATGTATTTCTAATTGGCTTAAAACAAAATCCGAGTGTCCTGTAGACCGTCAGTCAGTTACAGTCAATGACATTCGGCCGCAGCCGGCATTCAAAAGAGTGATCGATGGCCTACGATTGCGTTGTCCTAACCATCAGGACGGATGCCAAAGGACTGGTACCGTATCGGATATGCGAAGTCATGTATTCGAGTGCATTAAAAATAAATTTTAAAGTTAATAATAAAAATTAATTTGTGGATCAGATTATAAAATTAAATATTTAGTTATCTGTATGTATTTTAAATCATTTCATTAAATATTCTACTAATTTTTTTTAAATATGATTACTTTAGAAATTAATTTTGATAAATATTAAGACTAATGGTTATTTAACTATAATACTGTATATATTACAATTCTTATATAATTATTTTAATTTCATGTACGTATTTCACTTTTATAAATTTGAAAATAAAATTAATATTTTTTGACACTATAATAACACTATATTACACATATTGTTTTAAATCAATTAGTTTAAATTATTTTAATTTAATAAAAAAAATAGTATACTTTGTTTAGTTATTGTAAATAATTTGTCAAATAAATCATTTTTATTTTATTATTTTTTAGATTTTTTCAATTACAGTTGTAAAACATAAGTTGAGTTTTAAAAGCAGTTACACATTTGGCGCACCACATAGATTAAAACTAATTGTATTTTTTTTTAATAATCATTTAATTTATTTGTGAATTTGTATTACAATTTTAGTTATCATTGCAATCGTAAAGCACAGGCATATGAAAGCATAAAATGTAAGGTCAGTGCTGATCCTTATATAGGGATTTGATTAGTAATAAAGTTATAGTTATAGTTATAGTTAGTTAGTTATAGTTAAAGTTATAGAAAGTGAATAATTGCTATTATTGGCAAATATATTGATTTTAAAGTTATTTGCTATTTAAATTAGTGGTAAATTTTAGTGCAATATATATCTAAATATATATAAGTATTTATATTTTACACATTAAATATAAATTTAGTTAAAAACTTAATGAATCAAATACTATAAAATACACAGTTTGTAATAATTTTTGTATTAAACATTACCGTAATTATTATTATTTCTTTTGTAATAAACTAATATATAAGCTTTTGATGGAAGTTGTCTTTCATTAGAGATTTGATTAACTGAACTATCATTGAATTCATACCACTGTTTGTTGATATGATTTCTAGCATAAGCCGTATAGTGTCCATAACTATAACTTCCTGAATAGTTTGAAATGGCCACTAAATCGTAGACATGTTGAGCACCGTTAGCTTTGGCATCCTTTATATGATCAGTTAAATTCAATGTCATTGGAAACTGACAGTCTGATTGGTTAAAATAATGATTTTGTTGACCAAAACAGTCCTGAACTTGAAATAGTAGTATATTAGGCGCATGTAGTATATGAATCTCTACCGTAGGTTTTATACTATTGTCACAATTGGGACAATTTTGTTGTTCATCCATGAGTTGGACAGACAGATATCGATTGATACAGTCGTCAAGATTGACAACTCGTTCATCATTTTTATCATTTAATCTGTGATAAAATTGCTTAATGGTATAGTATTTCTTTAAGTGTTCATCCAGTTTAGTAAATATTAACTGATTGCCAACTGATAGATTTGGATCAAAATTAATGGTTTCAAAATCATTATTAGTTATTAAACTATTTCTCAACAATAGCTTGCCTTCCGGTTCAAGACATTTAGCCAACTGTGCGACAAATGTATCGATAATATTGTCATCATTGTATTCATTGATATCTAATAGCAATGGTATACAAAATACATGGCTCTCGCTTTGAAGTGAGATAAACAAGTGATTGTCAACTAATGGATTAAATTGATAAACAAATAGATCACCTCTAAGACGATTGATATTTATAATATCATTCATATTATAGATTTTGTCTATTTTATGATTGATAATAACAGCGACAATGAGATGTTTGTCATCCAAGACATTAGATGTAGTGTTTGAATATCTTTGCGATAATGTTTTGATGACCTGACTCACTAATACCTCATTTCTAGTTAATCGCAATACATAATTATCACATCTGAAACTATCAATACCAGTGCTGTTGATAACTAAATAAACTTTAAGCCATGAAATGTCTTGTTTGATAATTTGTGGCAAATTCATGACAATAAATGGACAATAATTTTCATCTAATCTGTGACCGCATAGACTGCAACTAAACTGCATTACTTGAAATCCATGAAAATTTTCGGATATAAATGTTTGATTATTATGAAGATATTCATCAAATGTTTTATAATCAGTACTAAAATTATTGTTAACAATGCCTGACATTTCCAACAATTCTTCGTGTAATGTGTTCAACAATGACCTCAAAAACTCTGAACAGTCGTGTTGTCCACAGCCGGCAAACCTTAGCAAAACTTTGGTCACTTTGACGCGAAACTCGTTGGGCGACAAATAATCTGTTTGTTTAGACCACATGCGATCAATTAGTTTACAAAACACTTCCAACAGTGAGTTCGATGCCAGCATTGTCTTGAAATTCTTGAAATCTTTGCAAAACTCGACAATCGATGGTATGTTTGACAGACACTGTAGAGCACTGTTCATATAACAAGTGTTGCCTAAGTTTCGCAAACCACAGACACCGGACTCATAGGGTTTCTTATATTTATAATACCACTGATAACCACTTGAATTGTCAATACATTTATCAATCATATCAACAAAATGCTCATCAGTTTGATTCTTCTTCTTCTTCTTCTTCGTGTTTTTCTGTTTACTAATTGTTTGATTTGTTTGGTTAACAATTGATGGTTTATTTTTAGCAAATTTGTCTGTTATAAAACCAATAGGATTTTTTAACCTAAAATATATATTTTTATAATTTATAAGTTATATATTTGATTCATTGAATATGGATTTACATATTGACATACACTTGACTATATGTCTTGTTTGTTGTCTTTATATTTTTAGGTTCATCTGAATCTGTAATCGGCAAACATACTGAATGTGAAGCTCCGGGAGTCGGACTGATTGAACGTATAGACTGGTCACTAGTTTTTTGCTTACCGCTAGAGTCATCTGAGAACTCTTTATCATTTCTGGACTCGACCGCCGACGCAGCCGATGTTGATGATGGACAGGGACTAGATCCGTGACCACTAGATCCAAGAGTCGGACAGATTGAACCTATAGGCTGGACACTAGATTCCAAAGTTTGAATTGTTTTCTTATCGTTAATAAGTTTCTCATATTGTCTCTCGTCATCACCACTCGAGTCATCGGAAAACTCTTTAGCACTACTGGACGCGACCGCCGACGCCACAGATGTTGTTGATGGACAGCAGTTTGGTTTCGAATCGACCGACAACTGTCCATCAGTTTTATTCTGTTTATCGGCTAATATAGCAAATAAACAAACAAAAATGTTTTTATGTATAAATAATTACTTATTATAAATTAATACTTGATTTTTTAGTCACTCTCTTTCGTCTATTTTCCATATATTGTTCAGTAGTCTGTGATTGTGATCGGGATTCAGGTTCACGGGATTCTTGTTCAGGACTGTCACATAAACTATTTTGATTGCGATAAAACCAACGAATCAAAAATGAAACTAATCTATAAATATAAATATTAATTTGATATGCATTATGATTTATTTTCAATTATTTATATATAACTAACTTTCTTATACCGGTATAATTTACAACTAATACATAATTTTATTTATTTGTTGATTTTATGTTTGTTGTTTGTTAATAAATTTTTTAAAAAGTTTATAAATTATAATTTAATTTCTAATTAAAATATTTTTTATTAGTAATATAATTTTTAAAACTAACTTTTTCATATGATTCCACCAATTGATTAATATGTATGTTTCACTTGAATTAGTCTAAAAATAATTTATATTTTTATGTTATTATCATATAATAACATATATTTTTTATTATATTTTATATAATTTATATCTATATGATTACAATTAAAAACTAACCTCGGTAATAGAAAGTTCTGGTTTTAATGCACTGTTTGGGCATCTTTCTAAAAAATTAATTATAATCATTAATATATTTATAATAATAATTATTATTATTATACCATTAATATTTATATCATCAATTGAACCGATAAGACCAGTGATAGTCGACAAACAAAACTTTTCATAATCGTTGCAATAGTTTATTAAATGATCAAATGGTAGCCGTTTTATACCATATGGGAAACCTAACTGTTCGATATCAACCAAATTACCATAAATTATAGACAACTGGCCCAAAATATCTAACTCAAGTGTTTTAATATGTTTGAGTAATAGTTGGTCACCAGTGATGACAACTAATTCAGTTTTCCCATCGCTTAGAGATTTGTTTATATACTGGTAAAAGAAGGTATATTTGTCGTAGTTGTCGATTACCAGCCGATGATCCCAATTATCGCTATCGTAATAGATATCGATACCTGTTATGTCCTCCGATGACCAGCTGACCAAATGTTTGAGCCGAAGTTGGCGCTCAGTTACACAAACGGTTTTCAATAACTTTCGTAAAACACCGACACTGTTGGTGAGACGGCCTGTTATGGGTGGCGGACACGACTCCCGGTCCCAGTAAATGGTTATATCAGTTGTTTCAGCTGTCATTTCAAATGATAAGTTTTTTTAATTTGCATTAGACTATAATATTATATATTTTTAAATAAGTTTAGTATTACAATATTAGATTTTTCATATCAATTTCAATATATATTTATTTATTGAAAACATTTTATCTATTGAATCATTACTATTAATACAGTATTTTATTACTACAGTACCCGTAATATGAATCTATAATATTAGTTTATATATTAAATCCAATAGTTTTATGACTCATAGCATCAATAGTTATACTAAAATCATTTTTAACTATAATACTATACATTATATTGCAATCAATTTTATAATACAATACCTATATTATACAATATTTTAATATAAAGGCAAATTAATTATAATATTTACAATTAAATATGTCAATTACACTATTAATATATCATATAAAATAAATTCATATTGTTAGTTATGTTAAATAACTATAATATACCACTATATTTATTAAAAATCATATTTGAAATTTTTTTAAAATATAAATAAAAAACTATATGTTTTCAAATTTATTAATATATTTTTGTATAATTAACAAACTAATTTTTACCAGTTAAAACTTGTCTGGTTATTAACAAAAACAAAACAAAAATAAAATAATTTTAGTATTTAATAAATACAGTAGATAAAATTTATATATAAAAAAGTTATAAATATAATTTTTTTATCTTTTTATTTTTTCATACATTTTTCTTTTATATTAATATAATAATTACATTTTTTTAAAAATATTAATATAAAGTTTGGAATTACAAAACAATTATTAATTTTTTAGTAATAGTAGTCAAATAAAGTTAATAAATTTATTTTTTATAGTCATTAAAATAAAGTCATAAAATTAAAAATTATTTTAATAAATCCTAAATTATTTTTTTGGCGTATTTTTGTGTTGATCTTCCGGCCTTCGCATTGTATTCTTGGTCAGTAAGACTGCTTCCCTGATATGGACTTTTGCGGTTAGGCTTAGCCAACAATATATATAGTGTCTGCAAAATGGTGACCACTGTATCAGTCGGAGCCCAACCAGTCAGTAATGTTGAACATACTCTGCCATTTGTGCTGATATTTGCGTGAAATATCTTAGTTTTAAACTCCATGTCCGGCACTCGCATCGGATATTCGGCCGGAAATTTGAGATCAATCTCGAAGACCCCGCCCTCATAGGGACTGCCTTCAGGTCCATTCAGATATGCCTTCCATTGTAATGGATTATCTGTGGGTTCTATCCGACCGAAAGGCACCGGTTCTGCCAATAGTTGCCGATATTCAGTAACCAAACGTTTCACAGCAGTCATTATTATTGCTTATAATTTATAAAATAAAGAAAAATAATAATTAAAATAAAGTAAAATCAAATATGTTTATAAATTTTAAATGAATAATTATGTAGTATGTTATCAATCATTGTATAAATTAACATTTTAGTTACCATAATCTATTATGTTGTACTAAAATTTTAACATGATATACTAGACTAATAATTAAATTAATAAATATCTCATTTAAAAAGTTATTTATATTATTAGACTATTTAATAAAAATAGCGAAATGAAATTAAACTGATGAAAAATGTATTGAATAATATTAATAAATAGTGTAACAAATCAAATATTTTATTGATATAGGACTACACTTATATTATGTTACATATATTATAATTGACAATATGAGAGTCATTTAATACTAAATGATAAAGTCCATGAATAAATAGCTTATTTTAGATATTTATTATTGAAAAATAAAACTATTGTTTTTATAATATTTATTTTATATATATCTAATAAAATTTATTTTCATTTACAACTGATCTCAGTAGTTATCCGAAACTTTTTTTTCTATTTTTCTGTTATTGATTATATTTGGGATATTTTGAGAGGACTTACAATATTACAGGATATGTAATGTAAATAATTTATGTTAATTGTTGAATATATACAGTATATGAATATATATGTTTGTAATACTATATGACTTTATATTTTATTTATTATTTAATATAATTACATATCCTATTATAATTAATATTGTAAATCATCTCAAAATACCCAAAAAACATATCTAAAAATTAAATACTTAAAACACATTAGTTTCGGATGACAACTATAAATAATATTAATAGTTAGTGAAATTTAATTTTATAACAAAATTATTAGTTATGTAAAAAAATATTACTAAAAAAATTTAGTTTTGTTTTTCAATGTTAAAACGTCTAAATTAAGCTATTTATTCATGGACTTTATTATTATATTTAGTATTTCATTTGATCAGCGCAAGATCATTTGACTGCCTCTTTATATACAGTATATAGGGATGTTATATTATAGCAAATATAGAGATAACAAAATTAACATGAGATAGAAATTTCTTTTAGAAGCTTTCTAGAAATTTCTCTATTATTTTATAAATTTCTTTTTTTTGCCAACACTACATATACTGGTATATAAAATATATGTAACATAATATCTAAGTGTATATCAACAAAAATATTTGATTTATTACACTATTTTTTAATAATACATCTTTCATCTGTTTAATTTTATTTCACTATTTTTTTAGCAAATAGTCTAATAATATAAATAGCTTATAAATATTAAATTGTTTTATTTTTTTTATATATATATTTTTTTGAAATGTAATATATTATTTTACTTATTCATTTAGAATTATATTTATTAGTAAAATTATAAATACAGTATAGTATAAAAATTAATTAATTAAATTAATTTCTTAATAATATTATTTTATTTATTTAGTTTTAATTTGTTATTTTTATTCAAAAAAATAGTTTAATTGTCACTTAAAGTAAAATCTCTAATATCTATCGCCAATAATGCCTCCAGTGATCGATCCGGAAGATGAAGAAGTCTATCGTAATCTATTGGACACCGAACTGTTCTTCGATAATGTGGCCAAAGAGCTCATATGTCACATATGTTTCTCAATTCTCAACGATCCGGTGTTTAACGGTTGTACTGAACAGCATTTGTTTTGTCGGACATGTATTACTACTTGGCTTAACACAAAATCCGAGTGTCCTGTAGATCGTCAGACCGTCACAATCAATGATATCCAATCGCAACCGGCATTCAAGAGAGTTATCGATGGCCTACGATTGCGATGTCCTAATCATGGGGAGGGATGCCAAAGGACTGGTACCGTATCGGATATGCGAAGTCATGTATCCGAGTGCAGTCGCAATCTGTGCGGTACTCGTAACCAATCGACGAATTCAAATACCGGTTCAAACAATTCAATATCGATAAAAGTTGTCTTCAAAGGCAAAATACCATATATTGTATCGGTTAACCAATTGGACACTGTTTTGACATTAAGACGACGTGTTGCTGACAAAGAGGGTTTAGATATCCGATATGTAGTCCTCAACTCACAGGACGGCAAAGTACTCAATGATGACAATCGCAAACTAAGTGATTGTAATGTAAGAGATGGTTCACTGGTCTGGTCTACCCAAAGATGTGACGGCGGTTTTTTGACAACCATTTTATACTACTAATTGATTTAGTTTTTTTTGCAAACTTTTATTTAGAAAAAAATAGTTTTTCTATATAATTTTTTTTTAATTAATTTATTTATAAAATATATTTAATTTACTTTGAAATAATTATCTAATTCGGTTGCTATTACTATTGTTTAATTAAATACTAAATAAAATTTTTAATATATATTGTAACTATAAACAATTGATAATTAATTATAAAAAGTTATGCATAAATGCTACTGTATTTAAATTATTATTTTTTTAATTAATTAAATTAAAATATTTTATAATAAATATTACATTATCATTTAAATGACAAATAAATCGTATTTTTAATTACTCATAACATTTGATAACATATGTTATCGTTTACATTATTACTAGTATCAGGTGATTGACAAATACTTTTTCCAATAACTTATTTAATTAAATCTGATTTTATTTTAATTCTCATTTATTTATAATATTAATAAGTTTATGTAATTATAAAAATTATAAAACACAATATTATTATTATTATAGCGAATAATTATATAATTAAGATTTAATTAGATTATCTAATATTACTTTTAATGGGATAATTTTTTAATAAATACCACTATTGTTAAATAAATTATATATAAACTCAATAATTGAACAGTTCAATTTCAACAATTTATCATATTATAAATTATTTTAACAATAAAAATTTAAACTTAATTTGTGGGTCATATTCTAAAATTAAATATAATTAAACAATTAATTTTATTTTATAAAATTAAAAATAATATTTATTAACTTAATTTGTCAATTTGATATATATATATATAATATTTTAATATATAAAGTTATTTTCAAAAATATTATAAATTCACATAAAAAGTCAATAGATATATAAGTATAGTAATTGTCATATGAAATGCATCAATGAATATCACCTTAAATATAGCATTATTATTATGTAATATTTATGTCTTAGCTTACATAATAATAATCATTATTGAAACTTTAAGCTATTATTATTAATAGGGTATATCCCAAACAGTGTCTAATATATATATATATATATATATATATATATATATATATATATATATCAATAAACAATATGTAAATTTTGTTGTTTTTTTTATTTTGTTTTTGTAAATATTTTTAAAATAGACAATCTATTATATAATTGCTAACCCCATAAAACATAAGGTATGACATTATTGTTAATAGTTTTATGTCAAATTATATCATAGTTTGATACCTGTTTTGTTATTGTTGTTATTTGTTAGCGAAAAAAAATAATAAAAAGATTATACATTAAATTGAATAGAAAATTATTGGATACTTAAATTTAATGTCTGGTTTAAACTGTTAATATTTTTTAATAAAAAAAATAATAAGTAATTTATTAAACAACTTGTTATATACGAATATATATATAACATGTTTTATCAATAAAAAAAATTGTTAAATATCAACAACAATAACAAAAAACAATACTAATAGTAATACTAATAATATATTTTACTTTATAGTTAAGTGACTTAAAATTCAGGATAAATGTCAGTCAAGTTTTTTTATGAAGTGTTGGGTGTCTACTAAAAAATACGATAAGATATAAACATATTATTAGGCCTTTATTTTTGTGACATTTTTTTCAACTGATTAAACAAACCATTTGTTTAGTAGTTTTTTGTTGTTGAAGAAAATAGATATACAGATAATTTTGAATACCACATAACTAAATGATTATTAATATTACCTGTTATTACTAATAATAATATTTTTATTTTATTTTGTAATATTAGTTTGTTTCACACATATTACTTTGTATTTGAAAATTTCTATATTATAAATATATATCGTGTATATATATTTAGTAAATGGCTTAACATTTATTATATATATTTATATTTTATTATTTGCCGATAAGTGAGACTATTTGGTGATAATAATGATAATAGTTTTTTTTACTTAACAAGTTTTTTTGATGTATTGTATTTGACTGAATATACAGTATGTATCGGTATAATTGTGAAACTATGTGTCGATACGGATACAGATTATTATTAAGTATTGATTTTTACAAATGAAATAATTATATGAAATATTATTTTAATAATTGTTTTTAAATATTAATAATTTTTTTATATCAAGTGAAATTGTGTGAAAAATGTTATATTCAAAATTACTTAAAATTATACATTTATTATAATTGTATTTAATCTTTAAATGATAAAAATATTTTTATTTCATAATATTTAATTTATTAAATATATATATATATATTTTTTAAAAATGATTACCAAATTGTGTTCACATTTAACAATAAAATTGATTAGTATATCAATAGTTTTTATTTATTTGTTGATCATTTATTGTGACCACAATGCCAGTGCCCAAATGATAATACCTGAGCGCAGTGATGACCAAATTGATGACAGCATACGTGTTACAAAAGAGCCGCAATTGTTGGGCATTTTTGCCGACGGTGTCAATGATGAAAATGATAGTGACAATCAAACAAATGTTTTGAAAACAAATAATTTTATTAATTCTAGTAAATTGATTGATCATAACAGTGAAGGTATTGATTAACAAACAAAAAGTTTATTTGTTTTGTGATTATTTATTTTTAGTCAATAATTTTTTTAATACATACATAATTATTAATTGTTTTTTAAATGTATTCAATTTATGTAAAAAAAAAATTTAATTTGTTTCGCTTTATAAAGATATCGAACGTATATCAATTGACAGCACCGATAGCAGCGGTAATAGCAATATTGAAGAAACAACAGTATTACCGCTAAATGTCACTCAAGTGTCGGCACAAAGTGGTCAAATATGTGGCACATTTGATGGCCAATTCAAATGTCTTAGTGCTGGTCAGGTGCCACTGGGTTACACCAATTTCTTGCACTTTAGCGCTACTGTAATTACTAAATATATATTTATTTATTTTTTGATATAGAAACTTTTAATATTAAATAATAATTAATCTAACCAAACACACACCTCCCTGTCCTCTCTCTCTCTCTCTCTCTCTCTCTCTCTCTCTCTCTCTCTATTAGAATGGATTTTTTGATACCATCCCTGCCCCCGGCGAGACAATCGACCCGAAAAGCTATGTAGCAATGAAAGTTGAAATTAGTAGCTCACCGGGCGGTGAAGTATTCATCATAGATATGATATCAGGCCGTCATCTACTCTACTACAACAATAAGGCCACTGTCTATATGAGCAACCATTTTGATAAAAACTATGAAGAGTTTGTCTCCGATTCCAACTATGTTTGTATTATTATAATTTAAATTATTACTATTTTGTTTATGTCAACGAAAATATTGATATAATAATTAAAATAATGTAAAATTTTTTTGATACTTTTATTATTATTATTATTACTACTATGTGGACAACAATATATAAATATAACATCCAAACAAACAAAAATCAGATTAATATTCAGATTAATGAACCGTTAGACGATGAGTTAGTATTGCCTTTTAAAAGGGATGATCTAATCAAGCCCGAAGAGGTCAAGTATTACGGTAGCCGTACCTATACTGGTAAAAATGGTAAATTTTTGATGACCATCCAGTACTATGAGATGCAGTTTGCTGTCAATGAACAACAACTGATTTACAACGATCCCAATCATCCGGATGGTCCCAAAATGCACCAGGAGGCAGTCTACGTGGCCAATTCGGTGGTAACCTATATCATGAAACCGCCGCCGCCCGACCAGAGCAACAACATATCGGTGGGCCTACAGGTCGATCTCGAGCATCTGGACATTGACGTTGCTGTTGGCGATTATTTGTTAGTAGGACCGGGCGATAAGCCCACGTATCGGGAACTGTCCAAAGCACAGATAATTTCGGAAAATATACTCAAACAAGAACAAGAAAAAACTCTATATTTTTATTCCGATTCCGCTTATATTAGGTATGAGCTATCTATTACACTATTATCAGTATAAATGTGATCCCAATATTATTCAGTTATAGAAATTTCTTTATAAAAAAAAAATCTATTAACATAACTATTATTATTATTATTATTTGATTATTTTAGATTAGTAACACATAATTCGTTGAAAAAGGGTACGGCCTTGAAGTTCACATGGCGTCCGCCCAACGATACGGTACAGGACTTGCCCGAAGAAAAAGTACCGAAACGTATACGCGATGCGGCCATACAGCTGTGCATATTGGACATCAAGTGCGGCCAATTCAATGTCAGCTATAGCGATGGTTTTGTCAGCGAACTGGTACACAAAGCTAACCAGTATTTGTTTGGCGAACACGCGGCCGATAACGACGCCAAAAATATGGTGTCCAAGAGATCAGGTATTAATGATTTATTTATTTATTTATTCTTTAGATGACATTCCCTATGCCCGACATATCCAGTCATTAATTAAAACTAATTTTTTTATTGATAGAAAATTTTATGATTGAATTATTAATTTATTGTTTTGTTTGTTTGTTTAATTTTTTTAACCATTAAACAACAGATCATATTAGTAGTAGTAGTAGTAGTTTAATGTGTTTCTGATGATTAGATATTTTGTATGTCATGTATAATAAAGTGTGTGATTATTAGTGGTGTTTTAGTTTTTGTTGTTTTATATGTTGATGACTACAGTATACAAATGATATCAACTAATGGTTCCGGTCCTATGAGTACTGAGTGTATATGACATACAAATTGTCAATTTTGTCAATCATTTAACACTAAACTATGACATAAGTAATAAGTATTTTTTTTGATAAAACAATTACTTCCGTCAAAACTGATTACACTATATTTAACACACAATTAGATCCCCAGAAAAAAATCAATTGTTATTTTTAAAAACTATATTTTTTAAATTTCTATTCCCCTCCCTTTCCTTCTCGCCCTTCAACAACAAAAAAAAACAGTTCGCATATTCAATGAGGAGGACAGCGGTCGCGTAAGGAACGGCCGAAATGATATATCGTGTCAAATGGAAATGGCTATAACCAACCCGTGGGACTGGAACTGGCCAATGGTCAAACACAGTATGCTATACGATATGTTCTTTCACGACGGTAACCGTTGGACAACCAGCAGTTTGAGAGACTTGAAAACAAATCAGCCAATTGTTGTGACCGACTGTTCCCAACAGTCTCTGTCATTTTGGCGAATCATTTTACCCATTATTATCATTATTATCGTTTCGGTTGTCATAATGTTGGTCGCCTGGAGGTATGACTATCTCTCCTTATATTTATCTACACATGACTAGACGTGTTTGTGTGTTAATGTGTGTGTGTGTGTGTGTGTGTGTATGTATGTATGTATGTATGTATGTATGTATGTATGTATGTGTGTGTGTGTGTGTGTTAGTGCACTTTATTTATGCTACAAATAACATACATGATATTTGATATATTAATAAATCATAATTAATAATTACCGGTTCACCTAATTATTTTAATTTATGCTTAAAATATATATATATATATATATATATATATATTTCGCAAATTTAATTATTTATTTGTGCAATTTTTGTTTTGTTTACCATCTCTACGTGTAGTGTATCATAAATTTTGTTAATTATATTTAATTATTATTATTATTACTGTATAATAGATATCAGTACCATAACTGGGCCAAAGTCCAGAATCAACCATATATGAACGCACCGATAGCCGAACCGGTTGATGAAAATATATTGTACGCCAAGGGAGCAGCCGGTGCTGGCGGTCCTAAAGATAATCCTTTATTTATGAACTCACCCCCAAATAATCGGAAAACACATACCGATGTGACAATTAAAAGCAGTAATGACTATCAATTCAATTGAATTATAAAATATTCAATAATACAGTATTTTTAATATACTGTATATATATAAAGGAATAGAAAATGTTTTATTTATGTATTTATTTTTTTTTAAAATATGAACAATTATATTTATGATCAAATCATATGTGTTTTAATTCATAATTTATTATACAAATAGACGGACACAAAAAAAACTAGCAATATTTATACAACTTTTAAAAATAAATAAATAATAAAGATATTTAATTAAAGATATTTTTTAGGTACAAATTATAGTTTAAAGTTGTTAAAAACACTTTTATATACAAAAAGTTTGATATATACTGTATATACCCTATACTTATTTATTTTTATCTAAAATTAATTTTTATTGTATACAACAAATGATTTATTAGACATATTTAATTGTAATCAAGTATTTTTTTGTTTGTTAAAGAAAGTAAATTAATTTAGATTTGTTTTTAGTATATTTAGTATAAGTTATTTTCAATTTTTATTATTTTTTTTTGTTTTATATATTACTATATTTTAGTTGATTCGGTCGATAGTGACGACATTGATCATCAACGACGTCAACAACAGAGCACATCCCGTGAGAGGAGTAATACACAGCAGACGTCCGATATGTCGGGAATGTCGAGTATATCGTCAAAGAAGTTGGCGTCGGTTAAAGAGTCGCCCGAATTTGTTCGCAAATTATTTCGACAACAAAACGAATACGTGTTGGAGGGCTCCGGTATGAAACCGGGTAGTAGTGTTGTCGTCGACTACGATGATACTGATGACAGTTCACCTCCCAATCGGCCCATAGATATTCGTTCAAAAACGTTTAGCTCAGCTAAAGCTCTTACCTATGATGACAACCCAACCGTTTCATTCGCTGGTATTCATAATTTTTTTTTGTTTTTTATATTGTTGACTGATTTATTACATGTTTTTCATTAACAACTTTAAATACAGTACTGACTAACAAAAAAAATAAGATATCACTATATATTTATATATTTTATGGCAATTAACTTATAATATATAAAAAATTGTTAATTATTTGATCCCTTTAGTTAAGTGTTGTCCTGACAATAAAACTCATAGAAATTAAGTGATAATCCCATATTAATTCCCACAATAGATAACAATTGAAATTAACAAATATTTTTCAATATATGTTTAAGTATGTGTTGTGTAGTATTTAATATATATACTGTATATATCTATTTAATACCTTTCCTATCTCTCTCTCCACCCCTATTCCCGGGCATATATTAAAGGACTTAATGGCACTCAACACGAAAGTCTTCGTTCATATCCGCGTTCAGCACTCCGTCAGCGAACCATTGAAAATGAGAAGCTCTTAGAACAGAATCAGACCAACCCTTTCCGTAATTCAACGAAAGTCCAGTTTGATGTCCCACTACCACAACAACAACAACAACAACAACAACAATACCAGTCCTATAATAATAACGACCACTCTTTACCATAAAATTATTAAAAAAAACTATTTAAAAAATATCAATAACTTATTGCAATAAAATATATTTCTAGAAAATTACTTTTTTTTTAAAAACACAGAATTTATGTGATATTAAATAGTTTATCTAAAAGTTTTTTTTTTGAAAAAAAAAATATTTTTTATAATATGTTTGCACAATATACTTCTTTTTATCATACATATAAAATATATCAATAATAATTTATTTGCCTGGTTATTAAATATTAATCAGTTTATGTTTTTTTTACAATTTATGTACTAATTATTAAAAAAATAACAATAGTATTATAAATTACATTATAATTTTTTTTAAAGTTTATAAAAAACTATAATTTAAAAAATAAATAAATAGCAAAATAGGGAATTGAACTCGGGCTATTGCCATTAAAGTTGCAAACGATAAAAAATACTTATTAATAAAATAAATAATTAATTATTAATTTATTGCTTAAAATCTAAACTTTTGTTATGATTTCATAAATACACTATAAATGTGTTGACATTATTGATGAATGTTTGATATATTTGTTGACAAAATTGTGTTTACATTTGAAATGTTTTTTATTTTGTTTGGATTTTAAGTCAAAAATTTGTTATTTTTTGATGTCATTTAAGACAAGACATGAATTTATTAATAAAAGTAATGATAATATAAGACTTGGAAAGACACGGAACTAATCAAACACAAGACATGAGTGTCACGATTGATGTGAACGACGTGTTTGAAGAAGTGGTTAAACAAAATGAAAGACTTGTCAAAGAAATTGAATTTTATGAAGAAGTGGTCAACGATTTGGTGATAAATGTGAAGACATGTATTGTTTGTCAACAAAATGATGTCATAAATGACAGAATCAGTGAATTGGAGACACACTTGAAGAGTAAGACAATCGATAACTTAACTTATTTTAAGAGTGAATACAATGACTGCGATAACAACTTAAATGAAAAAGTGAAACCAAAAACATTGAAGAAGACGAAGAATACAAACGAAAAAAATTTGACAGATATTGACAGTAATAAACAAATGTATGTTTTGAGTAGTGATTACAATAAATGTGATGAAAGTTTACCAACAAATGTCAAAACAACAGCAGAGAAGGTAAACAAATTGAATAAAAAACAAAATGTTAAGAAAAGTAAGACAACAACTATTAAGAAAGATATTGTTAAAGATGGCAGTAGTTGTAGTAATGGATCAACTATTAGAAGACAAATGATTTTATTGCCATATAGTGATGAATATGCTAAACAAAGATCGGCATTAAAAGGTGCAAAAAATTATAAGCTTTTAATTTAATAATACTTTAATTATTATTTTTTGTTTTTTTATATTATCGGAACAGTTAAGTCGCGAATCAGTAATGGCCGCTATCGGTGTCGGACGTGTGGCCATCAAAACAAAAACTTCAATCAAATGGAGACACACGTCAACCGATATCATCTCAACATTAAGCCATACAAGTGTGACATTTGTAACGAATATTTTGCCGGTATTTCCTCGCTAAGACATCACAAGACTGTCCATCACTACTATGTTGGCGAAGGATTGGATCAATTAAGCGATCGACGAAACGCTTTACGTATTTGATTTTTTACGGTTTTTTTTATCTTATATAAGATATAATTAATATTTTTGTTTTGTTTTAGTCGCCAAAACAAAAGCCAAAAATCAGTGTCAGTTATGTAAACAAATTTTCAAAGAACAGATGGCCCTCAAGAATCATGAGTTACGCGTCCATCGCAACTCAAAAGTGGCCAAAAACGTTAAATGCGATATTTGTGGACTAATGTATTCAACCAGAACTGCTGTAACAAATCACAAACGATTTTTTCACGGCATAGGAACTACAGTTAAATACTATTACTGCGATTGGCCTGAATGTTCATTTAAGTCATCAAACAAAACACAGTTAGCCTGTATTAAATCAATTTTTTTAATTCAGTTAAACTAATCAATTGTGATATCAATTTTTGTTGTTGTTGTTGATGTTATTGTTGTTGGTTTGTATTATTTATATATATATATATATAAAACAGATCATAAAAATCGACACTCGGGTCTCAAAGATTATATGTGCGAATGGCCCGGTTGTGACTATAAGTGTGTCGACAAAGCGTCACTCGCTGCACATCTACTTGTTCACAGTGATCGACGCGACTACCAGTGCCAATGGCCTGGCTGTGAGCTCAAAGCCAAATCTGGTATTACCGTAATCATAGTTTTACTACTGTATTACCCAATAATTGTTGTGATGTTTATTTTTTTAATATTAAATTATACGATAATTATAATCTAATCGGTAATATGTACTAATAGAGAGACGTTTGCGGATACATGTCAGACAAGTCCATGAGGACAGGCCAGCCATCCATGCGTGTCATTGGCCCGGTTGTGGCAAAATGTTTCGCCTAACAGAACAATTAAGAACGTAATTATGTTTTTTTTTTTTTAATTGTTATCGTTATTTAAGTAAAATCATAATTTTTTTTATCTTAATTGTTATATATTGTTGTTGTTTATTGATTGGCCAGACATATGACGATACACAACGAACCGCACATTCCCTGTCCTCAGTGCAACAAACTGTTTAAATCGAAAAGATATTTAAAAGATCACATGCAATCACATACGGGTCGACCTCGAGTTATGTGTCCAGTGGTTGGATGTAATACACAGATATCGTGCAGAACTAATGTCAGATCACATCTTAAAGTACATCATAAGGATTGGTCCGGCAATTAGACGGCAAAACAGTATATTATATTATCGGTATTATTGTAGTTGACATCATCTGATTTGTTAAATTATTTTTTTTTAATTAATAATAAATTATTTTATTATAGTGTGTTGTACAGTATTATAAAATATAATGTTTTTTTTTGTAATTTTGATGTTTTTATCTTTTTTTGAATATAAAAAAAATAAATATACACACATAAAATATACAGTGTGAGTGTAATTTTATAATAAATTTTATGATAATAACCGTAAAAAATAGTTTTGTTTTTTATTTACCGAACTTATAATACAAATAGTTTGCAAATACAGTATATGAATGACATTATTGATGAATGTTTTGTGGATATATTTGTTGACAAAATTGTGTTTACATTTCAAATGTTTTGTTTGGATTTATTTTTAATTAATTATTTTTAAAGTTATTTAAGACATGAATTTGTAATAAAAATTATGATAATATAAAACATAATACAAGACTTGGAAGACATAGAAGTAATAAAATACAAGACATGAGTGTCACGATTGATGTGAACGACGTGTTTGAAGAAGTGGTTAAACAAAATGAAAGACTTGTCAAAGAAATTGAATTTTATGAAGAAGTGGTCAACGATTTAGTGGCAAATGTGAAGACATGTGTTGTCTGTCAACAAAATGATGTTATAAAAGACAGAATCAATGAATTGGAGACACACTTGAAGAGTAAGACAACCAATAACTTAACTAATGTAAAGAGTGAATACAATGACTGCGATAACAAATTGAAAACAAAAACATTGAAGAAAAGGAAATATATAAAGAAAAGTCGTGTCAAAGACGTTACAAATGTCAAGAAAAGTAAGACAACTACTAATAAGGAAGACATTAGTAAAGATGACAATCATTGTAGTGATGGATCAACTATTACAAGACAAAGAGTTTTGTTGTCATACAGTGATGAATATGCAAAACAAAGATCGACATTAAAATGTGTGCAAAGAATATATAAGTTTTTATTAATTATTGTTTTCATTTAATTATTATTTTTTGTTATTATTATTAATTATTGTTTTTTCTTATTATCGCACAGTTAAGTCACGAATCGGTAACGGTTTCTATCGGTGTCGGACGTGTGGCCATCAAAACAAAAGGTTTGACAACTTGGAGACACACGTCAACCGATATCATCTGAACATTAAGCCATATAATTGCGATTTATGTGACCAACATTTTGTCGGTTATGAATCGCTAAAACATCATAAGTTAGTCGATCACTACATTGTCGGCGAAGGTTTGGACCAATTAAGTGAACGACAAAGCGCTCAAAGTATTTTGATTAGACTTTTATTAATTTTTTTAAAGATCTAATTATTACATTATTTTTTTTTATATTTAATAGTCGCCACAGCGAAAGCCAAATTTCAGTGTCAATTATGTCATAAATTTTTACACGAAGAGATGGCCCTCAAGAATCACGTGTTGCGCGTACATCACAAGTCAAAAGTCGGTAAAAACGTGAAATGCGATATATGTGGACAAATGTATGCCACGCGAACTGCTGTAACAAATCACAAACGATTTTTTCATGGCATAGGAAGTACTATCACTTACTATCACTGCGATTGGACGGACTGTTTGTTTAAGACGTCAAACAAAGCACAGTTAGCCTGTAATTTATCAATAGTTACAAATCAATTAAGATATCATTTTTTGATGATATTGTTGTTTATTTTTGTTGGTTTTGAAAACAGCACATAAAAAGCGACACTCGGGTCTCAAAGAGTGGCTGTGCGAATGGCCCGGTTGTGACTATAGATGTGTCAACAAGACGACACTCGATCAGCATCTACTTGTCCACAGTGATCGACTGGACTATCAGTGCCAATGGCCTGGTTGTGAATTTAAGACCAAAACTGGTAATTTATTTTACTGTTACTACTAATATTTTGTTTCATTTTTTAATGATAATGAATTATTAAGTTTAATATAAACGCTAATTAAGAGATCTAATCGGTAATATGACTATAGATAGACGTTTGCAGACACATGTTAGACAAGTCCACGAGGACAGGCCAGCCATCCATGAGTGTCATTGGCCCGGTTGTGGCAAAATGTTTCGACTAACAAAGCGATTACAAACGTAATTGTGTTTAAAATTTAAATTAATTACTAATATTAGTAATTATAATCATAAATTTTGTTATAAATTATTGTTTATTAATTAACCAGACATATGACGATACACAACGAACCGCATATTCCCTGTCCTCAGTGTAATAAACTATTTAAGTCGAAAAAATATTTGAAAGATCACATGCAATCACATACGGGTAGACAACGAGTTATGTGTCCAGTGGTTGGATGTAATACACAGATATCGTGCAGAACTAATGTCAGATCACATCTGAATGTTCATCACAAGGATTGGTCCGGAAATTAGTATATGTATTATCGGTACTATAATTAGACATTATCTGAGAGTTACATTTATAAAAAAAATTTTTAAATAAATAAATAATTTTAATAATTACCGGTAATTTTATGTATAATTTTACAAAAATATCCTTAAATTATATAATGTTTACTGTGTTCAGCAAATTTCATCTGAGCTAAAAATAATGATTTTTTTTTTAATTTTTGTAAAAATTTTTATTATATTTATTTATATTTTACCTGTAGTTGTCTTATAAAATTATAATATAGTATTTATTATTTAAATTTTTTAATGATATGAATCATATCATATGATACGGAATATAAAATATTGTGCAATAAATGTGTTGACATTATTGATGAATATTATGGATATATTTGTTGACAAAATTGTGTTTACATTTCAAATGTTTTGTTTGGATTTTAAGTCAAAATTTTTTGATGAAATGAAAATTATGTTTGAAATGATTTAATGACAAGATATGAATCAAAGTAATTATAATATAAGACATACAAGACTTGGAAGACATAAAACACAAGACATGAGTGTCACGATTGATGTGAACGACGTGTTTGAAGAAGTGGTTAAACAAAATGAAAGACTTGTCAAAGAAATTGAATTTTATGAAGAAGTGGTCAACGATTTGATAACAAATGTTAAGACATGTATTGTTTGTCAACAAAATGATGTCTTAAATGACAGAATCAATCGATTGGAGAAATACTTGAAGAGTAAGTCAATCGATAACTCAACTGATTTTAAGAGTGAATGCAATAAGAAATTGAAAACAAATGTGAAGACAAAGACATTAAAGAATAGGAGGAATACAAAGAAAAGACGTGTTGAAGATGTGACAGATATTGATAGTTATGAACCAACAGATATGACAAGTGATGACAATGAGTCAGATATAAGTTGGACAACAAATGTCAAAACAAAGACATCGAAGAAGACTAGGAATACAACTAAAAGACGTGTTGAAGATTTGGATGATATTAATAACAGTGAACCAAATGATGAAACTTTAGATTATCCGAAACCTAGAGATACTTTAAAAGGTTTTTGACAATAATTTTTGATAAATAAAGTCTTTAATTATTACTTTTATTTGACGAAACAGTTGAATCACTTATCAATAATGACTACAAAATCACAAAAACTAAAGTTAAGATACGAAGTGTACGAAAACCGAGAGCTAAACCAAAACGTCGTTTAGAAGACAGCAGTGAAAGTGATTATGAATCAGATGGCGAACAGTTGCCGGAACTGATAAGCGATGACAAACCATATAGTCTTGAATATGAAATGCAAAGAGATTTACTCAAAGGTAATAGACATGAATTAATCGTTATATATAAATGTGATATTTATTTATATAATGTTTAATCTATGTCTGAATCATCAGACAAAACACGTATTATAGGTATCGGTAGTGGATATCGATGCCAGTCCTGTATCTATCAAAACAGTGAATTTCGTGCTTTGGAGAAACACATCAATCGACATCATCTGAAGATTAAGCCATTCAAGTGTCGAGTTTGTTGTATTGGTTTTTACTGTCTGAGTGATTGTATACAACATTTGAGAAAACAACATAATATTGTCAGCGATGGTAATTATTTTGCATAAGATAATTGAAATCACAATAATTTTTTTTTGCTTTTTATCAGCCATTAAGATGAGTAACACATATAACAATTATGATGTAATTGATGAAACAATTACTGATGAGAAACCATATAGTGATGAATATGTGGAACAATTGCGAGCACTCAAAGGTAAGCTATAATTCAATGGTTTTGCATTACTACTGATTGATGTTAACCAATATATTAATGTGTGATCAGCCTCTTCACGTAAAAGTGATGGCAGATATCATTGCAAAGATTGTGAATACCATAGTTCAGAATTTGTTGGTTTTGAGTCACACGTCAATCGACATCATCTGAAGATTACGCCATACAAATGTCATCTCTGTCCGAATCGCTATACCGGCAGACATATACTAAATAAACACAAAAAAGATGGCCACAAACATACCAGAGATAGTAATAACTTATTTGATTTAACTTTTTTTATCATTTAATTAAAAAGATTATTTTATTTACTGTTTTTCTGAATTTTTGTTTGGATTTGTCTTTTTTTTAGGTAAACTATTACCGACACAATCATTCAAGTGTTCCTATTGTGACGACTATACTGCCATTAGTTTGGGAAAACTCGAGCAACACATTACACGCACCCATTTGCACGTGAAATTTGATACCAAAGAAGTCAAATGTACGACCTGTGGAAAGTCGTATAGTAGCGAGAATTCGCTGCGCACACACCGGCATATCAGTCACGGTGTCGGCAGAAATTTGATTTATATCAAATGCGATTGGCCCGGATGTTCATTTAAGACACACAATAAATCATTGTTGATCAGTAAGTAGTAAAAACTTACCTACCGGTGCTCATTAAATATAGATTAATTATCTATTCATTTAGATACTACTGTATAGTCAATTATACCGGTAGTACTAAATTTATACAATGGTACGACTATTTATTTGACGATTTGTTGTTGTTGTTATGATTAGCTCATCATAAACGACATATAGGTGCCAAAGAGTTTGCTTGTGAATGGCCCGGTTGTGACTACCGGTCGATCACCAAAATCGATATGAACCGACATAGCGGTTCCGTACACACTCAACTGAGACAGTACCCGTGCCAATGGCCCGGTTGTGACTATAGCGGTAAAATTGGTAATTATTTAGTTTTTTATTTTTATTATTTATTATGTTGTTGTTGTTGAAAATAATTGTTTGTTTTTTTAACACTAGAACGGCATTTACAACAACACACACAAAGAGCACACGAGGACAGACCCTATGCTCACGTGTGTGATTGGCCCGAATGCGGTAAAAAATTTCGGTTTAAAAATTTGTTAACAAGGTTAGTTAGTTTTATTTTACTACCGGTAAATGAATGTAAAATATTTTTTTGTTGTTGATATACACAGACATATGGAGTTACACAACGAACCGCATATTCCCTGTTCAGTCTGCGGTAAACTGTTTAAGTCGAAGAAGTATTTGAAAGATCACATGCAATCACATACGGGTCGCAAATCAGTTATGTGTCCAGTCTTTGGATGTAATACAAGGATATCGTGCAAACCTAATCTCAAATCACATCTTAGGGTACATCATAAGGATTGGTCCGGAAATTAGATAAAAAGTTTATTATTAATTATTAATTTAATAATCATCTGAGAGTTATATTAATATTGTTTTTTTTTTAATAAATAAATAAATGTTTTATACTGTTTGTAATTTTGAAGTTTTTATTTTATTAATTTAAATTATACAGATTTTATTTATTAATAAAATAATCAATGAATTTAATTATTATATTACGATTCTGTAATATTTGACATTATTTATGAATATTTGGTATATTTGTTGACAAAATTGTGTTTACATTTCTAATGTTTATTGGATTTTGAGTCAAAAAAAATTTGTTATTAAATTATTTTTGAAGTAATTTAAGACAAGACATGAATCAAAGTAATGATAATATAAGACATAATACAAGACTTAGAAGACATGGAAGTCGTAAAACACAAGACATGAGTGTCACGATTGATGTAAACGACGTGTTTGAAGAAGTGGTTAAACAAAATGAAAGACTTGTCAAAGAAATTGAATTTTATGAAGAAGTGGTCAACGATTTGATAACAAATGTGAAGACATGTGTTGTTTGTCAACAAAATGATGTCTTAAAAGACAGAATCAATGAATTGGAGACACATTTGAAGAGTAAAATAACTGATAACTCAACTAATGTTAAGAGTGAATACAATGACTGCGACAATAAATTACAAACAAAAAGTTTAGAAAAATCAAAGAAAATAAATAAAAAGTGTATTAAAATTACAGATTCTGATGAAAGTTGGACAACAAATGTAAAGACAGTGAAGAAAACTAATAAAAATTCAAAGATTGTATTCAACAGAAAAAATAAAATCAGTTTAAAAGATGTCAATAAAGTTAAGAAAAATAAAAACAATTTAAATTCAGTTAATAGTGGAAAACGTATAAAATTTTATAGCAATGAATATGAAACACAAAGAAATCAATTAAAATGTATTTATCAATTGATTTAATTATAAAAATATTTATTATTATAACAATCTAATTATATAAAAAAAACATTAATATACACACAAACAGGTGACACACAAACCATTGATGGCAACTATCGGTGCCAAACATGTGATTATAAAAGTCGTAACTTTGAAGAATTGGAAACACATGTCAACCGATATCATCTAAACATTAAGCCATACAAGTGTCACATTTGTGGCCAATATTTGGTCGGTTATACAGCTTTAAGACGACATAAGAGTTGGAAACATTATACTATGGGCGAAGGTTTGGATCAATTAAGCGATTGGCGAAAAGCTCAGAGTATGGATAAGTTTATTGGTTTTTCATGTATTTACTTAAAAAAATACATAATTTATTTGAAACAGTAATATTTGATAATAAATTTGTTGTTTTATTTGTCTTACTTTTAGTCGCCCAAACTCTATCCAAATTTCAATGTAAATTATGTAAAAAATTTATACACAGCGAGTATGATCTGAAACGACACGTGTTGCGCGTCCATCAAAACGTGAAACCGTCTAAAATGTTTGCGTGCGATATGTGCGACAAGACATATGGTCACAATAATTCACTTCAAACACATAAACGTTTACATCACGGCATTGGACCGCCAGTTACCTACTATTATTGTGATTGGGAGGGCTGTCAGTATAAATCACCAAATATTTCACTGATACCAAGTATGTAGAAGAAAGTGCTTACAAATAAGTGCACCGTTTAATAAACAAATTTTATATAATATATATATAAATATTTATATATATATATATAAACTATTGATTTTTATTTTATTAATAAATCAAATAAATTTGCAGTTCATAAGAAAATACATTTAGGTATCCGTGACTATGTGTGCGATTGGCCCGGATGTGAGTTTCGGTCGTCAACTAAAACAACATTAAATACACACCAGATTGTTCACAGCGATAAATATGACTACCGGTGCCAATGGCCTGGCTGTGAGTTTCGTACTAAACAAGGTATATATATATATATATATATATATTAAATACTTTTTATTTATAACTCTGTTATTTCTGTATACGATATTACCGTAATTTTTTTATATCGGTAAATAACTGCCGGTAATTACCCGGTATATAATAACTTATCTATAATAGATGTTGCATTGAGGAAACATGTGAGACATGTTCACGAGGACATACCCTACGCACTGGCCTGTCATTGGCCCGGATGTGATAAAAAGTTTAAATTTAATAAAGACGTGAAAAAGTATATAATTTTTTTTTTCAAATAAATTTTAACTTTGAAAACAAAGCACATGTAATCAACTTATTTTTCATCCGAAATATTTTTACAGTCATATGAAACTACATAACGATCCACACCTTCCCTGTCCTGAGTGTAACAAAAAGTTTACGACTAAAAAGTATTTGAAAGATCACATGCAATCACATACGGGTTATATACGAGTCAAGTGTCCGGTAGACGGATGTAATACACGGATATCGAGCGCTACTAATGTTAGATCACATCTTAAAGTACATCATAAGGATTGGACTCGCAATAAGTGATTACCTAATAAACTAAATTATAAAATTTATATATAAATAATTTTTTCTGTATTTATTAATAATTATTTTTTTTTTAAATTAATAATAAAAATATTACTGTCATTGCGCACACGTTTGTTGATTGCATATAATGCGATAAGTGGTAGTATTAGTGGTAATTGCTATACCCCTGGAGTTTGCTTGATTTGGTGACACAAAATCCAAGTCATGTTATATTATGTTTAATTATGTATTAAATTCATGCAACTCATGATTTTTTTTATTATTATTTAATTTATGCCACCCTTTTAGTACTGTAATGTATGATCGATCTATACGTAGTATTTTACATATTACACTTACAATAGTGTTTCGTATAATATCCTATAATAATAATGAAAAGTCAATTGAAGTCAGAAAAACAAGTGAGAAAGTGTCAGTGGAGTCCTGAGTGGACAGTAGTCAGAGAGAGAAGGAGGGAGTGTGTGTGTAGTCGAGTGGACATTTGTGGGCACAAATTATTGTAAATACAATACTCAAGTCGGTAATTAAGGGTTAAAATTAATGTTTTAATTAAAATAAATCCCACTCAGTTTCACCAACATACATTCTGTTTTTTAAAGCCTCCTGGTTTTCTTCCTGTATATAGATTAACTATATCTTTGATACCTCTGAAATACCCAATGTAAGTTGTTGTACAGCTTGTAATTGTAGATAGCTCCGTTAACTTTTTTCAGCGACAACAGCAAGATCTGATCGTTTGCCAGTTTTATTAGGGCTTCCAAATTGCCAATAGTCACCAGCTTTACGACAATACTCGTGATTTTTTTTCAGCAGTTCTTTTAGCAGAATCAATGTGACCACTGACTGTAATTTCTCACATTGAACTAAATTCACGTTTGAATCTACAATTAATGAACCCTTGTTGGTGTTTATTTCCAATAGTAGGAACTGTTTCTCTGCCGTAAATAGCATATAAATATAAATTATAATATTAAAACTATTTTGTATAAGCATTGATGTTCAAAAACAAACTCATGTTTTCATTGAAACAATGATTCAACAAAAACATTCACTTCCAGGAAAAACGGGAATGTTTTCAACAATTTTTGCAAATCAAATGTGAAAACAACACGCGATTCACTGGAAAAGTCATTTCAAGCAAAACATTTTACAAAAAAAAAGTCTTGAATTTCAAATGAAAAGCAAACAAATCTGAAATGCAAATCAAAGGCCATAAAAAGAGGCCCAAAGAGTTGGCAGTCATTGTTTGGGAAGGCATTGGTAGAGACAGTAAACTTCGAAACAAAGAAAAAAGTTTTGTTTTTGTGAAATTTTTTTTTGAAAAATTTTGGGAAATGGCAACCGTCGGAGGCAATGGTGGAGGTTAGGACCCGCAAGACCCGCATCGTCCAAGCGAATGGTTGGACCGTTTTCATCAGGTGATGGTCTCGAAGGGCAACAACAAAAATTTCAAGAATCGCTTTGCTGAGGTCTCGGCCACCCATGAGTTGTCCCGATCTCAATCATGGGATCGGTATGGAGCCGACGCTGAACAGGCCAGGCAAGAAACGCGGACCGAAATTCGACATCAACAAGTCGAGGCCGATTTCCAGGCCGAGGAGAGCCGCCGACAAGAAGATCGCAATTGCCGTTTCTGCGCCGACAATCACCAGCCCTTCTGGAACCGGCAGAAGAGAGCCGACCGCTAAAGAGGGGCGGATGTGCCCATAGATGGCCACCAACACCAACACACAGTTGACATCCCTTTCCTTCTCTCTGATTGGTTGACCCTTTTGTGATCAACCATTATAAAAATGGTCGGCTGACCCTCTCTCTCTCTCTCTCTCTCTCTCTCTCTCTCTTGACTTTGACTTGAATTGTCTTCATTTTCTCTGAAACACAAAAAAAAACAATTTTTTTAATTTTTGAATAAATTTTTTGAAACCCTTTTCATCGGTTGTGTCCATTCATTCCCATCGCATCTCTGGTCACAACACTTTTAAACTTTTTCGTTGGAAACTTGATTTTATTAAGATTTAAAATTAATTAAATATAATGTGAATATAATATATATGTATTAATAAATTTAAGGTTACAATAACTATTGTATATATAACTGTATGATTGAATATTTTTCATTAAAAAAATAATAATTATACAATAAATGTTTTTATAAAATATTTTTTATCATTGGTTATACAATAATTTATAAAATTGTAAATACAATTATTTTTTTAAAAATATTATTACTTTATAAGTTTTTTTTATTGATATATAGATAACATAAACGTAATGTTTGAATGTTTTTTTTTGTGGATATATTTGTTGACAAAAAATTGTTTACATTTTGAGTCAACATTTTTTTTTGATGAAATCATTTTTCAAGTGATTTAATTTCAGACAAGACATGAATCAAAAATAATGATAATATAAGACATAATACAAGACTTGGAAGTAATAAAATACAAGACATGAGTGTCACGATTGATGTGAACGACGTGTTTGAAGAAGTGGTTAAACAAAATGAAAGACTTGTCAAAGAAATTGAATTTTATGAAGAAGTGGTCAACGATTTGTTGACAAATTTGAAGACTTGTTTAGTTTGTCAACAAAATAATGTCATAAAAGACAGAATCAATGAATTGGAGACAAGGAATACAAAGGAAAGACTTGTTGTCAAAGATGTGATTCATATTAATAGCAGTGAACCAACTGATGAAACCTTGAATTATGCGAAACCAATACATGACCTAAAAGGTGATAATAATTGTCAACAAATTTCTAGTTCTTGTAATTATGAATCAGATGACAAACCATTGCCGGAACTGATCAGTGATGCAAAACCATATAGTCTTGAATATGAAGCCCAAAGAGATGCACTCAGAGGTAACTATAGTATAGTTTATAGACATTTGAAACTAATATATGATATGATATTGTTTTTTGTATTTAATATTTTAATTTATATCTTAATTATTTAGACAAAACACATCTGTCAGGTGTCGGCAGTGGATATCGATGTCATTCCTGTGACTTTCAAAACTATAAGTTTCGTGTTTTAGAGAAACACATCAATCGATTTCATCTGAATATTAAGCCATTCAAGTGTCGGGTTTGTTGTATTGGTTTTTACTGTTTAAGTGATTGTATACAACATTTGAGAAGACGGCATAATATCGTCAGCGATAGTAATCATCATTTTTTTCTTTAAAAAAAATTATTTTGCATAATATATATGAAATCACAATTAATTTTTGTTTTATTTTATCAGAAATTAAGATGAGTAACGATTATAACAAATATAAACTAATTGATGAAACAGTAAATGAATACAAACCATATAGCGATGAATATGTGGACCAAATGCGAGCACTCAAAGGTAGACAATACCGATAATCATTGTTTTTTAAAAAAACTATAACTAAATGTTTCAATTGATTTCAAATCAGTCTCTTCGCGTAGAAGTGACGGCCGATACCATTGCAATGATTGTGGATTTCATAATTCAAATTTCACTATTCTTGAGTCGCACGTCAATGGAGATCATCTGAAGATTACGCCATATATGTGTCATCTTTGCCCGAAACGCTATAAAGGCAGACATATACTAAACAAACACAGAAAAACGGTTCACAACTTTACAACTAAAGAGAGTAATTGAATAACTATTTTTTGTTAACTATTTTTTTTTAAATATCAATATTATGTTTATATATTTATTTAGTTGAATCAGTACCGCAACTATCACTCAACTGTTCCTACAGTGACTGCGACTATACTGCTAATAGTGTCAAAAGCCTCGAACATCACATTACAACTGTCCATCTGCTGGTGAACTTTGAAGCCAAAGGAGTGAAATGTAGTGATTGTGAAAAGACGTTTGGATGCGAGTCTTCATTTTACAGACACCGGCGAAAGTTTCACAGTATTGGCAAAAGTTTTCCGTATATTAATTGCAATTGGCCCGGATGTTCGTACAAGACATATGTGAAAAATCAGATGAAAAGTATGTAAAAAAACATACCGATGTTCATTATAAAAAAACTAACTGTCCATTTTTTTTTTAAAAAAAAGTATCTCTAATTGCATGTAAAATATATGTTGTTTTTGTTATTATTAGAACATCATATAAGACACACTGGTATCAAAATGTTTGCCTGTGAATGGCCCGGTTGTGACTATAAGTCGGTAACCAAATGTGAATTGGACAGACATTGCGAGCGACACATTCAAAAACGTGAATACAAGTGCCATTGGCCCGGCTGTGAATATGCCTCTAAAACAGGTATGTGATTGTTATATCATAGGTACGGTAATAAACTTTTTATTGTTTATTACGTTACCATAATTTTTTTTATACAGTTAATTAGTAACAAGGGTGATGATTAACAATTTAGTGATTTAATTGATTGTTTTTTTGTTGGTTGTTGTTTGGTAACTATAGGTCGCTATTTGAAACGGCATACGATAACAATTCACGAGACAACCCCTTATATACATGAATGTCATTGGCCCGGGTGTGACAAAAAGTTTCGTTTTAAGCAATTGTTGTCCATGTAATATAATTTATAGTATTTCGTATAATTAATATTAGCTATTAATTGTTAATTTTTTTATTGACATTTTTTTTAAATTAACGTTCAGTCATGTCCGGGACTTTCATGGATTGGCAGACAAACAGTGTCCTCGATGTCATAAAATGTTTAAAGCCAATAGATATTTGAAAGATCACATGAAAATACATGATAAGAGTTGATTATAGGGTGGTTTTCAATCGGGAAAGAGTATCTGTGATGTGTATACGACACGGATATTATCAAAAACAATTAAATATACTTTACAATTGATGTCTATTTAACAATAGATGATAAATACGGTATTAATTAATACATTGTATTTGATAGGACTTGACATCTCAATAAAATTGTTTTTATATAATACTAGTGTTTGATTAATATTAATAAATGTTTTGTTTTTTTAATTACGTTAAGAAATAATATATATTTGCATTAGTTATACACTAATTTAAAAAATATTGTAAATAAAATTATTTAATTAAAATTATAACATTTTAGAAAATATTTTTATTTAAATAACATTTACGTAATGTTTGAATGTTTTTTTTGTTGATATATTTGTTGACAAAATTGTGTTTACATTTGAAATGTTTTGTTTGGATTTTAAGTCAAAAATTTGTTATTAAATTATTTTTGATGTCATTTAAGACAAGACATGAATCAAATTAATGATAATATAAGACAATCAAGACTTGGAAGACATAAGAAACAAGACATGAGTGTCACAATTGATGTAAACGACGTGTTTGAAGAAGTGGTTAAACAAAATGAAAGACTTGTCAAAGAAATTGAATTTTATGAAGAAGTGGTCAACGATTTGTTGACAAATTTGAAGACATGTGTTGTTTGTCAACAAAATGATGTCATAAAAGACAGAATCAGTGAATTGGAGACAAGGAATACAAAGGAAAGACTTGTTGTCAAAGATGTGACTCATATTAATAGCAGTGAACCGACTGATGAAACCTTGAATTATGCGAAACCAATACATGACCTAAAAGGTGATAATAATTGTCAACAAATTTCTAGTTCTTGTAATTATGAATCAGATGACAATCAATTACCGGAACTGATCAGTGATGCAAAACCATATAGTCTTGAATATGAAGCCCAAAGAGATGCACTCAGAGGTAAAACTATATATAATTTATAGACATTTGAAACTAATATATGATATGATATTGTTTTTTGTATTTAATATTTTAATTTATATCTTAATTATTTAGACAAAACACATCTGTCAGGTGTCGGCAGTGGATATCGATGCCAGTCCTGTGACTTTCAAAACTATAAGTTTCGTGTTTTAGAGAAACACATCAATCGATTTCATCTGAATATTAAGCCATTCAAGTGTCGGGTTTGTTGTATTGGTTTTTACTGTTTAAGTGATTGTATACAACATTTGAGAAGACGGCATAATATCGTCAGCGATAGTAATCATCGTTTTTGTCCAAAAAAATTATAATAATAATAATTTTTATAAGATATATAAAATAACAATTAATTTTTGTTTTGTTTTGTTTTATTAGAAATTAACGATTATAAAGTAATTGATGAAACAGTAAATGAATACAAACCATATAGCGATGACTATGTGGAACAATTACGAGCACTCAAAGGTAGACAATGATTGTTTAATAATTGTTTTTAAATATAACTAAATGTTGTTTCAATTGGTGATCAGCCTCTTCGCGTAGAAGTGACGGTAGATATCATTGCAATGATTGGATTTCATAATTCAAATTTCACTATTTTTGAGTCACACGTCAATGGAAATCATCTGAAGATTATGCCATATATGTGTCATCTCTGTCCGAAGCGCTATAAAGGAAGACAAATACTAAACACACACAGAAAAGTGATCCACAATTTTACAACTAAAGAGAGTAATTGATTAACTATTTCTTAATTATTATTTTTGTTGCAATTTTTTTAACCCGTAATTAAAGTTGTTTTATTTAATATCAATATTTTTTTTACATTAATTAATGTTTATATAATTATTTAGTTGAATCAGTACCGCAACTATCACTCAAGTGTTCCTACAGTTACTGCAACTATATTGCTAATAGTGTGAAAAGCCTCGAACATCACATTACAACTGTCCATCTGCTGGTGAACTTTGAAGCCAAAGAAGTGAAATGTCCGGACTGTCAAAAGACATTTGGATGCGAGGCTTCGTTTTATAGACACCGGCGTACTTATCACGGTATTGGCAAAAGTTTGCCGTATATTAATTGCAATTGGCCCGGATGTTCATACAAGACATGTGAAAAGAAACAGTTCATTAGTATGTAAAAAACATACCGATCTTCACTTAAAAAAACATCTATCTATCCATTTAAGTTTTTTTTAAAAAAAAGTATCTAATTGCATGTAAACTATTGTTATTGTTAGACCATCAGAAACGACACACTGGTATCAAAATGTTTGCCTGTGAATGGCCCGGTTGTGACTATAAGTCGGTAACCAAAAGTGAATTGGACAGACATTGCGAGCGACACAATCAAAAATTTGAATTCAAGTGCCATTGGCCCGGCTGTGAATATGCCTCTAAAACAGGTATGGGTTTGTTAATATCATAGGTATGGTAATCAACTTTTTATTGTTTATTATGGTGCCATAATTTTTTTTATACAATTACCGGTAATTGGTAACAAGTAATTAACAATTTAGTGATTTAATTGATTGTTTTTTTTGTTGTTTGTTTGTTAACTATAGGTCGCTATTTGAAACGGCATACGATAACAATTCACGAGACAACCCCTTATATACATGAATGTCATTGGCCCGGGTGTGACAAAAAGTTTCGTTTTAAGCAATTGTTGTCCATGTAATATATATATATATATATTATTTTACTATAATTAATTTTAGCTATTAATTGTTAATTTATTTTTTATTAATTAACGTTCAGTCATGTACGGAACAAACATGGATTGGCAGACAAACAGTGTCCTCGATGTCCTAAAATGTTTAAAGCCAATAGATATTTGAAAGATCACATGAAAATACATGATAAGAGTTGATTATAGGGGGGTTTCCAATCGGGAAATAGTATCTGTGATGTGTATACGACACGGATATTATCAAAAACAATGAATATACTATACAATTGATGTCTATTTAGCAATAGATGATAATTTTAAAATAAATTTTATATACGGTATTTGATAGGACTTGTTATTTAATAAAATTGTTTTTTTTAATATAATACGAGTGTTTGATTAATGTTAATAAATGTTTTGTTATTTTTAATTACGTTATACACTAATTTAAAAATATTGTAAATAAAATAATTTAATTAAAATTATGACATTTTATAAAATATTTTTGTTAAATAACATTTACGTAATGTTTGAATGTTTTGGATATTTGTTGACAAAATTGTGTTTACATTTCAAATGTTTTGGATTTTAAGTCAAAAATTTGTTATTAAATTATTTTTGATGTCATTTAAGACAAGACATGAATCAAATTAATGATAATATAAGACAATCAAGACTTGGAAGACATAAGAAACAAGACATGAGTGTCACAATTGATGTGAACGACGTGTTTGAAGAAGTGGTTAAACAAAATGAAAGACTTGTCAAAGAAATTGAATTTTATGAAGAAGTGGTCAACGATTTGATAAGAAATGTGAAGATATGTATTGTTTGTCAACAAAATGATGTCATAAATGACAGAATCAGTGAATTGGAGACACACTTGAAGAGTAAGACAATCGATAATTCAATTAAAGTTAAGAATGAATACAATGATTGCGATAACAAATTGAAAACAAAGACATTGAAGAAAAGATGTGTTGCAGATGTGACTGATATTAATAGCAATGAACCGACTGATGAAACCTTGAATTATGCGAAACCAATACATGACCTAAAAGGTGACAATAAAACCATCAAAACTAAAGTTAAGACACGAATTGTACGAAAACCGAGAACTAAATTAAAACGTCGAGTAGAAGACAGCAGTGAAAGTGATTATGAATCAGATGAAGAACTGTTGCCGGAACTGATAAGCGATGACAAACCATATAGTCTTGAATATGAAATACAAAGAGATTTACTCAAAGGTAATAGACATGAGTTGATCATTATATATAAATGTGATATTTATTTATATAATGTTTAATCTATCTCTTAATCATCAGATAAGACCCGTATTATAGGTATCGGTTGTGGATATCAATGCCAGTCCTGTGTCTATCAAAACACTGAATTTCGTGCTTTGGAAGCACACGTCAATCGACAACATCTGAAGATTAAGCCATTCAAATGTCGAGTTTGTTGTATTGGTTTTTACTGTTTGAGTGATTGTCTAAAACATTTGAGAAAAAAACATAATATTGTGAGCGATGGTAATAATTTTTAAACAAAAAATATTTTGTATAAGATATTTGAAATTTTAATGACCAGTAATTTTTTTCTTTGTTAGCTATTAAGATGAGTAACACTTATAACAAGTATGAAGTAATTGATGAAACAATAACTGAAGACAAACCATATAGTGATGAATATGCAGATCAATTGAGAGCACTAAAAGGTAGACAATCATTACCATAATATTTGATCAATATATTAATTTAATGATTAGCTTCATCACGTAGAAGTGATGGCAGCTATCAATGCAAAAATTGTGAATATCTTAGTCAGGATTTTAATAGTCTTGAATCGCACGTCAATCGACATCATCTGAAGATTACGCCATACAAGTGTCATCTCTGCCCGAATCGCTATAACGGCAGACATATACTGAGCAAACATAGGAAACAGATTCACAACTATACCAAAGATCGTAATTAACTAATTTGTGTTTAATTTCATTTTTCAAGCAATAATTTGTATTTTATTTTATTTTTTTTAGCTAAATCATTACCAACACAATCATTCAAGTGTAGCTACTGTGCCGACTATACAGCCCTAAGTATGAAAATGCTTGAACAACACATAACACGCGCCCATTTGCACGTGAAATTTGAAAACAAAGGAGTCAAATGTACAGTTTGTGGAAAGTTTTATAGCAGCGAGATTTCATTACGCAAACACCGACAGGTCAGTCACGGTATTGGCCGAAGTTTGAATTATATGAACTGCGATTGGCCCGGATGTTCATTTAAGTCGCATAATAAATCCTTGTTGATCAGTATGTAAAATAGCATACCAGTGCTCATTAAAAATATCTAACTGTCATAATAAATACTACCGGTAATTGTTAAAAAAAACTATTGATGTTTTTGGTGTTATTAGACCATCACAACCGACACACGGGTGTCAAAGAGTTTACCTGTGAATGGCCCGGTTGTGACTATCAGACGGTCACCAAAATGGATTTGAACCGACACAGTACAGTACACACTCAACAATGCGACTACCGGTGCCAATGGCCTGGCTGTGAATATGCCGGTAAATCAGGTACGGGTAATGTTGAATATAAAAATACTGTATATAGTTATATATTTTCGGTAATAAATATTTTTTTACCGTATCTTAGAATTGATTTACTGGTATTTTATTTTTTGTTGTAAATTTTGTTGTTGTTATTGATAACTATAGATCGCAATTTGAAACGTCATACGACAACCGTTCACGAAACCAGTCCTTATATACATGAATGTCATTGGCCTGATTGTGACAAAAAGTTTCGTTTTAAACAATTATTAACAAGGTAATATTTATATTTAATTTATATAATTAATTTTATATATAACTAAATTGTTTTCCATGTGTGTGTGTGTGTGTGTGTGTGTGTGTGTGTGTGGGTGGGTGTGGATAATGTGTAATATTTAATAGTAGTTTTGCATATTTTAAAATTATTACGAAATTCAATTATATATTTACCGGTATATATTATTTAATCGTTTTTTTAATACTTTACTAATATGTTGTGAATAAACGTTTAAAAAATATATTTACCGGTAATTAAAAAAAATCATTTATTTACTTACTTATCAATGGGTCTATTTTATTGTTGTTTTTGTTATACACAGACATATGGAGTTACACAACGATCCGCATATTCCCTGTTCAGTCTGCGGTAAACTGTTTAAGTCGAAGAAGTATTTGAAAGATCACATGCAATCACATACGGGTCGCAAATCAGTTATGTGTCCAGTCTTTGGATGTAATACAAGGATATCGTGCAAACCTAATCTCAAATCACATCTTAGAGTACATCATAAGGATTGGTCCGGAAATTAGACAAACAGAGTATATATTCTCTGGTATTATACTGTAGTCGATATCATCTGAGATTTACATTTAGAAAATTTGTTTCAAATAAATATGTATTATAATGTGTGTCTAATTTTATTCTTATTAATAATAATAATTGATTTGAATTAGTTTTTAACTTTTTTTTTTAAAAAATGTCTTTAGGCATCTGCAGGAAAAGCATAGACAGGCAAACATACCATGTCCTCGATGTCACAACGGTTTAAATCCAAAGTTATCAATCAATACATTGCATTTGTGTGGACTTGACATCAATTTTATGTGCGGTAATTGAAAGATTTTTTTTTGGGAAAAATTTCTTTTACCGTTACTTACCTGTAATACTTACTGTATATATGATGTGATCATTATATATATTTTTGTTGACATCATTAAAAAATAACCAAAAAAAACTGCTTCTACTACTCGGACGGTCATTGACGGGACACCCGATCCCGCGACTATTGTCTCATTAACCATCATTAATATATATATTAATTTATATACTGGTAATTATAATTTAGTAAATTATTTACTTATCATTGATTTTTTTAAAGAAAAACAAAACAAAAATTTTGTACACAATATTTTTTTCGTTACATTACATTTCGTTATATAAATTAAATAATAAAATATTGAAATTACTTAAATAAATATAAAATTAAAACTAAAATACTAAACTCATTATTTAAATGAAGACAATGTCTTTTTAGGTGTTGTGTTGATGTTGTTGTTGTCACCAATTTGTTGCCTAATCTGGTGTTTCAATTCTGGGGACATTTGTCTCATTTGGTACTCCATTACAGATTTGGTAATATCTGTGATCATTTCGGTTACTAAGACCACATCCCGTTCGGATGTCAGCCGTACGCGAAACACACGTTCGAGTGGACTCATATCGGCTACAGATTTGGATTTTGACGGCATATTTATTTGTTGGGAATATGTTTTAGTCACTGATGATGACTGTTGAGGTTCAACAGCTACTGACGACGACGATGACGTCGCGGTCTGTTTTGGCGGTCGATCAGTACCATAGGTGAACAATACGTTTCCGGCCAGACAATTAGGCGGTGCCGCTTGATTTATTACCCGATACTCGCCGCGACCGACCAGTGTCTCTAATTCGAGAGCCCGTTTACCGGCCTCTAGGGTGGACTGCGGAGTTTCCTCTCGAAAATCGGAAGCTTCCGACGGATGAATCCTTTTCTGATTATTTTTTTAAAAAATATAATAATTACCGGTTATTATAATCTTAATCATTGAGGTTTTGCATCAATAAAAAAACTCTTATAATTCTCTTATATAATACTCACAATGAAATTCGTGCGATGATTGAAACTACATATATGAGTGATGATACCGCTGGTCGTATTGAAAGTATGACACATAACACACTCGTATATTCGGGGTCTGTTGGGATTGGGATCAATAAATTCGTTGATGAAGTCGAGTCCGATGATCGGTTTGCTGCATATCTTCAATTGCTGGGCAAATAACTTGTGTAGTTCCAGATGTTTCACCACCTCTTGCAGTGATTCAATGGATACGCCACAGTTCTGTTTGATGAATGAAGAGATCAGATCTATTGTCGACTAAAATCTTAATTAATTAGTTATACCTCACAAATGTAGGCCTCTTTGCCGATGCCATCTTTTAGACGAATGCCTTCGTTAAAGTAGTCGTTTTTGATAACATTGCTAATCTTTGACAATTCCTTCTTACGGGCCAACGCTACCGATATATTGCCTAATTGTATGACAATTATCAATGTTTAATAACAACACAATTAAAAATTACTAACAGATAAGCAAACAAATCACTTACTTATGTTATCAGTTTTGATGGTATATTTGGCGTCAATACCTTTTAAGGTATCGCCAATTTTGGTCTAAAAATATCGGTAATTATAATAATGAAAAACAACATAACTATTAGTAACGAATGAAATATTTTTAATATTTTTTTTGCTGACAAACCTTATGATGTTTGGGTGACTCTATATGTCGTTCAGCGTTATTAAAGTTCTGACAGAAGACTTCGCAGATCAGACACCAATAGCCTTTCAGTTCGTTTTGTTGTCGGCTTTCGATTCCTTCGGCTTTTAGTTTGTCGATTCGCGATTCGTTTGACTCGCCACGCGATGGCGATCCGAGATCGACAACTTCGACGGGTGGCGGTGGATACGATGGAGGAGGCGGTACAGGTGGCGGTGGTTGCATTGGCAATGGAGGTTGGCCAGATGGTGGTGGTGGTGGAGGCGCTCGTCCGTAATGAGCGGACCCATATTGAGAGGTTGATTGATTGGCGTATGATGTCATCATTTGAGGAGATGGTGTCCTAACGTGAGATTGTTGGCCAGTGGCCTGTGATTGATGGGAAGTTGATGATGATAAGGGTGGTGGTGGCGGTGGTTGTGCCGGATATGATGTCGATGGCAATGGTGGTTGAATTGGTGGCTGTACTGGTTGTGAAGGAGGCCCTCTCGAATAGTAGGACGACGACAATGATGCTGATGATTGGTCCGAATAATCAGACATTGGTTGAGAGGTTTGTGTCGGCTGTCCAGTCAATTGCGAGGTTTTTGATGAATTATCATATGATTGCTGATGACTGTTATGAAATGGCTGTAGATTTGTGGTCTCTGGATGTGGCAATAGTCCTGACGGGGGTCTTGTCATTGAACTGAAACAACAATAAAATTTGGTCACAAAACTCGGGTCACTCTTTTCGCTTAACAATACCTGTTATGAGTATTTCCCGTATAATTACCAGTCGTCGCCGACTGATTAGAGCTGCCATTGGTATAGTCAATCACTTGGGCCCGATATTGACCCTTATTTTGGCCATAATATCGGCGACGCTGATAGTAATTATTATTGTCTGTCGGCGGCGGCATTTGTCCATTAGCTGGTGCGGCGGCGGCGGCGACGGGACCTCCATTGTTACGTGGTGGTCCTGAGCCACCGTAGGTCAAGTTACGGTTGCCGTAGGCCGGAGTCCCGGTTGGCTGATGCTGGAATGGTGGTGGCGGCGGCTGCTGCTGATGCCCTACTGTTGGTGGTTGCGGTAGCGGCGGCTGATGATTGACACCACTGACTGCTGCTGCTGCGGGCGCGCCGTAAAACTGATTATTGGCATCGTTGTTGGCCGAGTAACCGTAGTAATTGTTGCCGTAATACGAGTGATTGTTTTTGTTGGACATTGTCGTTGTAGTGTCCAGTAGTGGCCAATAAACCGATGACCAAACAATTGGTTAATAATAAGTTATGATATAATTTAGTTATTATTTAGTGATTATTATTGTTATTACAATTTTTTTCCAATAATAATACTAATATAATAATGCATTTTATTTATTATTATTAATAAAAAAAAGTACAGTTTATGTGATAGATTTGTTGACATTTCTATAGAGAATATAGTATTAGAAATCCATTGACTATTAAAAAGCGTTATTTATTTGTTTGAAATGTGTTTACTATTTATTATTATATAATAATATTTACATTATATTTGAAATGTTTTCATAGATTTTATAATCACAACTTCAAAGTCAAAGTAAATGATAATAATATAAGAGATAATAATTATAATAAAAAAAGATTTAAGAAGTTATGAAACACAAGACATGAGTGTTACGATTGATGTGAACGACGTGTTTGAAGAAGTGGTTAAACAAAACGAAAGACTTGTCAAAGAAATTGAATTTTATGAAGAAGTGGTCAACCATTTGATAACAAATGTTAAGACATGTATTGTTTGTCAACAAAATGATGTCATAAATGAAAGAATCAGTCGATTGGAGACACATTTGAAGAGTAAAACTATCGATAAGTCAACTAATGTTAAGAGTGATGATAATGACTGCTATAATAAATTGAAGACAAATGTAAAGAGAAAAAAATTAACGAAAACGAAAAATACAAATAAAAGTAGTATTGAAGACTTAAGAGATGTCGATAACAAACAACATTCAGATAAAACCAATGTCTCGACAATATCTGAACAATTAAGTGATGAAAGAGAGAGCGATATAAAAATCAAAACAAATTTAAAGACAAAATCAATGACAAAAAAGAAAAGAAATTTAAAAATAGTGTTTAAAACTAACAATAAAACCATTTTGAAAGATATCCACGAAGTGGACAATGATGTGGACAGAAGTGAATCGACTGCTAAACGGCTAAAGATTGGACCGACTGTTAAAAAACGAAAGATTAAACCATATAATGATGAATATGCAGAACAAAGAACAGCATTAAGACGTTAGTGTAAATTAATGGCAAAGATTAAGAGTTTTTTTTTAAATTAATTATTTTGTTTGAATCGCACAGTTAGCTCGAAAACCGACGAAGGCTTTTATTTGTGCAATACATGCGGCTATCAAAACAGTAAGTTTGTCCACTACGAGACACACGTCAATCGGCTTCACCTTAAGATTAGGCCATACAACTGCGACAGCTGTACGGAACAGTTTTTCGGTTGCCATGATTTAAGACATCATAAGTTAGACAAACATCGCACTGATTTGGATCAAGTGATTGCACCGAAATCGTTGGCCTGCGACTCGTGCGACCAGTTTTATAGTAATAGAAAATCATTGGAACGACACCGACGTATTAAACATAACATCGGTCCCACTGTTCCCTACTATTACTGTATTTGGAAGAACTGCCCGTTCAAGTCATACTCGAAACCAGCTTTAATGGGTTGGTATTGAGCTGTCATTCCTCATTGTCCTATATTTTGTAATTTTTATTTACCGGTAATATTTGTAACTACTTAGTGCACCGTAAGATACATTTAGGTATTCGTGATTTTGTGTGCGAATGGCCCGGCTGTGAGTTTAAGGCGGTTACCAAAAAAAATTTAGAAATACATCAATTTGTACACAACGATCAACTACCCTACCGGTGCCAGTGGCCAGGTTGCGAGTTTCGAACTAAACAAGGTAAACTATATATATATATAATATAATAAATAAATAATAATAAAATTTAATTTCTTTCCCCCGCCCCCGGGTATTTTCTCTAAAAAAATTATTAATTAGAGTTACTATTAAAACGACACATAAATAGAGTTCACGAAGATATACCCCGCAAACTGGCGTGTCATTGGCCCGGATGTGACAAACGGTTTAGGTTTACCCATGATTTGACAATGTATTTGGAAATTGAAATTTTTATTTATTTTAAGAAAAGTTATGATAATTTTTTTTTAATTACCGTAATATTTGTTTGTATAGACATTTGGAAACACATAACGAACCACATCTACCCTGTCCTCATTGTAGCAAAATATTTAAGACAAATAAGTATTTGGAGGCACACCTGATATCGCACCGAAAAGTAAAACTATTCAAATGTCCGGTCGATGGATGCGAGACAAAGATATCGCGAAAATGTAATATTAAACAACATTTGAGTGTTCATCACAAGGATTGGTCTGAAACTAAAACATAGTTTTTGATAATTGTTGGGAACGGGAGATATTTTTGTTGTTGTTGTTGTTTTTGTTAATAATGTGTAAATATTTAAGATTACCGTTTGTTAAAGTTTAAAAATATTTTTTAATTTACCGGTATATTATCGTATATAAAATTACAGTACCGGTAATGATAATAAAAGGTTACACTTTTGTAAAGTAATTTAAAAAACATTGATTTATTTAAAAATATATATTTAAATTTATATTAAATATTTGATTTGTTTATTTGATATACACATTAACTTAAGATAATTCATCACAATTTACTTTAAAGAAAAAATTTAATTTACCGGTAAAAAAATATATTTTAGATTTTATAATTAATGCCGAAGTCAATCATCGAACCATTACTTTATACAAACACAATATTGATTTAACCGACGGTAGTTGAAAGCACTGACGGCGGTAACAGACGGGCACTGGCGTCGTCAACTAACCAGACCACTCGGCCAGACGGCGGCGCCACCAATGAGGCCGGCAGTGGTTTGTGATCGACAAACATGTCGTACAGTGTTTGAGCCTTTGATGCGCCCAACGAGACGAAGATTGCCAATCGAGACGCGTTGACCGCCGGTAGAGTCATCGTTACGCGAGACGGCGGCGGCTGTAGTAAGAGAAGAGAAATAAAAAGTTGAAAAAATCTTAAGACAACCACAAAGTCAAAGGTTCGATATGTTTGACATACTTTAGGCGAGTCGGTAATGGCGGCAATCCATCGCTTCTTTTCCTGTAACGACCAAAACTCAAGTCATGATAACAAATGAACGAAAACGACGGATGATTAACACTTACCTCGAGAAGTGGATGACTGGGAAACAGTGAACAGGTGTGTCCATCTTCGCCCATTCCGAGAACCAGTACGTCGACACTCGGCCACTGGTCGGCACTGTCAGCGCCGCACAATTCTTGCCGAACACGACGTTCATAGTCATCGGCCGCCTGTTGCGGGTCGAGAGCAGTGTCGACGGAAAGCCATTGTCGCCGCTCGACTTTCACCAGTTGTGGCGCCAGTCGACGTGCGTACTGGCCGTAAGTATTGTCGGGATTATCTTCGGCAACAAGTCGTTCGTCGCACAATAGGAATCGCCACTTTGACCAGTCGGTGTCGGCCGACGGAAGTGCTTCGATGAGTACATCAACAACACTACCGCCCGACAGACCAACACTGAAGACTTTGTCTGTACTGTCTCGCGATGTCTGTTCCAGTAGTGAGCGAACGATTTGCGGACAGTCGCCCCGCGAGGTCTTTACGACACGAATTTGTTGAGACATTTGAGAGGAAAAAATGAGTTTAAAACCAAAAATATTGTACAAAATATTTACACTATAAGTGTTTCTATAAGTATATATTGGATGCACAGCACAACACATAGATATTATAACTATTAGACAGTATATATATATACATACAAAATGTTTAGAACGCTTATAATAGTTGTAACATATGTCATAAGTTCCGCCTATTTGTAGAATTCATTGTACTATTTACTGTATTATGCGATATATGTGTTGTCATTAGTGGTGAATGTTTTTCGATATATTTGTTGACAAAATTGTGTTTACATTTCAAATGTTTTGGATTTTAAGTTAAAGTTTTTTAATAAAAATTTGTTTGAAATGATTTAATGACAAGACATGAATCAAAGTAATGATAATAAAAAATATAATACAAGACTTGGAAGATATAAAACACAAGATATAAGTGTCACAATTGATGTCAACGATGTGTTTGAAGAACTGGTTAAACAAAATGAAAGACTTGTCAAAGAAATTGAATTTTATGAAGAAGTGGTCAACGATTTTGTGGTAAATGTGAAGACATGTATTGTTTGTCAACAAAATAATGTCATAAAAGACAGAATCAGTCGATTAGAGACACACTTGAAGAGTAAAACAATCGATAAGTCAACTAATGTTAAGAGTGATGATAAAGATTGCTACAAAAATTTTAAGACAAATGTCAAGACAAAAAGGTTACAAAAATCAATGAAAACAAATAAAAAATATTTTAAAAAGATTACAGATTCTGATACGTGTTATGACAACGATTCAGATAAAAGTTTGATAACAAATGTAAAGACATTGAAGAAGACAAAGAAAAATTTAAAAATTGCATTTAAAAGCAACGATAAAATAATTTTAAAAGATGTCAAAGAAGTAACCGATGATAATAACAGCAAAGAACCGACAGTTAAAAGTGTGAAATTCATAAAACAATTCAGTGATGAGTATTCAAAACAAAGAGAAAAATTAAAAAGTATTTCATTAATTGATTTTATGATTACGTTTGAAATCACAATCTAATGATAAAACCTTAATATTCAAACAGATGACACAATTACCAGTGATGGCAGCTATCAGTGCCAGACATGTGATTATAAAGCCGTAAAATTTGAAGATTTCGAGACACACGTCAACCGAAATCATCTCAAAATAAAGCCATATAAGTGTCACATGTGTTGCGAACATTTGTTTGGTTATAATGCCTTAAAACGACATAAAAGAGTTAAACACTATTATGTTGGACAAGGATTGGATCAATTGAATGATCGGCGAAAATCTAAAAGTATTGATGAATTTTGTACACGTTTTCACATAATTAATAATAATAAACAAAATTTTACAGATATTTATTATTATTATTTAATTTCTAATTCCTCATACATTAGTTGCCGAAACTTTATCTAAATATCAGTGTCAATATTGTCAAAAATTCATACACAACATAAATGTGCTTAAACGCCACGTGTTGCGCGTGCATCAAAACATAAAACTGCCTAAATTTGCGTGCGATATGTGTAACAAATCGTATAGTAATAAAAGTACACTTTCTGTACACAAACGTTTACATCACGGTATCGGACGAAAGTTACCGCTTTTCTACTGCGATTGGGAGGGCTGTCAGTTCAAGACAATCAATGTTTCAGCGATCGCGCGTATGTATCGTAAGGGATAAGCACTTCCTCCCCCCATAATTAACTAATTTTTATTTAATAATAATATTTGTATATACAATATAAACCATTACCTAATTTTGTTTGTTTGTTTAATCGATACTATCTATGTATTGCAGCGCATAAAAAAAGCATACATTTAGGTATTCGTGATTTGCAATGTGATTGGCCCGGTTGTGACTTTAGGTCGACCACCAAATATAATCTCAAAAGTCATCAGATCGTTCACAGCGATAAATTTGACTACCGGTGCCAATGGCCTGGTTGTGAGTTTCGCAGTAAAGAAGGTAATATTTTATGATGATTTTTATATTTTGTAAAATCAATGATAATTTTAGTTGTAATTAAGTATCAAACTGTTATTAACGGTAATTTAAAAATTTTATTTTAAGAAAAACTATTAAACCAACATATGGTGAGAATCCATGAGGACATACCCCGCACACTGTCCTGTCATTGGCCCGGATGTGACAAAATGTTTAAATTTGCTGGTGTTTTGAAAAGGTATTGACAAATATTAATAATAACACAAATATATAAAAAAAAATTTGTTTTTTAAAAACTTTTTTCTAATTGAAACTGTAATATATATGACAACAGGTAATCAAAACTTATTTTTTTGTCCAAATTTACAGACATATGGAAACACATAACGAACCACATCTTCCCTGTCCTCACTGTAATAAACTATTTAAATGTAAAAAGTATTTGAATTTTCACATACAATCACATACTGGTCGGCGACGGGTTTCGTGTCCAGTGGACGGATGTTATACACAGATATCGTGCATAACTAATGTCAGACATCATCTGAGAGTACATCACAAGGACTGGACCGGCAATTAGTAGTGTTTAATAAAAAAAATAAAATCATTTATAATTCATTTACTTTTTTAATTAATTAATTAATTAATATAAAAATGTAGTAATAATAATAAAATTCAATCAAAATAAACTAAACTAATTTATTACTATAATATTATTATATAAAAATTATATTAAAATCGATTAAATTTATATACTGTTTAATATAATCATTGAATGAATGACATTATTGATGAATATTATTATATATTTAGATATATTTGTTGACAAAATTGTGTTTACATTTCAAATGTTTTGGATTTTAAGTCAAAAATTTGTTATTAAATTATGTTTTGAAGTGATTTAAGACAAGACATGATAGTAATCAAAGTAATGATAATATAAGACATTAAAGACTTAAAACACAAGACATGAGTGTCACGATTGATGTGAACGACGTGTTTGAAGAAGTGGTTAAACAAAATGAAAGACTTGTCAAAGAAATTGAATTTTATGAAGAAGTGGTCAACGATTTGATAACAAATATAAAGACATGTATTGTTTGCCAACAAAATGATGTCATAAAAGATAGATTCAATCAATTGGAGGCACACTTGAAGAGTAAGACGATAATCGATAATTTAGTTGAAGTAAAGAGTGAATACAATGACTGCGATAACAAATTAGAGACAAAAACGTTACAAAAATCAAGGAAAAGCTGTGTTAAAGAGGTTACAGATTCTTATAATTATAAATCATGTGAAACAAGTGATGACAACAACTCTAGTAAAAGTTGGACAACAAATGTAAAAACAAAGACATTGAAGAAAACTAAGAAAAATTTAAAAATTGAATTCAAAAGAAATGAAAAAATCATTTTAAAAGATGTCGATGAAGTAACAGATGGTAACAGCAATAGACATACAGATAGAAGTGGAAAACGCATGAAATCATACAGTGATGAGTATGCAAAACAAAGACTAGAATTAAGAGGTATTTTATTAATTGATTTTATGATAATATTTGAAATTTTTGTCTAATAATAATCATTATAATATGCAAACAGATGACACATTTATCAATGATGGTAGCTATCAGTGCCAGACATGTGATAATAAATATATTAAATTTGAAGACTTGGAGGCACACGTTAACAAAAAACATCTTAACATTAAGCCATACAAATGTCACATTTGTGGCGACCATTTGGTCGGTTATAATGCTTTAAGACGACATAGGAGTCACAAACATTATACTGTTGGCGAAGGTATGGATCAGTTAAGTGATCGACGAAAATCTCAAAGTATGGATAAGTTTATTATGTCTTAATATAATTGTTAATAAATGCATAATTTTTATAGCCATAGAATAATTTATTTTTTATTTATTTTTTTACTTTAGTCGCCGAAACTTTATCAAAATTTCAATGTAAATATTGTCAAAAGTTTATACATTGCGAGTTAGAGCTTAAGCGACACGTGTCGCGCGTCCATAAAAACATTAAACCGACTAAAACGGTTGCGTGCGATATGTGTGACAAATCCTATAGTAATAGCTGTTCACTTGTCATACATAAACGTTTACATCACGGCATTGGACGGAAGTTACCGCTTTTCTACTGCGATTGGGAGGGATGTCAGTTTAAATCAACCAATAATGCATTAGTCACAGGTATGTGTAAGGAGAAGCCCCAGTTGTTTGTCCGAAAATGTTTAACTAATTTGTTATATATTTCTATATGTATGTAAATTTTATATTTATAAATTGATATTTAAATCTTGCAGTGCATAAGAAAACCCATTTAGGTATCCGTGACTATGTGTGTGATTGGCCCGGATGTGAGTTTCGGTCGGCAACCAAATCAAATCTGAATACACATCGTCTAACACATAACGATACTAATGATTACCGGTGCCAATGGACTGGTTGTGAGTTTTGCACTAAAACTGGTACATTAAAAAAGACATTTTTTAAAAATTAACTTATATTTAATGATTTTGTTATTTTTTTTGCAAATAAAAACTATTTTAAGATAAACTATTGAAAGATCATATGAAAAGAGTTCACGAAGACATACCCCGAACACTGTCGTGTCATTGGCCCGGATGTGACAAAATGTTTAGATTTAATAATAATCTGAGAAAGTATTTATCAATTTTTACAAACAATTTGTTTTATATTATATATAATGAGCACAAATAATGAAAACTTTTTGTATTTATTAATTTAATTTACAGTCATTTGAAAAGTCATAGCGAACCACATCTGCCCTGTCCTCAGTGTAACAAATTATTTAAGACTAAAAAACATATGATAACTCATATGCAAACACATACGGGTTGGATACGAGTCCCGTGTCCTGTAAAGGGATGTAATATACGGATATCAAGCAGTAGTAATGTTAGATCACATCTAAGAGTACATCATAAGGACTGGATCGGCAATAAGTGATTTTTTAATAAATTATGAAATTGAATGATAAATAATAGTTTTTTATTTACTTAATTTTTAAAACTATTTAATAATAAAATTTTAATAAAGTTTAAATAATTTTTTTTATTCTACCTGTATACATTTCATTTTGTTAAATATATAGTTATAAATGTTATAAACGATAATAGTTTGATTGTCAGTCATAATAAGTTACATTATTAGATAATCACTAATATTGTCTAATATTTGATAAATTATTGAATATAAAAAAATTTCAATCAACTTAACTAAACATTACTTTCAATCACTAATATACGGAATTTTATACAAAATGTTGACATTATTGATGAATATTATGGATATATTTGTTGACAAAATTGTGTTTACATTTCAAATGTTTTGTTTGGATTTTAAGTCAAAATTTTTTGATGAAATTATGTTTGAAATGATTTAATGACAAGACATGAATCAAAGTAATGATAATATAAAACATAATACAAGACTTGGAAGTCGTAAAACACAAGACATAAGTGTCACGATTGATGTGAATGATGTGTTTGAAGAAGTGGTTAAACAAAATGAAAGACTTGTCAAAGAAATTGAATTTTATGAAGAAGTGGTCAACGATTTGATAATAAATGTTAAGACATGTATTGTTTGCCAACAAAATGATGTCATAGAAGACAGAATCAATCGATTGGAGACACATTTGAAGAGTAAGACGATAATAGATAATTTAGTTGTAGTTAAGAGTGAATACAATGACTGCGATAAAAAATTGGAGACAAATGTTAAGACAAATAAATTACAAAAATCAAAGAAAACAAATAAAAGATGTGTTAAAGAGGTTACAGATTCTGATAATTATAATACATATGAGACCAATGATAACAAAGATTTAGATAATAGTTGGACAACAAATGTTAAGACAAATACATTGAAGAAAACTAAGAAAAATTTAAATATTGCATTCAAAAGAAATGAAAAAATCATTTTAAGAGATGTCGATGAAGTAACAGATGGTGACAGCAATAGACAGACAGTTAAAAGTGGTAAACATATGAAATCATATAGTGATGAGTATGCAAAACAAAGGCAACAATTAAGAGGTATTTATTAACAAATTTGATGGTAATATTTATAATCACAATCTTATAATTATTAACTACATTATTAACTAAACAGATGATACACTTACTAGTGATGGCAGCTATCAGTGCCAGACATGTGAATATAAAAGCATTAAATTTCCAGATTTTGAGGCACACGTCAACCGATATCACCTCAAGATTAAGCCATACAAGTGTAACATCTGTGGCGAGCATTATGTCGGTTATGACGCTTTAAGACGACATAGTCGTAGACATTATACTGTGGGTGAAGGTATGGATCAATTAAGTGATCGACGAAAATCTCAAAGTATGTATAGTTTATGGGTTTTCATATATCGGTAATTATAATTTTTTTTAAAATAAATTATTTTGTTAATAGTAGATAATCTATAAATATTTTTATTTATATTGTTTTAGTCGCCAAAACTCTATCGAAATTTCAATGTAAATATTGTCAAATGTTTATCCATTGCGAGACAGCTCTCAATCGACACGTGTTGCGCGTCCATAAAAACGTGAAACCGTCTAAGACTATACCGTGTGATATGTGCGATAAGTTTTATTGTAATAGACATTCACTAGCATTACATAAACGTTTACATCACGGCATCGGACGGTCAGTTCCGTATCATTATTGCGATTGGAAGGGCTGTCAGTATAAATCGCTAAATATTTCAGTTTTAACAGGTATTTCAAGTATTAGTTATATTTGTTTATATCTCTATATATGTATTTATTTTATATACATTATATTTAAATGGATAACAATATTGCAGTGCATAAAAAAAGGCATTTAGGTATCCGTGACTATGTGTGTGATTGGCCCGGATGTGAGTATCGGACGATCAACAAAAATACTCTAAACACACATCAAATCATTCACAGCAATAAATATGACTACCGGTGCCAATGGCCTGGTTGTGATTTTTGTACTAAACAAGGTAACAATTAATTACCCATAATTACAGTAAAGATATAATGATTTATTTATGTTTGTGTACCAAATAATATATTTATTTTTTTTAATTTTATTTAAGAAAAACTATTGAAACAACACATAAATAGAGTCCATGAGGACATACCCCGAACACTGTCGTGTCATTGGCCCGGATGTGACAAAATGTTTAGATTTAGTAATGATTTGAAAAAGTACTGTATATTGTAATTCTATATACAATTTGTTTTATTTTATTTTTTCTATTTCACTACTATTTTCTTATATATGATGCATATGACAGACATATGAAACTACATAACGATCCACACCTGCCCTGTCCTCAGTGTAACAAATTGTTTAAATCTAAACAATATTTGGATTTTCATATGCAATCACATACGGGTTGGCGACGTGTCTCGTGTCCGGTAAATGGATGTAATACACGGATATCGAGCAAAAGTAATGTTAAATCTCATCTGAGAGTACATCATAAAGATTGGTCGGGAAATAAGTAATTGTTTTTAAATAAATTGAATGATAATTAATTAATTTTTCTGTATTTAAAAAAAATTAATTGTTTAATAATAAAATCAATACAGTTTTGTACAGTTAATTGTTTAAATTTATATTTGATTTCTATTTAATTGTAGTTAATTGAAATGTTTAGTACATGTTGAAATGTATCTTAATTAACTATAAAAAAAACTAACTATATAAAAGCATCATTTGATTTTTGTATAAAATTATTGTATATAAAAAATATTTTAAACAAATTAACTAAACATTACTTATAATCGTCGAAATATAGTGTCAAACCTAAATCACAAGGACTGGACCGTCAATAAGTGATTACCGGTATCTTAACTATGAAATGGTTTGATAAATAATTGTTTCATTATATAGACTGGACCGGCAAAGCTATGTCTAAAATATAAATATATTTATATATATATATATATATATTAATTTGATCTAATAACTAGACACTACTGTATTACTATGACATTAAATAATATTATAAAACCAATTGTATAGAATATAGTCTATGATATGAAATTTATATTATATAAATGTTTGCTAAAAAAATGTAAATAAAAATTATATGAGATATGTATTGAAAAATGATTTTATTTTACTTATCACTGTTGTTTAATCTATTGATAAATTATTTGAATAAAAAAATTCAATGAATAAAACAGCAAAACTAAACTTATATTTTTAAAAAACAAACTTTAGAAATAAATAATTATTATTATTACCGTTAATGATAATATTAATGAATATATTAGTTGACAAAATTGTGTTTATTATAGATTTTGAAATGTTTTATTTAGATTTTGACATTTAATATTTCACCTGGATACTTTACATAGTAACTTATGTTGGGATTCATAACAAACAGTATAAAACACTAAGTAATACAATAACTATTATATATTACATAAATAACTTATAAAATAAAAACTAAAAATTTTTACAATTATTTACTTACTATTATTTACAAAAGTAATAAAATTATTTACTATAAATACATTACATTAATATTAAATAATAAAAAAATAATTATTTTCATAAGTTTGGTTAAATTGGTATAAAATAAATACTAATATACAGTATTAAAGTATATTTTTTATGTTTAATTACAATATTACTATTAATTACAATGTTTGAAATGATTTAATGACAAGACATGAATCAAAGTAATGATAATATAAGACATACAAGACTTGGAAGTCGTAAAAGAAAAGACATGAGTGTCACGATTGATGTGAACGACGTGTTTGAAGAAATGGTTAAACAAAATGAAAGACTTGTCAAAGAAATTGAATTTTATGAAGAAATGGTCAAAGATTTGATGACAACTATGAAGACATGTGTTGTTTGTCAACAAAATAATGTCATAAAAGACAGAATCAGTCGCTTGAAGACACACTTGAAGAGTAAGACAACCGATAATTTAATTAAAGCAAAGAGTGAATACAATGACTGCGATAACAAATTACAAACAAATGTTAAATCAAAAGTTTTACAAAAATCAAAGAAACTAAATAAAAGTTTTGTTAAAGAAGTTACAGATTTTGATACGAATTGGACACAAAATTTAAAGACATTGAAGAAAACAAAGAAAGAACTAAAAAGAAATGAAAAGTTTATTTTAAGAGATGTCGAGAAAGTTGAAGATTTTAACAGTAATGCAGTTAATTGTGGGAAACATATGAAAGCATTTAGTGATAAGTATGAAAAACAAAGACAGAAATTAAAAGGTATTTTATTAATTGATTTTAAAGATAATATTTATTATTACAATCTATTCAAAAACACAAATATCTAAACAGATGAAACACTTACCAGTGATGGCATCTATAAGTGTCAGACATGTGATTATAAAACTATTAAAATTATAGATTTAGAGAAACACGTCAACCGATATCATCTTAAGATTAAGCCATACAAGTGTTACATCTGTGGCCAACAATTTGTCTGTTATGAAGCTTTAAGACAACATAAGGTGATGAAACATTTACATGTCGGCCATGGTTTGGATCAATTAAGTGATAAACGAAAATCTCAAAGAATTAATAAGTTTTTTTAACTTAAAAACTACTTTCAGTTTCTAATAATTATTAGATAATCAAATAGATATTGAATTTTTTTTGTTTAATAATATTTATTTAAATCGCCGAAACATTTAGCGGAATATCAGTGTCGATATTGTCAAAAGTTTATGTATTGCCAATTAGATCACAAACAGCACGTGTCGCGCGTGCATTACAACATGAAACCATCAAAAACGTTTGCGTGCGATATGTGTGACAAATCTTATAGTAATAAAAGTTCACTTATCAAACATAAACGTTTAAATCACAGCATCCGACCATCGGTTATGTATTATTATTGCGATTGGGAGGGCTGTCAGTATAAATCAACAAATAGTCTAATCGTCAAAAGTATGTCAAAGAAATATATAATATATTTTTATCATAAAATAGATAATAATTTTTAATTACTTAATAACTAATAACTATATTTGATTACTTTATATTGTATTAATATAATGTATTGAATTGAAACAATTTTTTGTTTCAGTGCATAATAAAAGGCATTTAACTATCAGTGACTATGTGTGTGATTGGCCCGGATGTCAGTATCGGACGTTCATTAAATCAAATATAACTTCACATCAAATCATTCACAACGATAAATATGACTACCGGTGCCAACGGACAGGTTGTCTATTTCATACTAAACAAAGTATAATAGGATAAACTTTGAAATATTTTTAATATTGAGATATAATTAACACAAATTTAAACAAAAATCAATTATATATTGATGTATATAATTAATTAATTGTTGTAATAATTTAAATGTCAGAAACAATAAGTTAATAGAAACAATAAATACGTTTATAATTTTATTTAACATTATTATCTAATATTTGCCGAAATAAAACATCAAAAATAATTATAAACCCTATTCTATGGTTTCATATATCTATGCACATAAAATACAGTAATATAATATAAAAAAAAATATATAAATACATATAAATAAAATATATAGTAATATAAAATATAATTATTTATTTACTTTGTATACCAAATATTTTTTTATTAAAAGAAAAACTATTAAAAAAACACACGAAGAGCTGTCACTAAGATATCAAAATAGTGGTTAAATTTGATGACATCTGAGAATACATCGTAAGAATTGGATTGAAAATAAGTGATTGAATTTTTTCGGTACATTTGTTTATTAATTAATTTACAAAAAAAAGTATACAATTAATTGTTTAAAATATTATACAATACAATATAAATTGAATTTTTAGTAAATAGTACCGGGGTAATTAAATCTTTGGAAATAGATGTTAAAAGTTATTACACTGAGAAAATTGTTTTATTAAACTAAGATATATGTCTTTAAAAATAAAATAATTTGTAAAATATTTAATTGACAATCGATTAAAAAATAGATAAATAATCGCCGGACAAAACACAGATTATTTAATCGATATTTTTCTATTAAAATTATAGGGCATTAATACTCAAAAAGGGCAACATTTTAATATACAAATATCGCTTTAAAACTAAACATAAATCTATTTATTATAATATTTTTGTTTAATAAAAATAAATGTAAAATAAATATTGTATAATTATTGAATTTAAAATAGACATTTGTGTTTAATTTTATTTATAAACATACAAACTAAAAAAAATATTTATATTTTAAATAGTAGATAATTGTTTTTTAAAAATTAATGTAAAATAAAAGAGATAATTATCGATTTAAAAATCGACAATTGTCTATTAAAAAATAGTTTTTTATTGAAAAAAATCTAATTTTATATTTATTTTATTAATTACAATTATTTTAATTTAATTAGATATTTTTTGATTAAACATTTAATTTTAATATTAATATTAATTTAAGTCATAGTTATTATTTTCTTACAATAATTATTATATATATATGCATTAATATACTTATAACTTTTCATTTAATTAATTTTTTACAGTTTATATAAAACATTTATTTTATAAAAAAATGTATAAAATAAATATATGTATAAATATCGATTTTTTAATCGATATTTACTTATTTTTAATTAGAATTTGAATTGTCGGCTTTCTTGCAATACTTTTTATTGATAATTTTCTAGTAATTTTGTGTTTAAAAAACATAGATTAAATATTCTATATATGTATAAAATATATATTAAAAATTATATATTTATCAATTATTTAATATAATTTTATTATTGTACAGTGTTTGTGTATAAGTATAGAGTATTTAATAGAAACTACTGTTTTCATTTTTAACTTATTGCGCATGAATTGTAAAGTTTTATTTTTAATTTATAAATATACAGTTTTTATTTTACATTAGAAAAATGTTTTATTTTTAATATACAATTATTTGATTTTTATTTGACACTCATTTACTTTATATTTTTACTCTCGAGTAATAGGATTTTTTTCTCAGTGTGCAAAAACTAAAGACTAAAAAAACTAAATTATTAATTTTATAAATATAAACTAAATTAAAAAAGTATAAATGAAATAATTAATTTAAAACAAAAATAATAATAACAATATTAAGATTATAAGATAATCATTATAATCTCATCAAAACACGTATGACAAAAATATTGAATACAGAGTTTACTACGCCATATTAGGTCACAAATCAACTAAATATAAGTAATCTTTTAATTTTATTAATTTAAAGCTAATTTAATAATAAATATAAAATTATTTATTTAATTTTATGACAGATTCATGCCTTTATACTTTTTAATTTAAAATTTTATTTCTTAAATCTTTACTTTTAAAGATAAATGTATTTAAGTTTGGAGTGAACTGGTAAAAAAATTGCTAAATAATTGGATCATTAAATTATTATTATTATTACTATTCATTATATATAAATAAATTTTATTTTTCTACAGTTTTTGCTTAATACTGTTAAGATACTAATTAGATAATGAGTGTAATTCATATCTATTATTTGTAAGGTTAGGACATTTCGTAATAATAAATTCAAATAGTTTCATAACATTATGGGTAGATATATTATTAAGAGTAAAATCAACCAATAAATCCTGATTAAAATACATATAAGTTTGAGACAAAAATATTAAATAATTAAATTGTTTCGAAACTAATCTTAATATATATTTATCCTCAAACGAAAAATGAGATAATAATAGTGATGCTAAGTCATCATCAAACCTATCAAATGAATTTCTACTATTCATATTTAAAAAAACAAAAAATAATACTAATAATAAATTTTATATTTTTATTTCATATAATATTTAAATTATTTCAAGTGATTAATTAATTTAATAAAATAAAGCACTTTTAATATATTGCTTTTACTCGTCATCGCTATATCTAGTATAATTTTCAATAATTTTATAAGTATTTTCTAATATACTAACATCGAAAGTAAAATTGTCTAAATTTTCAAAAATAAATTCAATATATCTATTGATTGGACATCTCATTTTAAAATGATATATGTAACGGTAAAAAATATAATATAAAATATACAGTAAAAAGTGACTTTGAAATTTAGGAAATAATATAATTACTAAATACTATTTTTTAAAAACCATGTCTTTTGGTAACACCTTTTAAACCAGATTTACAAATTGATAATTTCATATCTGAACTTTTATGTCTAACAATATTGTGATTGTTTCATAACAATTCCACAATATTTTTTATAGACATTTGATGAACTAATGTTACTCAAGTATATAACTTTATATGACATATTTACATTTGATATAATAGTTGCCCGTGTAAAGTTCGAGGAGTGTGGGATAGACCCCACTTACAGGTCTAATATCGACATATGGTACACCTACAAAGGTGCAGAGAATTATTTGCGTTATTAGTCATGCCGGTATTGATCCCCGGTTACAGCCTCCCATAGAGTGCCAGACGGCCACGTCTAAAATTTATCATCATCATCATAATTATAATTATTATAACTACCTTTAATCTGTAATAGTAACAAATGCTTTGTTATCTTATGATATGATTGATATTGATTAGTGAAATATGAATCATATGTTTAATGCAGTGTAAATACATGCAAAACATACATAAAAACTGTGGGCTTATAGTCTATACCTCAACCCACTAATTACGTAAACATATATCTCAATTATGAGATAAATTATATTATTTCTATATTATTTGTTTTTTGATATAAATAAATATACAAAATTATTGTATTCAACTTATAAAAATAAAAATAGTATAAATATTTGTAAGACATGTAAACAATATTTAATCTTAATAATAAATAGTTATATGTTTTTAATTCAAAAACTTTCCCATATAATATATTTATTTATATATGTTCTCCACTATTAGAGACAACTGGCATTAATTAAAGTTTCCCTTCAGTTCAATACATATTTACTCTACTTATAAAACCCAATATATCACAGAATATAATGTTCAATAAATAGCACTTCCCACGCGCTAATTGAACCCAAATTTGATTTCAGAGTAAAGCAACTAATAATAAATCATAATTAATTGGTACCAACTTTGCACGGTCAATATCCTGCACGAAATTACAGATAATGGTTAGACCTTCCACTGTTGCATCAATACTTAGTACTTCAATGGAGTACTAATGCTACAACATATCTGACTTTTGATTGGTAACTAACAGAGCCTCAACCTAATTGAGTATAAAACTTATTGTCAATGAGATCACTGGATCAGATACTTGATTTGAATAGAAGTGATCCACTCAATGACACCACTTTTTATCCTATTTTAATACTTCATATAATAATTGTGTTTTATTATTACAATATAATAATCAATGTATTTAATCCTATTGTTTTAATCATTTAATAAAATATAAACTTATTTTAATCAATTAAATTATTACACCATCACCATCATCACCAACTAGTGGACTAGTGGTTAACATACAACTGCAACAAAACTTTTATTATATAATAATTATAACTTTTAAAAAACTACTAAATGTTTATTTGATTAGTGATTATAATATTATAATAATAAATATATAGATTTTATAATATTTAACATTATTTTATGTATATTTATAAAAAATTTATTATTTGTAATAAAAAACAATTTATTTGATTATTTTTGTATTTTTATTAAATTTTTTGTATTTTGATTTTAATTATTATCCAAATATTGATTTTAAATAATTTTTGTATAGATTTGTAATACATTTTTTTAAAAAATTTAATTTGTACCAAAAACATTTTAATATTTTAAGTATGATTTTAGTAAAGTATTTTAATACAAATATTTTTTCGTGTGATCTATAAATGTAATATATTTATGGCATATATTGACTGTTTTATTGAATTGTTTTAAATTAAATCACTTTTTAAATGATAAATTATTTAACTTTAAACTTCAATTTATTTATATATGATTTATTATTTTAAATAAACAAATAAATTATTTCAATAAAATCAGTCGAAAGTATTGTTATTTACTGTACTTTACTATCAAATGTGTTGACATTATTGATGAATAGTTTTTTTTGTGGATATATTTGTTGACAAAATTGTGTTTACATTTCAAATGTTTTGGATTTTAAGACAAAATTTTTTGTTGAAATTATGTTTGAAATGATTTAATAACAAGACATGAATCAAAGTAATGATAATATAAGACATACAAGACTTGGAAGACATAAAACACAAGACATGAGTGTCACGATTGATGTGAACGACGTGTTTGAAGAAGTGGTTAAACAAAATGAAAGACTTGTCAAAGAAATTGAATTTTATGAAGAAGTGGTCAACGATTTGGTGATAAATGTGAAGAAATGTATTGTTTGTCAACAAAATGATGTCATAAAAGACAGAATCAGTAAATTAGAGACACATTTGAAGAGTAAGACAACCGATAACTCAACTGATTTTAAGAGTGAATACAATGACTGCGATAACAATTTGAAAACAAATCTGAAGACAAAAAGGTTTGAAAAATCAAACAAAAGTTGTGTTAAAGATGTTACAGACTCTTATAATTATAAATCATGTGAAACAAGTGATGACAAAAAGTCTAGTAAAAGTTGTACAACAAATGTAAAGACATTGAATAAAAATTTAAAGATTGCATTCAAAAGAAATGAAAAAATCATTTTAAGAGATGTCGATGAAGTAACAGATGGTAACAGCAATAGACAGACAGATAGAAGTGGAAAACGCATGAAATCATACAGTGATGAGTATGCAAAACAAAGACTAGAATTAAGAGGTATTTTATTTTATGATAATATTTGAAATTTTTGTCTAATAATAATCATTGACACAAACAGATGACACACTTAGCAATGATGGTAGCTATCAGTGCCAGACATGTGATAATAAATATATTAAATTTGAAGACTTGGAGGCACACGTCAACAAACAACATCTTAACATTAAGCCATACAAGTGTCACATTTGTGGCGACCATTTGGTCGGTTATAATGCTTTAAGACGACATAAGAGTCAAAAACATTATACTGTTGGCGAAGGTATGGATCAGTTAAGTGATCGACGAAAATCTCAAAGTATGGATAAATTTATTATGTCTTAATATAATTGTTAATAAATGCATAATTTTTATAGCCATAGAATAATTTATTTTTATTTATTTATTTTTTTACTTTAGTCGCCGAAACTTTATCAAAATTTCAATGTAAATATTGTCAAAAGTTTATACATTGCGAGTTAGATCTTAAGCGACACGTGTCGCGCGTCCATAAAAACCTTAAACCGACTAAAAAGTTTGCGTGCGATATGTGTGACAAATCCTATAGTAATAGGGGTTCTCTTGTCATACATAAGCGTTTACTTCACGGCATTGGACCGAAGTTACCGTATTATTATTGCGATTGGGAGGGCTGTCAGTATAAATCACCATATATTACATTAGTCACAGGTATGTATGAAAAGCGCATTTAACTAATTTACTGTTAATTATATCTCTAATATAGTACAATATATATTTATTTAAATTGACATCAATCTCGCAGTGCATACAAAATTTTTATTCATTTATTATTATTTTTTTTTTAAAAATTGTTATACAATATATTTAGCGTACTATAAATTTATCCAATTTTTCAGTCCATAAGAAAACCCATTTAGGTATCCGTGACTTTGTATGTGATTGGCCCGGATGTGAGTTTCGGTCGGTAACCAAAGCTACTTTGAATACACACCAATTAGTTCACAGCGATAAATATGACTACCGGTGCCAATGGCCTGGCTGTGAGTTTCGTACTAAACAAGGTAAACAAATTACCGATAATAATCTATAATTTTTTTTTGTTTTATGATTTCTTTGTAATGTCTATTCAAAGATATTTTTTTAAAATAATTATTAATATAACTGTTTTTGATTTATGTATATTAATAATAAATAATATCTCATTTATATATAAGAGAGAGGAGTAAAGAGACATATGAAGAGTGTTCACGAAGACATACCCCGAACACTGTCGTGTCATTGGCCCGGATGTGACAAAATGTTTAGATTTAATAATGATTTGAAAATGTATGTTTTAAAAATATACCCTAATTACCGGTATTTTTTTTTTAATTTACCGGTAAAATAAATAAAAATCACTGATAATAATTTTTTCATCAACTATTTACAGCCATTTGAAACTACATAACGTTCCACACCTGCCCTGTCCTCAGTGTAACAAAAAGTTTACGACTAAAAAGTATTTGGTTAGTCATATGCAAACACACACGGGTTGGATACGAGTCAAGTGTCCGGTAAAGGGATGTAATACACAGATATCAAACAAAACTAATGTCAGACATCATTTGAGAGTACATCACAAGGACTGGACCGGCAATTAGTTATTAAAACAAATTATTAAACAATTTTTATATAATAAAAATAAAATTACATTACATTACTGTTAGTAATTTTTTTACTATCCATTTGTTTATTTTTCATTAAAAACCAGTTGAGAATGCTTTAAAAGCATTTCCATACGAATTCCTTAACTTAAAAAATAAAAAATATATATTAAAAATTTTTTGTAGCGGAGCCTGGATTCGAACCTATGTCGAGACAGACCGACAGAAAGACAGACCGACAGACAGACAGACCGACAGACAGACAGACAGACCGACAGACAGACAGACAGACAGACAGACAGACCGACAGACAGACAGACAGACCGACAGACTTTTAGAATGCATATAATTCGGAATTCGTGAATATTTCATATTTGAATAATGAATGGGATTTCATTTCATTTCACTTTTTATTATTTTGATAATTTCAACCAATTCATCAACAATTCATATTAATTTAGTTTTTTTTAATTAAAATATTTAATTAACTAAAGATTACTTTTAATTAATTATTTATTTACTTTTATATCATAAATATTTATTGACATTATTGATGAATATTTGGATATATTTGTTGACAAAATTGTGTTTACATTTCAAATGTTTTGGATTTTAAGTTAAAGTTTTTAATGATATATTATTTGAAATAATTTAATGACAAGACATGAGTGTCACTCTTGTGACAAAATGTTTAGATTTGATAATCACTTGAAAATGTCTGTTTTAAACACAAAAAAACAAGTTTTTAAAACCGTATTTAAATACAATTCAATTTGTATTAAAAAATGTATTTAAATACAATTGGTATAAATACAAAAAAAATACAAAAAATTGTAATGAAATTGTAAATAATTTGTATCCAAAATACAAAAAAATAAATAAATACAATATTTTTGTATTAAAATACAATTTATTTAAAATACATTAATTAATAAAAACACAAATATCTAAATAATGAGTTGTAATATATGTTTAAATTATATTATTTGTATTTCAATTGTATTTTGATACCAAATAAATATACAAAATTTTTGTATTAAATTAAAATAACGTTTAAAAAATAAAATAGTATACTATTATATTGTGATGACTAGATTTTAGTCTTTTATTATTATATTATTAAAAGACAGAGACAATCTATGGCTACAATTGCTCACTTTGTCTCTGTTCTCTATTTAGAGACTGACTATACTATTCTATACTATACTATACTATACTAAATTCTACTCTGAGTGCCACCACCATTGCCTGCACTTCGCACCGCAATAAATAAATCAATAAATAGATTAAAACATTTAATTACTTGACTTAGAGTGACTTATCAAACAAAACCATAGAAAGAGAAAGATCAGAGACCGGTGGCTGTTATCGTTGTCCTCGTTGGCCGCCGAATGTTTGAGTCCCAATGTTGTCCATAGGTATTGACCACCAATTGAATTGATATGATGTCTTGATTTCAATTTATTATAAAATAGTATTGTAGCAATACAATAAAGGTTCAGAAACTGTGTCCTTTTTGTGTTGAAAACAGTTGTTTATATACTCGTTCGACGAATTAATCAATAATAAAATGCACTACGAAGGCTGAGTATTGATTTTAGATTACTGCTGTCGTATGTGTCCGCCACTGGTGGTTGTCTATGGCGACCGATTCGTAGGCTGCGTAGGTCTCGATGATTGACAGGTGAATTGAGTTTAACGTTATGGCAATTAATAAAATTTAATGTGTTTGAGTGTGAGTGAGAGTATAGAGCTGGCGTTAAATGTGAGAGTGTATGAGAGGTAGAGAGAGAGAGAGCGTGTGAGTGTATGAGAGAGTGATATATACGCGGCAATAGACTATTGATTATTAATAAACAAATACCGGTGATTATCTCTGTTATAGTTCGGGTGCGCGTTTAAGCCACCAATGTTTTTACAGTTGATTTTGTTTCCCGGTGCCACCAGTTATAGATAAACTCCGTAAATGTCAATCCCGGTGATACTAGTTGGCCACCAACTTGTCCACTACACCCGGTTAGCGTTAGCGTCGCTATATCTAGTACTCCAGATACCGGTATATATAAAAAACAAGGCGACCGACCGATCCAAAGCCCAAACACATACTGACAATGTATGGGACATACAAAGGACTGTTAGGTCCTTTGTGACCCAACATCTGTCATACAGCCCTCCATAACAAAGACCTTTGTTATGGGAGGATTGAAATGTAAAATTTATTTTACAATATGTATGACACATGACTTAAATGTAATATTACATTAAATATTGAGTGACTGTTTGCCTAAAAAATAAATTATCAAATAGTATACTATATCTGTATTTAATTATTTGATAATATGATTGAGTATTGTGTAATGAGTATTGAATATTGAAGAGTGATTATTTGATACTATTAAAATTGAAAATCATATTATAATCAATTTATTTTTATTGTAAATGATATAATTATTTAGTGATTATTTTATCAAATTATTGTTATTTAAAATCATATAATAAACAATTATTATTTTATAATTAATTTATTTTTATTTTAAATGATATAATAATTATTTAGTGATTATTTTATTATCAAATTATTGTCATTTAAGATTTGTTTGATTTTAATTATTTTAATTTGTAATATTTAATGTATTTTTTTATTTTATATTATACATTATTTTATGTATATTAATAATTTAATTCTTTGTAATAAAAAACAATTTATTTGATTATTTTTGTATTTTAATTCATTTTTATTTGTATTTTCATATAATTACAAATGAGTTACAATAATATTGTATTGTAATACAATTTTTTTGTATTTTGGTTTTCATTTCATTACAAAAGAGTTACAGTATTATTGTATTGCATTTTATTTTTTTTGTATTTTTATTTGTATTATTATACAAATAGTATACTATTATTTTTGTATTAATTTGTAATACAATAATTAATTATTTTTTAATATTTTTTATTTTCATATGATTATTAATAACTATGTTTAATTTAAAAAATGTAAATTATTATTAAATAATCGATATCGAATCTACTTTAAATTTCCTGATAACGTTACACCAACCGTTAATTTTATTTTGTTAAACTTTAATTGCCTAAAATTATTAGAAAATTAATTTTTTAAGACACTTTAATATCTATTTATTATATGGTGTCATAATAACTTAATTTTTGAAACAAATTAAGTTAATTTATATATTAGTAGTATTAGTAGTTAGGTTTTGTTGTACCCACTCCTATACTGTACAAATATAAATGTTTACTGTATATTATAATCTACTGTATAGTGTAATAGTGATGGTCAGTGTAATGACTTTTATAAAAATAATGGTTATATTATTTTTATTTTAAACTTATTAGTTATATTTGATATTAATTAATAAATTATTTGTTTATAAAAAAATTATCTAAAATTGTTTAATATGTTATTTTTAATAAATAAATTATTGTATAAAATAATATCGATTTATATAAAAACTAGTTAGATCCATGTAATAAAATGTGTATCAATAGTTAACACGTGCAACAATACTCTCTCTCTCTCTCTCTCTCTCTCTCTCTCTCTCTCTCTCTCTCTCTCTCTCTCTCTCTCTCTCTCTCTCTCTCTCTCTCTCTCTCTCTCTCTCTCTCTCTCTCTCTCTCTCTCTCTCTCAATCTATCTCTTTACTAAACAATGCTTTCACGCGCTATATATAATATACAGTGTATTATAAAAAGTATATTTTATTAATTTTTTATTTAATAAATTAAAATTATTAATAATCGCGCGACACATTAAAAGTAATTGTTTGTGTGACAGAAAATGGCACAAACATTGAACAAATTATATAGTAGTATAGATAATATATTTATATAATATGATGTAATATGATATTTAGTAATAATATTATATTACTGTAATTTACTGTATGTTTATGTATACTAATGTTGTTATACAGTAAAACTGTTTCATTATAAAATAAACCAAAACAATAATGGCCGCCATGCTATGATACCCTTATTTAACTTTTTTGACACTACGCTTAAATTACTTTATCATATTAATTGCTTACATAAATAGCTTAATAGCAATAAATATGATTTAGCGTAATTTAAGAGTAGTGTCAAAAAAGTTAAATAAGGGTATCATAGCGTGGCGGCCATTATTGTTTTGGTTTTGTTTATAATGATACAGTTTTTATAATGTGTTGACATTATTGATGAATATTTTTTTTTGGATATATTTGTTGATAAAATTGTATTTACATTTCAAATGTTTTTTTGTTATTATAATTATTTTTGAAGTAATTTAAAACAAGAGACGAATCCATAATCAAAGTTATGATAATATAAGACACGGAAGTAATCAAACACAAGACATGAGTGTCACGATTGATGTCAACGACATGTTTCAAGAAATGGTTAAACAAAATGAAAGACTTGTCAAAGAAATTGAATTTTATGAAGAAGTGGTCAACGATTTGATGATAATTGTAAAGACATGTATTGTTTGTCAACAAAATAATGTCATAAAAGACAGAATCAATCGATTGGAGACACACTTGAAGAGTAAAACAACCGATAATTCAATTATAGTTAAGAATGAATATATTGTATACAATGATGATTACGATAACAACTTGAAGACAACAAATGAAGACAATGGATGTGTTCAAGAGATTACAGATTTTGATAGTTATATATCATGTGAGACGAGTGATGGCAACAAATCAGACAACAGTTTAGAAAGAGATTTAATTAGTAGTTTGAAGACAAAGTCATTGTCGAGAACTAAAAAAAGAAGTGTTAAAGACGTTACAGATTCTGTTAAGACAAGTGATGCTAACGAATCAGTTAACAGTTTGACAATAAATTTAAAGACAAAGTCATTGAAAAAAACTAAGTCAAATGAAAAAAGTATTTCAGAAAATGTCGACAAACTTGAAGACAATAACAATAAGAGTAATGCAGTTAATAGTGGGAAACGTATGAAATCATTCATTAGTGATGAATATGAACAACAAAAACAAAAATTAAGAGGTATTTGAAATAGTATTTGAAATCACAGTTTAATAATTAGTATAATTATTAATATCTTTAAACAGAAGAAACACTTACCAGTGATGGCAGCTATCAGTGCCAGACATGTGATTATAAAAGTAAAAAATTTCCTGAATGCGAGTCACACGTCAACCGATGTCACCTTAAGATTAATCCATACAAATGTGACATTTGTGGCGAACAGTTTGTCGGTTATGGACCTCTAAGACGACATAAGAGTCTCAAACACTATTATGTTGGCGAAGGTTTGGATCAATTAACTGATCGACGAAAATCTCAAAGTATTTGATTGAAATTTTTATTTTGTTTAAAGTTTTTTAAAAAATATATATAAAATAATATCAATTTATTTATAAATACCTAATTATCTTATCTTTTATTTTTAGTCGTCAGATCACTGAACAAATATCAGTGTCAATATTGTCAAAAATTTTTACGTACCGAACAACTTCTCAATGAACACGTGTCGCGCGTGCATTACAACGTGAAACCCGGTGTAACGTTTGGTTGCGATAAGTGTAACAAATTATATTTTAACAGAACTTCACTTAATATTCACAAACGTAAACAACACGGTATCGGCAGAGAAGTAAAGTATTATCACTGCGATTGGATTGGCTGTCAGTTCAAAACGTCAAGTGTTTCAATGGTCACAGGTATGTGTGATAATTAATTTTAATTACCGGTAATAAAATTATTATAATTATGGGACACACATGCATCTCCCAGTGCATCAAAAAAGACATTTAGGTATCCGTGACTATGTATGTGATTATCCCGGATGTCAGGTTCAGACGGCCACCATAAGTGAACTTAATAATCATAAGTTAGTTCACAGCGATAGCTATAACTATCGGTGCCAATGGCCTGGTTGCGAGTTTCTCACTAAATCAAGTAATTTATTTACATTGTATATCCAAATAGTATTTAAAAAAAGTATTTATTAAGTAAATAGTTAAAATAATAGTAAAAAGTTAATATCTTTTTATCGGTATTTAATATTTTTTTAAAAATATATTTATTTATTTATTTATTTAAGAGAGAGGTTTGAAGTTACACACAGAGAAAGTTCATGAGGAAAGTTCTCCTAAATTTGCGTGTCATTGGACCGGATGTGACAAAACATTTAGATTTAACTCTTACTTAAAACAGTATTATTTATTTTATAATAATTTTTTTAATATATATATATTTATTTATTTTTATTTAATTGAAATAATAAGGACTATCGGTAATAATTTTTTTTGTTTATCCAATTATATTATACAACCAGACATCTGAAACTACATAACGAACCAGACCTTCCCTGTCCTTTCTGTAGTAAACTGTTTAAGACTAAGAGTGCTGTGGATATTCATGTGAGAACCCATACGGGAGCTATACGTGTACCCTGTCCTGTACCGGGATGTCAGATACAGATATCAGGCAAAGCTAATATCAAACATCATATGAGATATCATCATAAGGATTGGACACCCAATAAGTCATTGATTAAATAACTAACTATTAGTGAATTTGCTATTTATTATTATTATTATTACTATTATTGTACATAATATTTATTCTATAACATGAAATAAATTGATTGAAACAATTTAATTAAATAATAGATAGTAATTTATATTAATATTATTTACAGTAATTATTTATTTGTTTATTGCTATTTGTAAAAATTAATTCATATTTAAATAGAGGAATGGGATGTCATCTCTCTATTTACTCTTTATAATAGTCGACTGGGAATTGGCTTCGAGTTTCAATTGTCTGGTATTTTATGGAATAATAGGAATTAATTCTATTTACTTTAGCGACAATTTATCCAATTCTTCAACTTTGAACTGTTGTGTCCATCTTTCGACCTCAACCTCCAACTCATGTCTCTCCAGTTTCAATGTTCGCAAATGTTTGTCAATAATATGTTTTTTCACCTTTGCTTTTACAGCTGTTTTAACCACTTCTCGGTATTCATTATCCGATGTTTTACCACTGTTTTTGATCTCTTCCTCACACTTACGACATTCAAATGGATAATATTTAATATGTGGGTTAATATGGTTGACATTGTTTTCCGGATAATCCTTATCTATGTTACGTACGATCAGTTGGTGTTTGGCGTTCGGCTCATTCCTAATGTCGAAAACCTGTTCACATCAAACAACAAAAATTAATAATTATTTTTAGTTTAAAAAATTAATTATTTTTAAACATACACTCATAATACGATCACATGCGGGACAGCCCTCGTAATTGGTTTTACTCCTATCGGGTATAGTCTTAATACTTTCGGACATAGTTTTGATCAGCTGATCCTGGTACTCCAGATGCCATACCATAAACTTATCGACAGCATCTTTATCGGCAACACTGTTAGTCAAATGGTCGTTCAATAGATGATCCCGGAGCAGGTCTCGGGTGCGAAATGTTAGAAAACAATCGTTGGTTCGGGTGTACATTGGGACACAGTTGGGAGTGGCCGGTCTAGAATTATCTATTAATATACAAAAATAAGGCGTATCGGGTATATTGGACATGGTATGTTTGTTTGTGTGTGTGTGTGTGTGTGTGTGTGTGTGTGTGTGTGTGTGTGTGTGTGTGTGTGTGTGTTTGTGTAAAGTATGTATAATTAATAGGTATGTGTCGTATTTTAATTTTAACAAAAATTTCAACGTTAATACATGTATATTAAAAAACTTTTTTTTTTGATAATATATGAGATTAAAAAAATTGCAAACTTTATGCATTTATATACTAATAAAATATCTGTTTAATTATTTATCTATTATTATCAATAATATAATTCAAATGTTGTAATAACAATATCAGTAAGTTATGTAGTTGTACTGGTATTTTGATAATTAAATTTTTAATTTTATAATAATGTAATAATTCTAGACTAGAGTCTAAATTTCAATTATTATATAATATTTTTTTGTTTTATAATAATAAATGAATGACATTATTGATGAATATTTTGTGGATATATTTGTTGACAAAATTGTGTTTACATTTCAAATGTTTTGGATTTTAAGTCAAAAATTTTTGATGAAATTATGTTTGAAATGATTTAATGACAAGACATGAATCAAAGTAATGATAATATAAGACATACAAGACTTGGAAGACATAAAACACAAGACATGAGTGTTACGATTGATGTGAACGACGTGTTTGAAGAAGTGGTTAAACAAAATGAAAGACTTGTCAAAGAAATTGAATTTTATGAAGAAGTGGTCAACGATTTGATAACAAATGTTAAGAAATGTATTGTTTGTCAACAAAATGATGTCATAAAAGACAGAATCAGTGAATTGGAGACACAATTGAAGAGTAAGACAATTGATAACTCAACTGATGTTAAGAGTGATGATAAAGACTGTGATAAAAATGTAAAAACAAAAGGTTTACAAAAGTTGAAGAAAACAACTAAAAGATGTATTAAAAAGTTTGCAGATTCTGTTACCAGTGATGACGACAACGACTCAGATAGAAGTCGGACAACAAATGTAAAGATAAAGACATTTATGAAAACTAAGAAAAATCTAAAGATTGCTTTCAAGAGAAACGAAAAAATTATATTAAGAGATGTCAATGAAGTTGAAGACAATAAAAGCAAAACAATTAAAATTGTAAAACACATGAAATCAAAGAAAGCAATGAAACGATGTGTTAAAGACCATACAGATAGTGATAGTTATAAATCATATGATATGACTGATGACTATGACATCGATGACAATAGCAAAAGAAATGTTAAGACATTGAAGAAAAAAGAGAAAATCATTCAAAAAGATGTCGACGATGTAACAGATGGTAACAGTAATAGACAGACAGTTAAAAAAGTGAAACAAATGAAACCATATAGTGATGAATATGAAGAAAAAAGACAGAAATTAAAAGGTAATTTGATTTATTGATTTTATGGATAATAATTATTATTTAAATTTAATATTAATATTAATATCAAAACAGATGATACACTTACCAGTGATGGCAGCAATCAGTGCCAGACATGTGATTATAAAAGCATTAAATTTATAGATTTTGAGACACATATCAACCGATATCATCTAAACATTAAGCCATATAAGTGTCACATTTGTGGCCAACATTTTGTTGGTTACGACACTTTAAGACGACATAAGGGTCTCAAACACTTTTATGTTGGCCAAGCTTTGGATCAATTAAGTGATAAACGAAAATCTCAAAGTATTAATAAATTTTTTATTTGTTTACCACTTTTATTTTTTTTATATAATATTTTAAATAATTTTTTTCAAAATAATTTATACATAAGTCGCCCAAACTTTATCGAAATTTCAGTGTCAATATTGTCAAAAATTTATACACTGCGAGTCAGATCTCAAACAACACGTGGCGCGCGTGCATCACAACGTAAAATCGTCTAAAACTATTTCATGCGATTTGTGTGAAAAATTTTATAGTAATAGGTCTTCACTTATCAAACATAAACGTTTTTATCACTGCATCGGAAAAACATTACCGATATTTTACTGCGATTGGGAGGGCTGTCAATATAAATCAGATAATTTGACATTACTTGGAGGTATGTATTTATGTATTTCGGAGAAGCGCACATACCGTAATATCGAAATCGTTTTTTTTGTTGAAAATAATTTTATATAAATTTATATTAAGTAGTATTAATATTTACACAAATATTTCAGTGCATAAAAAAAGACATTTAGGTATCCGTGACTATGTGTGTGATTGGCCCGGATGTGAGTTTCGAGCAGTGGCTATAAGTGATATCACTAGACATAAGCTCATTCATAGCGATAATTATGACTATCGGTGCCAATCAATCGGTTGTGAGTTTCGCACTAAAATTAGTAAATATAATATTTTTTTTATTTACCATTAATTTTTTTTATTAAATTTATGTATACTTAATAACAATTTAAATTTAAAGAATATAATTTAAAGAAACACATGGATAGTATTCATAAGGACATACCCCACACATTGGTGTGTCATTGGCCCGGATGTGATAAAACGTTTAGATTTACCCATAATTTGACAAAGTATTAAAATATATATATAAATTATAACTTATTAAAAACAGTAGTAATGGGAAACATTTGTTAATTTTTTGTATCTATTAACCAGACATATGACTCTACATAACAAACCACATCTGCCGTGTCCTCACTGTAACAAACTGTTTACGACTAAGAGGTATTTGGGTCTTCATATGGCAACACATACGGGAAGTCTACGTGTGATGTGTCCGATAAAGGGATGTAATATAGAAATATCATCAAAAAATAATATCAGACATCATATGAGAGTACATCACAAGGACTGTACCGGCAATTAGTTATTTGCTATTATTATTGTATATAATATAGTGTAAGAAAAATAAAAAAATTTCTAAATAATTAAATTACATTATTCGGTAGTTTTTTGTTAACTTTGTATTTATTACTTACTTGTATTTGACACTTGGATTTGTAATAATAAATTTATATTTAAACATTACTTTCAATCGTTATTTTCTTTATATACAGTTTTATATAAAAAAAATTAAGACATTTTTGGTGACATTATTGATGAATATTTGGTATATTTGTTGACAAAATTGTGTTTACATTTCAAATGTTTTGATTTATATTTTGTGTCAAAAAATTTTGATTAAATTATGTTTGAAATGATTTAATGACAAGACATGAATCAAAGTAATGATAATATAAGACATAATACTAGACTTGGAAGACATAAAAGACAAGATATGAGTGTCACGATTGATGTGAACGACGTGTTTGAAGAAGTGGTTAAACAAAATGAAAGACTTGTCAAAGAAATTGAATTTTATGAAGAAGTGGTCAACGATTTGATAACAAATGTGAAGACATGTATTGTTTGTCAACAAAATAATGTCATAAAAGACAGAATCAGTGAATTGGTGACACACTTGAAGAGTAAAACAATTGATAACTCAACTGATGTTAAGAGTGATGATAAAGACTGTGATAAAAATGTAAAAACAAAAGATTTACAAAAGTTGAAGAAAACAACTAAAAGATGTATTAAAAAGTTTGCAGATTCTGTTACCAGTGATGACGACAACGACTCAGATAGAAGTGGGACAACAAATGTAAAGATAAAGACATTTATGAAAACTAAGAAAAATCTAAAGATTGCTTTCAAAAGAAACGAAAAAATTATATTAAGAGATGTCAATGAAGTTGAAGACAATAAAAGTAAAACAATTAAAAGTGTAAAACACATGAAATCAAAGAAAGCAATGAAACGATGTGTTAAAGACAATACAGATAGTGATAGTTATAAATCATGTGATATGACTGATGACTATGACATCGATGACAATAGCAAAAGAAATGTTAAGACATTGAAGAAAACTAAGAAAATAATTTTAAAAGATGTCGACGATGTAACAGATGGTAACATTAATAGACAGACAGTTAAAAGTGTGAAAACCATTAAACCATATAGTGATGAATATGAAGAAAAAAGACAAAGACTAAAAGGTATTTAATTTATTGATTTTTAGGATAATATTTATTTTTTTAAATTAATAATAAGAATTAATTTCAAAACAGATGATACACTTACCATTGATGGCAGCTATCAGTGCCAGACATGTGATTATAAAGGAATTAGATTTGAAGATCTTGAGAGACACGTCAATGTATATCATCTCAATATTAAGCCATTTAAATGTGCCATTTGTGGCCATCATTTGAACTGTTATCACTCATTAAGTCTACATAAGAATCGCAAACACTATTATATTGGCCAAGGATTGGATCAATTAAGTGATAAACAAAAATCTCAAAGTATTAATGAAAAGTTTTTATTTTATTTAGCATTTTTTATAATATTTATTTTATTTTTTCAAAATAATTTATACATAAGTCGCCGAAAGACTATCGAAATTTCAGTGTCGAAATTGTCAAAAGTTTTGTTACAGTCATTCAAATCTTAAGCGCCACGTATTGCACGCGCATCACAAACTGAAACCGTCAAAAACGTTTGCTTGCGATTTATGTGACAGGTCATATTGTAATAGTAATTCACTTATACAACATAAACGCATACATCATGGCATCGGACGGAAGTTATTGTATTATTATTGCGATTGGGAGGGCTGTCAGTATAAGGCAACAAATAGTTTAACAGTTTCAGGTAATGTGTAATGTTTTTTCAACTATACGTACGGTAAGCAAAATATATTTATAAATATCTACACAAACTCTTACAGTGCATAAAAAAAGACATTTAGGTATCCGTGACTATGCGTGTGATTGGCCCGGTTGTGAGTTTCGGGCAGTGGTCAAAAGTGATATGACTAGACATAAAGTCGTTCATAGCGATAATTATGACTATCGGTGCCAATCGACCAGTTGTGAGTTTCGTACTAAAAAAAGTAAATATATTTTTTGTTTTTATTACCATTAATTTGTCTTATTAAATTTATTTATACTTAATAACAATTTAAATTTAAAGAATATAATTTAAAGAAACACATGGATAGTATTCATAAGGACATACCCCACACACTGGTGTGTCATTGGCCCGGATGTGATAAAACGTTTAGATTTACCCATAATTTGAGAAAGTATTTAAAAAATAGTTACATTATTTTAAAAAATATATAAATATAAATTATAACTTAACGGTACAAACATTTTATTAATTATTATTTCTATTAACCAGACATATGACTCTACATAACAAACCACATCTGCCGTGTCCTCACTGTAACAAACTGTTTACGACTAAGAGGTATTTGGGTCTTCATATGGCAACACATACGGGAAGTCTACGTGTGATGTGTCCGATAAAGGGATGTAATATAGAAATATCATCAAAAAATAATATCAGACATCATATGAGAGTACATCACAAGGACTGTACCGGCAATTAGTTATTTGCTTTTATTACTGTATATAATATTGTATAAGAAATTTTTAAATTATTTAATTACATTATTCAGTAGTTTTTTGTTAACTTTGTATTTATAATTTACTTGTATTTGAAACAGGATTTGTAAATAATTGGACTTTCAATTTAAATTTAAATTTAAATTATTATTTTCTAATAATTATGGCTTAGTTTTACATTGACATTGTTTTGCATAAAAATATTCAATAATTTAATTTAATTTAAAAAATCATTGTACTGTATTTAAACATTATTTCAATCGTTAATTTCTTTATATACAGTTTTATAAAAAAAATTAAGACATTTTTGGTGACATTATTGATGAATGTTTTGGATATATTTGTTGACAAAATTGTGTTTACATTTCAAATGTTTTGGATTTTAAGACAAAATTTTTTGTTGAAATTATGTTTGAAATGATTTAATAACAAGACATGAATCAAAGTAATGATAATATAAGACATACAAGACTTGGAAGACATAAAACACAAGACATGAGTGTCACGATTGATGTGAACGACGTGTTTGAAGAAGTGGTTAAACAAAATGAAAGACTTGTCAAAGAAATTGAATTTTATGAAGAAGTGGTCAACGATTTGGTGATAAATGTGAAGAAATGTGTTGTTTGTCAACAAAATGATGTCATAAAAGACAGAATCAGTGAATTGGAGACACAATTGAAGAGTAAGACAATTGATAACTCAACTGATGTTAAGAGTGATGATAAAGACTGTGATAAAAATGTAAAAACAAAAGGTTTACAAAAGTTGAAGAAAACAACTAAAAGATGTATTAAAAAGTTTGCAGATTCTGTTACCAGTGATGACGACAACGACTCAGATAGAAGTCGGACAACAAATGTAAAGATAAAGACATTTATGAAAACTAAGAAAAATCTAAAGATAGCTTTCAAAAGAAACGAAAAAATTATATTAAGAGATGTCAATGAAGTTGAAGACAATAAAAGCAAAACAATTAAAAGTGTAAAACACATGAAATCAAAGAAAGCAAAGAAACGAAATGTTAAAGACTATACAGATAGTGATAGTAATAAATCATGTGATATGACTGATGACTATGACTATGACATCGATGACAATTGCAAAAGAAATGTTAAGACATTGAAGAAAACTAAGAAAATAATTTTAAAAGATGTCGACGATGTAACAGATGGTGAGAGTAATAGACAGACAGTTAAAAGTGTGAAAACCATTAAACCATACAGTGATGAGTATGAAGAAAAAAGACAGAAATTAAAAGGTATTTAATTTATTGTTTTTATGGATATTTAAATTTAATAATGATTATTAATATCAAAACAGATGAAACACTTACCATTGATGGCAGCTATCAATGCCAGACATGTGATTATAAAAGAATTAGATTTGAAGATCTTGAGAGACACGTCAATCTATATCATCTGAATATTAAGCCATTTAAGTGTGACATTTGTGGACATCATTTGAACTGTTATGACTCATTAAGTCTACATAAGAATCGTAAACACTATTATATTGGCCAAGGATTGGATCAATTAAGTGATAAACAAAAATCTCAAGGTATTGATGAAAAGCTTTTATTTTATTAATCAATTTTATTTTTTTAATAATAATATTTATTTATTTTTTCAAAATAATTTATACATAAGTCGCCGAAAGTTTATCGAAATTTCAGTGTCGAAATTGTCAAAAGTTTTGTTACAGTCATTCAAATCTTAAGCGCCACGTATTGCACGCGCATCACAACCTGAAACCGTTAAAAACGTTTACTTGTGATATGTGCGACAAATCGTATTGTAATAGTAATACACTTATAACACATAAACGTTTAAAACACGGTATCGGAGAAAAGTTACCGTTTTATTACTGCGATTGGGAGGGCTGTCAGTTTAAGACAACAAATAGATTAATGGTTTCAGGTATGTAGTGATAGATATACGAAATTAATTTTTAATTTAACTAAATAATAATAATAGTATAAATATTTATATACATTATTTATTAATATCGGACACAAATATTTCAGTGCATAAAAAAAGGCATTTAGGTATCCGTGACATTGTGTGTGATTGGCCCGGATGTGAGTATCGATCAGTGGCCAAAAGTGATATGACTAGACATAAGATTCTTCATAGCGATAATTTTGATTATCGGTGCCAATCGACCGGTTGTGAGTTTCGCACTAAAAAAAGTAAATATATTTTTTAAAATTTACCATTAATTTGTTTTATTTATTTATATATATATATACTAAATAATAATTTAAATTTAAAGAATATAATTTAAAGAAACACATGGATAGAATTCATAAGGACATACCCCACACACTGGTGTGTCATTGGCCCGGATGTGATAAAACGTTTAGATTTACCAATTGTTTGAGAATGTATTTAAAAAAAATAGTTACATAATTTTAAAAAATAAATAAATATAAATTATAACTTAACGGTACAAACATTTTATTAATTTTTATTTCTATTAACCAGACATATGACTCTACATAACAAACCACATCTGCCGTGTCCTCACTGTAACAAACTGTTTACGACTAAGAGGTATTTGGGTCTTCATATGGCAACACATACAGGAAGTCTACGTGTGATGTGTCCGATAAAGGGATGTAATATAGAAATATCATCAAAAAATAATATCAGACATCATATGAGAGTACATCACAAGGATTGGACAGGCAAATAGTTATTTAAACTATAAATTTGTTTTTCATTAATGTATATAATATAATATGTATATAAATAAGAAAAATAAATCTTATAAATAATTAAATTATATTATTCGGTAGTTTTTTTTGTTAACTTTGTATTTATAATTTACTTGTATTTGATACAGGATTTGTATATAATTGGACTTTCAATATGTATCAGTATTACTATTCAGTAATTAAATTTTTATTTATTATTTTCTAATAATTATGGCTTAGTATTACATTGGTTTACTTAAAAATATTAATATCAATAATTTAATTTAATTGAAAAAAATTGTACAGTATATATCATAATATAAAAATTAAATAATATATTTACGGTAAACATTAAATTTACTTTAAATCGTTATTTTCTTTACATACAGTTTATACAGTATTTAAAAAATTAAGACATTTTTTATGACATTATTGATGAATGTTTTGGATATATTTGTTGACAAAATTGTGTTTACGTTTGAAATGTTTTGGATTTTAAGTCAAAATTTTTTTATTGAAATTAATTTTGCAGTGATTTAAGACAAGACATGAATCAAAGTAATGATAATATAAGACAAACAAGACTTGGAAGTCGTAAAACACAAGACATGAGTGTCACGATTGATGTGAACGACGTGTTTGAAGAAGTGGTTAAACAAAATGAAAGACTTGTCAAAGAAATTGAATTTTATGAAGAAGTGGTCAACGATTTGGTGATAAATGTGAAGAAATGTATTGTTTGTCAACAAAATGATGTCATAAATGACAGAATCAATCGATTGGAGACACACTTGAAGAGTAAGACAATCGATAACTCAACTGATGTTAAAAGTGATGAAAAAGATTGCAATAAAAATTTAAAAACAAAAGGTTTACAAAAGTTGAAGAAAATAACTAAAAGATGTATTAAAATGGTTACAGACTCTGATACCAGTGATGAGGACAAAGACACGGATAGAAGTGTGAAAAGAAATGTAAAAACATTGAAGAAAACTAAGAAAAATCCAAAGAAGAAAAAAGAGAAAACCATTTCAAGAGATGGACATAAAGTTAAAAATGTGAATCAAATCAAACCATACAGTGATGAGTATGAAGAAAAAAGACTGAAATTAAAAGGTATTTAATTAATTGATTTTTTAGGATAATATTTATTATTAAAATCTAATGATAAGAATTAATACCCAAACAGATGAAACACTTAGCAGTGATGGTCACTATTATTGCCAGACATGTGATTATAAAAGCGTTAGATTTATTGATTTTGAGGCACACGTCAACCGATATCATCTCAACATTAATCCATACAATTGTGATATTTGTGGCAAACATTTTAGTAGTAATGACACTTTAAGACGACATAAGAGTCGCAAACATTATTATGTTGGCCAAGGATTGGATCAATTAAGTGATAAACGAAAATCTCAAAGTATTGATTGGAGTTTTTATTTTTGTTTTTTTCACATTTATTTTAAACTATTTATTTATTTAATTTTAAAAATAATTTTGAAAAATATTTTATAGTTGCCGAAACATTATCGAAATATCAATGTCAATTGTGTCCACAGTTTATGAGCAGTCAGTCAAATGTTAATCGACACGTATTGCACGCGCATCACAAAGTGAAACCAACTAAAACGATTGCATGCGATATGTGTGACAAATCGTATAGTAATAGTAATACACTTATAACACATAAACGTTTAAAACACGGTATCGGAGAAAAGTTACCGTTTTATTACTGCGATTGGGAGGGCTGTCAGTTTAAGACAGCAAATAGATGTATGGTTTCAGGTATGTAGTCATAGATATACGAAATTTTAATTTAACTAAATAATAATAATAATAATAATAGTATAAATATTTATATACATTATTTATTATTTATTAAAATATCGGACACAATGTTGCAGTGCATAAAAAAAGACATTTAGGTATCCGCGACTATGCGTGTGATTGGCCCGGATGTGAGTATCGGGCATTCGCCAGAAGTGATATTACTAAACATAGTCAACTCGTTCACAGCAATAATTATGACTACCTGTGCCAATGGACAGGTTGTGAGTTTCGCACCAAAAGTGGTAATTATTATTATTTTTTATTTTAAATTAACCGTTAATTTGTTTATTTTATTGTGAATTTATTTTTGACATTAATTTAATTTTAAAAAATTATTTTTATTTAAGAGTATTGTTTAAAAAGACACACAAATAATGTCCATAAGGATATTCCCCGCACACTGTCGTGTCATTGGCCCGGATGTGATAAATCGTTTAGATTTCCCGCTGAGTTGACAAAGTATTTTAAAATATATAGTTATAAATTCATTGGAAATAATATGTACTGATAATCATATATTGTATTTAATTGTATTTCTATTAACCAGACATATGAAAACACATAACAAACCACATCTGCCCTGTCCTTACTGTAACAAACTGTTTACGACTAAACAATATTTGAGTAATCATATGGGAATCCATACGGGAAGTATACGTGTGTCGTGTCCGGTAAAGGGATGTAATATACAGATATCGTCCAAAGCTAATATCGGACAACATTTGAAAGTACATCACAAGGGATGGACAGGCAAATAGTTTTTCATTAATGTATAATACAGTATAATATGTATATAAATAAGAAAAATAAATTTTATAAATAATTAAATTGCATTATCGGTAATATTTTTTTTTTTAAAACTATTTTATATCAGATGTTGGATTTTTATACATTTTAATACTTTTGTACTTTCAATAGTTATCGTTACTTAAATTTTTGTAATAATTTTGGTTTATCGGTAGTTTTAAATAAAAATTTTAATAATTTAATATAAAAAATCATTATATATATGGAGTAAAATTCAAATAATATATTTAAAGTTAGATTACATTAAATTTAGTTTATAAATACTGTATTGTTTTCAATCGTTATTTTCATTACATATCATAAATATTTGTTGACATTATTGATGAATATTTGGTATATTTGTTGACAAAATTGTGTTTACATTTCAAATGTTTTGGATTTTGTGTCAAAAATTTGTTATTAAATTATGTTTTGAAATGATTTAAGACATGAATGATAGTAATGATAATATAAGACATAATACTAGACTTGGAAGACATAAAAGACAAGACATGAGTGTCACGATTGATGTGAACGACGTGTTTGAAGAAGTGGTTAAACAAAATGAAAGACTTGTCAAAGAAATTGAATTTTATGAAGAAGTGGTCAACGATTTGATAACAAATGTTAAGACATGTATTGTTTGTCAACAAAATGATGTCATAAAAGACAGAATCAGTGAATTGGAGACACACTTGAAGTGTAAGACAATCGATAAATCAATTAAAGTTAAGAGTGAATACAAAGACTGCGATAACAAATTAAAAACAAATCTTAAGACAAAAAGATTACAAAAATCAAACAAAAGATGTGTTAAAGAGGTTACAGATTCTAATATCAGTTATGATGACAACGAATCAGATAGAAGTTGGACAACAAATTCAAAGGTAAAGACATCTATGAAATCAAATAAGAGAAACGAGAAAATTATATTAAAAGATGTCGAGAAAGTTAAAGACATTAAAAGCAAAACAATTAAAACTGAAAAACAAATCAAATTATATAGCGATGAATATGAAGAAAAAAGACAGAAATTAAAAGGTATTTTATTAATTGTTTTTAATAATAATAATATTTAATGATAAATACGAATTACATCCAAACAGATAATGGACTTACCAGTGATGGCAGCTATCAGTGCCAGACATGTGATTATAAAAGCATAAAATTTATAGATTTTGAGACACATGTCAACCGATATCATCTAAACATTAAGCCATTCAAGTGTCACATTTGTGGCGACCATTTTGTCGGTTACGACAATTTAAGACGACATAAAAGTCTCAAACACTATTATGTTGGCCAAGCGTTGGATCAATTAAGTGATAAACGAAAATCTCAAAGTATTAATAAATTTTTTATTTGTTTACCACTTACGGTACACTAATTATTAATGATTTTTTTAAATTAGATAACTAATAAATCTCTAATTTTTTTATTAATAATTTTTATTTCAGTCGCCCAAACTTTATCGAAATTTCAGTGTCAATATTGTCAAAAATTTATACACTGCGAGTCAGATCTCAAACAACACGTGGCGCGCGTGCATCACAACGTAAAATCGTCTAAAACTATTATTTCATGCGATTTGTGTGAAAAATTTTATAGTAATAGGGCTACACTTATCAAACATAAACGTTTTTATCACGGCATTGGAAAAAAATTACCGATATTTTATTGCGATTGGGAGGGCTGTCAGTATAAATCAGTAAATAGTACAATGCTTGAAGGTATGTATGTATGTATGTCGGAGAAGCGCACATACCGTAATTGAAAATTGTTTTTTTTGTTGAAAATAATTTTATATAAATTTATATTAAGTATTAATTAATATCTACACAAACTCTTACAGTGCATAAAAAAAGACATTTAGGTATCCGTGACTATGCGTGTGATTGGCCCGGTTGTGAAATACGGACGTATACTAGTTCTAGTCTTGAAATCCATAAGCTAATTCATACCGATAATAATGACGACCGGTGCCAATGGCCCGGTTGTGACTATAAAGCTAAAAATAGTACTATAAATATATATATTAATTACCGATATTTTTTTTTGTATTTATGTTTATTATAATATTTTGTTGTTAATTATCATTTTTTTGTTGTTCATTCATTCAAGAGTACCAAATAAAGAAACATATGAAAAGAATTCATGAGGACATACCCCGAACACATGCGTGTCATTGGCCCGGATGTGACAAAACGTTTAAATTTGCCTATAGTTTGACAAAGTATTTGAATATAAATATAACATAACTTATTGTAAATAATAAGTATTAAATAATTAAACATTTTTAAAAATTGTTTTTTTTGTATCTATTAACCAGACATATGAAAACACATAACAAACCACATCTGCCCTGTCCTTACTGTACCAAACTGTTTACGACTAAACAATATTTGAGTAATCATATGGGAATCCATACGGGAAGTATACGTGTGTCGTGTCCGGTAAAGGGATGTAATATACAGATATCGTCCAAAGCTAATATCGGACAACATTTGAAAGTACATCACAAGGGCTGTACCGGCAAATAGTTTTTTCATTAATGTATATAATACAGTATAATATGTATATAAATAAGAAAAATAAATTTTATAAATAATTAAATTATAATACATTATCGGTAATATTTAAAAAAAAAATATTTGATATCAGATTTTTATACATTTTAATAGTTTTATACTTTCAATAGTTATCGTTACTTAAATTTTTATAATAATTTTGGTTTATCGGTAGTTTTAAATTAAAAAATATTTTAATTTACGGTAATATAATAAATCATTGTATATATCGACTAAAATTCAAATAATATATCTAAAGTGAGATTACATTAGATTTAGATTATAAACATTGTTTTCAATCGTTATTTTCTTTACATATAATAAATATTTGTTGACATTATTGATGAATATTTGGTATATTTGTTGACAAAATTGTGTTTACATTTCAAATGTTTTGTATTTTGTGTCAAAAATTTTTGATTAAATTATGTTTGAAATTATTTAATGACAAGACATGAATCAAAGTAATGATAATATAAGACATACAAGACTTGGAAGATATAAAAGACAAGACATGAGTGTCACGATTGATGTAAACGACGTGTTTGAAGAAGTGGTTAAACAAAATGAAAGACTTGTCAAAGAAATTGAATTTTATGAAGAAGTGGTCAACGATTTGATAACAAATGTTAAGAAATGTATTGTTTGTCAACAAAATGATGTCATAAAAGACAGAATCAGTGAATTGGAGACACATTTGAATAGTAAGACAATCGATAAATCAATTAAAGTTAAGAATGAATACAATGACTGCGATAACAATTTGAAAACAAATCCAAAGACAAAAAGATTACAAAAATCAAAGAAAATTTGTGTTAAAGAGGTTACAGATTCTGATAGCAGTTATGATGACAACGAATCAGATAGAAGTTGGACAACAAATGCAAAGATAAAGACATCTATGAAATCAAATAAGAAAAACGAGAAAATTATATTAAAAGATGTCGAGAAAGTTAAAGACATTAAAAGCAAAACAATTAAAAGTGGAAAACATATGAAAACAAAGAAAATTATTTTAAAAGATGTCAATAAAGTTAAGAACAATAAAATCAAAACAATTAAAACTGAAAAACAAATCAAATTATATAGTGATGAATATGAAGAAAAAAGACAGAAATTAAAAGGTATTTAATTTATTGATTTTAATAATAATATTTAATAATAAATACAAATTACATCCAAACAGATGATGGACTTACCAGTGATGGCAACTATCAGTGCCAGACATGTGATTATAAAAGCATTAAATTTATAGATTTTGAGACACATGTCAACCGATATCATCTAAACATTAAGCCATTCAAGTGTCACATTTGTGGCGACCATTTAGTCGGTTACGACACTTTAAGACGACATAAGAGTCTCAAACACTTTTATGTCGGCCAAGCTTTGGATCAATTAAGTGATAAACGAAAATCTCAAAGTATTAATAAATTTTTTATTTGTTTACCACTTACGGTACACTAATTATTAATGATTTTGTTTAATTAAATAACTAATAAATCTCTAATTTTTTATTAATAATTTTTATTTCAGTCGCCCAAATTTTATCGAAATTTAAGTGTCAATATTGTCAAAAATTTATACACTCCGAGTCGGATCTCAAACAACACGTGGCGCGCGTGCATCACAACGTAAAATCGTCTAAAACTATTTCATGCGATTTGTGTGAAAAATTTTATAGTAATAGGACTACACTTATCAAACATAAACGTTTTTATCACGGCATCGGAAAAAAATTACCGATATTTTACTGCGATTGGGAGGGCTGTCAATATAAATCAGTAAATTTTACATTACTTGGAGGTATGTACAGTATGTATGTCGGAGAAGCGCACATACCGTAATTGAAAATTGTTTTTTTGTTGAAAATAATTTTATATAAATTTATATTAAGTATTAATTAATATCTACACAAACTCTTACAGTGCATAAAAAAAGACATTTAGGTATCCGTGACTATGCGTGTGATTGGCCAGGTTGTGAAATACGGATGTATACTAGTTATAGTCTTGAAATCCATAAGCAAACTCATACCGATAATTATGACCACCGGTGCCAATGGCCCGGTTGTGACTATAAAGCTAAAAATGGTACGATAAATATAATTACCGATATTTTTTTGTATTTATGTTTATTATAATATTTTGTTGTTAATTATCATTTTATTTGTTGTTCATTCATTCAAGAGTACCAAATAAAGAAACATATGAAGAGAATTCATGAGGACATACCCCGAACACATGCGTGTCATTGGCCCGGATGTGACAAAACGTTTAAATTTGCCTATAGTTTGACAGAGTATTTGAATATAAATATAACATAACTTATTGGAAATAATAAGTATTAAATAATTTTTTTAATTTTTTTTGTATCTATTAACCAGTCACATGAAAATACATAATAAACCACATCTGCCGTGTCCTCACTGTAACAAACTGTTTACGACTAAGAAGTATTTGGGTCTTCATGTGGCAACACATACAGGAAGTCTACGTGTTATGTGTCCGATAAAGGGATGTAATATACAGATATCATCAAAAAATAATATGAGACATCATATGAATGCACATCACAAGGACTAGTAATTTGTATTTATTTGATTGTATATATAATATTGTATAAGAAAAATAAAATATTTAAAATAATTAAATTATATTATTTGTAATAATTATTTTACTCGTACTAAAGGAATTAATATTGAAATTAACATTTTTATATAAAACAATGCAAAAGTGAGGTTTTATAAAATCTTTATATTCAGGATTTATATACATATTAATGTATTTAATTAATAATTTAATAGAAATTTACATCAAATTATAAAACTATGTAAATATTTGTTGACATTATTGATGAATATTTGGTATATTTGTTGACAAAATTGTGTTTACATTTCAAATGTTTTGTTTGGATTTGAAGTCAAAAATTTGTTATTAAATTATGTTTTGAAGTGATTTAAGACAAGACATGAATCAAAGTAATGATAATATAAGACATACAAGACTTGGAAGATATAAAAGACAAGACATGATTGTAACGATTGATGTGAACGACGTGTTTGAAGAAGTGGTTAAACAAAATGAAAGACTTGTCAAAGAAATTGAATTTTATGAAGAAGTGGTCAACGATTTGATAACAAATGTGAAGAAATGTATTGTTTGTCAACAAAATGATGTCATAAAAGACAGAATCAGTGAATTGGAGACACATTTGAAAAGTAAAACAATCGATAACTCAAGTAATGTTAAGAGTGATGATAATGACTGCGATAACAATTTGAAAACAAATCTGAAGACAAAAAAATTACAAAAATCAAAGAAAAGTTGTGTTAAAGAGATTATAGATTCTGATACCAGTGATTATGACAACGAATCAGATAGAAGTTGGACAACAAATGCAAATATAAAGAAGACATCTATGAAATCAAATAAGAGAAACGATAAAATTATTATAAGAGATGTCAATGAAGTTGAAGACAATAAAAGTAATTACAATAAAACTGAAAAACACATAAAATCAAAGAAAACTAAGAAAAATCTTAAGAGAAAAGACAAAATCATTTTAAGAAATGTCGACAAAATTAAAGACAATAACAACAAAGTAATTAAAAGTGGAAAACGTATGAAATTATATAGTAATGAATATCAAGAAAAAAGACAGAAATTAAAAGGTATTTTATTAATTGATTTTAATATTCATGAAAAATATTTATTATTACAATTTAATGATAAACCCGAACAATACTTTAACAGATGACACACTTACTGGTGATGGCAGCTATCAGTGCCAGACATGTGATTATAAAAGCATTAAATTTCCAGATTTTGAGACACACGTCAATCGACTGCATCTAAACATTAAGCCATATAAGTGTCACATTTGTAGCGAACATTTTGTCGGTTACGACAGTTTAAGGAAACATAAGAGTCGCAAACACTATTATGTTGGCCAAGGTTTGGATCAATTAAGTGATAAACGAAAATCTCAAAGTATTAATAAGTTTGTAATAATTTTAAAAAAAAAATATATAATCAATAAATATTGAAAATTTTTAATATTTTTATTTTAGTCGCCGAAACTTTATCGAAATTTCAGTGTCAATATTGTCAAAAGTTTTTACACTGCAAGTCAGAGCTTAAACGACACGTGTTGCACGTGCATCATAACGTGAAACCGACTAAAACTATTGCGTGCGATATGTGTGACAAATCCTATAGAAATAGCTGTTCACTTGTCATACATAAGCGTTTACATCACAGCATTGGACCGAAGTTACCGTATTATTACTGCGATTGGGAGGGCTGTCAGTTTAAGACAACAAATAAATGTATGGTTTCAGGTATGTGTTAGGAGAAGCCATACGTAATTAAACTAATTAACTGTTTAGTAATTTTAACGAAAATAATTACCGATATATAATTATATATAATTATTAATTAATATCCAACACAATCTTGCAGTGCATAAAAAAAGCAAACATTTAGTTATCCGTGATATTATGTGTGATTGGCCCGGATGTGACTTTCGGACGGCCACCAAAACTAATCTCAATAAACATAAATTCATTCACAGCGATGTTTACGACTACCGGTGCCAATGGCCCGGTTGTGAATATCAAGCTAAATATGGTAGGGTAAATATTTTTTAATACAATTACCGGTAATTAAATATATATATATTTATTAAAGTGGAGCGATTGAAAAAACATATGGAAAGAGTTCACGAGGACATACCCCGCACAATGAAGTGTCATTGGCCCGGATGTGATAAAACGTTTAAATTTGCATATAGTTTGACAAAGTATTTGAATATAAATATAACATAACTTATTGGAAATAATAAGTATTAAATAATTAAACATTTTTAAAAAAAATTTTGTATCTATTAACCAGACATATGAAAATACATAACAAACCACATCTGCCGTGTCCTCACTGTAACAAACTGTTTACGACTAAAGAGTATTTGAATCTTCATGTGGCAACACATACAGGAAGTCTACGTGTGATTTGTCCGATAAAGGGATGTAATATAGAAATATCATCAAAAAATAATATCAGACATCATATGAGAGTACATCACAAGAACTGTACCGGCAATTAGTTATTTGCTTTTATTACTGTAATATTGTATAAGAAATTTTTTAAAATTTTTAAATTATTTAATTACATTATTCAGTAGTTTTTTGTTAACTTTGTAATCATCAAAAAATAATATGAGACATCATATGAAAGTACATCACAAGGACTAGTAATTTGTATTTATTTGATTGTATATATAATATTGTATAAGAAAAATAAAATATTTAAAATAATTAAATTATATTATATTATTTGTTTTACTCGTACTAAACGAATTAATATTGAAATTAATATTTTTATATAAAACAATGCAAAAGTGAGGTTTTATAAAATATTTATATTTAAGATTTAGATACATATTAATGTATTTAATTAATAATTTAATAGAAATTTATTAAAACTAAAATTTACATTTCAATAGTTATTTTCTTTACATATCATAAATATTTGTTGACATTATTGATGAATATTTGGTATATTTGTTGACAAAATTGTGTTTACATTTCAAATGTTTTGGATTTTGTGTCAAAAATTTGTTATTAAATTATGTTTTGAAGTGATTTAAGACAAGACATGAATCAAAGTAATGATAATATAAGACATACAAGACTTGGAAGACATAAAAGACAAGACATGATTGTAACGATTGATGTGAACGACGTGTTTGAAGAAGTGGTTAAACAAAATGAAAGACTTGTCAAAGAAATTGAATTTTATGAAGAAGTGGTCAATGATTTGATATCAAATGTGAAGAAATGTATTGTTTGTCAACAAAATAATGCTATAAATAACAGAATCAGTGATTTGGTGACACATTTGAAGAGTAAAACAATCGATAACTCGAGTAATGTTAAGAGTGATGATAATGACTGCGATAACAGATTAAAAACAAAAGATTTACAAAAATTAAATAAAAAATTTGTTAAAGAGTTTACAGATTCTGATAGCAGTGATGACGACAACGAATCAGATAGAAGTTGGACAACAAATTCAAAGATAAATAAGACATCTATGAAATCAAATAAGAGAAACGAGAAAATTATTATAAGAGATGTCAATGAAGTTGAAGACAATAAAAGTAATTACAATAAAACTGAAAAACACATAAAATCAAAGACTTTGAAGAAAACTAAAAGAAAAGAGAAACTCATTTTAAGAAATGTCGACAAAATTAAAGACAATAACAACAAAGTAATTAAAAGTGGAAAACGTATGAAATTATATAGTAATGAATATCAAGAAAAAAGACAGAAATTAAGAGGTATTTAKAGTAATATTTCAATATTCATGAAAAATATTTATTATTAAAATTTAATGATAAACCCGAACAATACTTTAACAGATGACACACTTACTGGTGATGGCAGCTATCAGTGCCAGACATGTGATTATAAAAGCATTAAATTTGTAGATTTTGAGGCACACGTCAATCGACTGCATCTAAACATTAAGCCATATAAGTGTCACATTTGTAGCGAATATTTTGTCGGTTACGACAGTTTAAGGAAACATAAGAGTCGTAAACACTATTGTTTTGGTCAAGGTTTGGATCAATTAAGTGATAAACGAAAATCTCAAAGTATTAATAAGTTTATAATAATTTTTTTTTTTAAATTAGATAATCAATAAATATTATATTTTTAATATTTTTATTTTAGTCGCCGTAACTTTATCGAAATTTCAGTGTCAATATTGTCAAAAGTTTATACACTGTGAGTTAAAGCTTAAACGACACGTGTCGCGCGTGCATCAAAACATGAAACCGACTAATACTATTGCGTGCGATATGTGTGACAAATGGTATAGCAATAAGACTACACTTTACACACATAAACGTTTACATCACGGCATTGGACCGAAGTTACCGTATTATTACTGCGATTGGGAGGACTGTCAGTTTAAGACAACAAATATTTCAATGGTTTCAGGTATGTGTTGTTAGGAGAAGCTATACGTAATTAAACTAATTAATTGTTTAGTAATTTTAGCTAAATAATTACCGGTATATATATATATATAATTATTCATTAATATCCAACACAATCTTGCAGTGCATAAAAAAAGAAAACATTTAGGTATCCGTGACTATGTGTGTGATTGGCCCGGATGTGACTTTCGGACGGCAACCAAAACTAATCTGGATAAACATAAAGTCATTCACATCGATGTTTATGATTACCGGTGCCAATGGCCCGGTTGTGATTATCAAGCTAAATTTGGTACAGTAAATAGTTTTTTTTTTAATTACAATTACCGGTAATTAAATATATATATATTTATTAAAGTGGAGCGATTGAAAATACATATGGAAAGAGTTCACGAGGACATACCCCGCACAGTGAGGTGTCATTGGCCCGGATGTGATAAAATGTTTAAATTTACCAAAGATTTAACTACGTATTTAAAAATATTTATAATTAATTTTTTTATTGTTTGAATAAATTATGGCTTAATTAAAACTAATAAATTACTGTTATTACGGTAATTGTATTTCTATTAACCAGACATATGACTAATGAAAAAGTTTTTTAATTCAAACAGTCACATGAAAATACATAACAAACCACATCTGCCGTGTCCTCACTGTAACAAACTGTTTACGACTAAGAGGTATTTGGGTCTTCATGTGGCAACACATACGGGAAGTCTACGTGTGATGTGTCCGATAAAGGGATGTAATATAGAGATATCGTCCAAAAATAATATCAGACATCATATGAAAGCACATCACAAGGACTGGACCGGCAATTAGTTATTAAACAAATTATTAAACAATTTTTATATAATAAAAATAAAATAAAATTACATTACATTACTGTTAGTAATTATTTTACTATCCATTTGTTTATTTGTGATTAAAAGATATTTCATATTTGAATAATGAATGGCATTTATTTTCACTATTTATTATTTTGATAATTTCATCCAATTCATCAACAATTCATATCAATTTAGTTTTTTAATTAAAATATTTAATTAAATTAACTAAAGATTACTTTTAATTAATTATTTTTGTACTTTTATATCATAAACATTTGTTGACATTATTGATGAATATTTTGATATATTTGTTGACAAAATTGTGTTTACATTTCAAATGTTTTTGATTTTTAGTCATTTAAAAAAAATTGAAGTTTGAAATGATTTAATGGCAAGACATGAATCAAAGTAATGATAATATAAGGCATACAAGACTTGGAAGACATGGAAGTCGTAAAACACAAGACATGAGTGTCACGATTGATGTGAACGACGTGTTTGAAGAAGTGGTTAAACAAAATGAAAGACTTGTCAAAGAAATTGAATTTTATGAAGAAGTGGTCAACGATTTAGTGACAAATGTGAAGACATGTATTGTTTGTCAACAAAATGATGTCATAAAAGACAGAATCAGTGAATTGGAGACACAATTGAAGAGTAAGACAATTGATAACTCAACTGATGTTAAGAGTGATGATAAAGACTGTGATAAAAATGTAAAGAAAAACATGAAATCTAAAAGTTTACAAAAGTTGAAGAAAACAAATAAAAGATGTGTTAAAGAGGTTACAGATTCTGATAGTTATAAATCATATAAAACAAGTATAAAAACATTGAAGAAAACTAAGAAAAATTTAAAGATTGAATTCAAGAGTAACAATAAAACCATTTTAAAAGCTGTCGATGAAGTAACAGATGATAATGACAGCAATGGACAGACAGTTAAAAGTATGAAACATATAAAACTATTTAGTGATGAATATGACAAACGAAGAAAACAACTAAAAAGTATTTCATTTGTTTATTTGATATTTTGATAGTTATAATCATTTAATTTGTTAAATGATGTAAACAGACGACACACTTACCAATGATGGCAGTTATCAATGCAAAAGATGTGATTATAAAAGCAATAGATTTGAAGATTTTGAGTCACACGTCAACCGATATCATCTCAACATTAAGCCATACAAGTGTCACATTTGTGGTCAGAATGTGTTCAGTTACGACAGTTTAAGGAAACATAAAAATATTAAACATTTTTATGTTGGCCAAGGATTGGATCAATTAAGTGATCGACGAAAATCTAAGAGTAGTGATATTTTTTCATATTGTTTTTGCCTTAAAGTAATTAAAAATATTAAATAATTAATAAATTTTTAATTATTTTTTTTTACATTACGGTAGTCGCCGAAACTTTATCCAAATTTCAATGTAAATATTGCCAAAAATATATACAAAATAAGTCGGTTCTCAAACAACACGTGTTGCGCGTGCATCACAATGTAAAACCATCTAAGCTTATTGAGTGCGATATGTGTGACAAATCGTATAGTAATAGTAAATCACTTTTTGTTCACAAACGTCTACATCATGGCATCGGATCATCAGTTCCGTATTATTACTGCGATTGGGAGGACTGTCTGTTTAAATCACCAAATAAGTCATTAGTCACAGGTATGTCCAGAGATACATATTTAACAGAAATGTTTTAATTTTTTTTTGTATCTAATTTATATAATTATGTATTTTTCAGTGCATAAAAAAAGCAAACATTTACGTATCCGTGACTATGTGTGTGATTGGCCCGGATGTGACTATCGGACGACCACCAAAAATAGTCTCAGTAGACACCAGATTGTTCACAGCGATAAATATGACTACCGGTGCCAATGGCCTGGTTGCGAGTTTCGATCTAAACAAGGTAATTTACTAACTATACTAAATATTATTTTTATTATTACCGGTAATTAAATATTATACTTATTAAAATAATTTCTATACTAATTAATATTATTTTTATAAATGTTTATTAAATTTTATATTTATATTAATAATTTATTTAATTTTAAAAAGAATATCTATTGAAGAAACATATGGTGAGAATGCATGAGGACATACCCCGCACACATGCGTGTCATTGGCCCGGATGTGACAAAACGTTTAAATTTACCGCTCATTTGACAAAGTAATTGAAATTATAAACACATAATTTGTTATAATTTTTGTTTAAGGTTTTTACTAATGAGAAAGTTTTTTGTTTTATTTTCTGTTTTATTCAAACAGTCACATGAAACTACATAACGATCCACACCTGCCCTGTCCTCAGTGTAAGAAACTGTTTAAGACTAAAAAGTATTTGGATATTCATAGGCACTCACATACGGGTTGGCTACGTGTTGACTGTCCGGTAAAGGGATGCAATAAACTGATATCAAACAAAACTAATGTCAGACATCATTTGAGAGTACATCATAAGGACTGGACCGGCAATTAATGATTAAACTAAATTGTATTGTATTTGTTGTATTTATTATTGTATATAATATTTTTATATAAAAAAATGTCAATTATACGTAATTAAATTAATATATTACAGTATTTATTTATTGTTTTTAATAATATACAGTTACTATTGGATTGTATACCTACCAAACTATTACCGGAAGTATCAAAATTTCCAAAATATCAAACTGTTAATTAATATATTGTTTAAATAAATATTTTATATAATATTTTTCATATTCTGGTATAAATATAATAAATTTTATATATTACCGGTGAATCAATTATATTAATAAAATATTTTTTTTAATGATTATACTCTATTTAAAAGAGTCGCCTTTTATGTTACAAAAGCCATTGTAAAGACATATAGAATAAGGAAATGAAAATATCATTTATTCTTCATTAATATTCATCGTCTGAATGGACTGTCTTTTCTGCTTTGATGTCGACAAGTGTTTGTCAATAATATGTTTTATCATTACTTTGACGGATGTCTTAACCAATTCTCGGCACTCATTGGCCGCAGTGTTATCATTAATCTTCAATTTTTTACCACAATTTTTACATTCAACTGAATAATAATAATAATAATCAATATGTGGGTTAATATGGTCGACAAAGTTGTTGTTCTCATCTATATTACTGATGACCAGTTCATGTTTGGCGTTCGGCTCATTCCTAATGTTGAATACCTGTCCCCAAATCAAAACAACATTAAAATCAAATTAATTATTTACAATACGGATATATCCTATTACTTGTGTTAGATGTGGATATGGGGTAAATAATTTCTTTAACTCATTTGTCAATTTATGTGTGATGTCAACTATTTCTGGTATTAATTCATCAAACTTTTTGATACTATTGTTATGTTTCATAAAATAGATACTCAATTCACAAGTCTTATAGTCACTGATATTGTGTTTATCTTTCAGATGTTGTCGGGCACTGTCATCCATAACAAACTCGGTGTCGATGTCATCATAGCTACAATCGATGCACTCGTATGGATAATACTGTAAATGATGATAGATATGACTCTCAATGGTCTCACCAATGGATAGTTTATTGAATGCTTCAATATTATAAACATTGGACACAAATTGACAAACCGGACAAAACAAACTACAGGTTCGGGTTTTAAGTTCAGGATTTTTCATATACTCTGAAAACCGGTTAACCCATTTGCGGGAAGCTTTGTATTCAAGAAAATTCTTGAGATTATTAATGTCGTTGTGATCACGATTATGGTGGCGAAAGTCGCCAATAGTTTTAAACTTTAAATTGCATTTCTCACACTCCAAATATGTGGTCAAATGTCTCATATAGTGGTCAAATGCGTTGTTTCTGGTCTTATATTTCTTCAAACAGAACAAACACGGATAGACTTGGGATTTGTCGGCCAATGCATCGAACTCTTCATTATTTACCTCCTCTTCAGATGATTCTTCAGCAATGACCTGACATTCCGAATGACTAACAGATGGTTCTATTGATACTGTAAGCGACTTCAGTAGCAAATCGGCGATCGGTTTAATTTGATAGTTATTTAATGTATCAACAGTTTTCTCCTTCTCGTTCATCCATTTCTCTGTTGGCTTTCGCAACAATTTATCCAATTCTTCAACTTTGAACTGTAGTGTCCATCTTTCGACCTCAACCTCCAAGTCGTGTCTCTCCAGTTTCGATGTTCGCAAATGTTTGTCAATAATATGTTGTTTCATCTTTGCTTTCACAGCTGTTTTAACCACTTTTCGATATTCATTATCCGATGTTTTATCACTGTTTTTGATCTCTTCCTCACACTTACGACATTCAAATGGATAATATTTAATATGTGGGTTAATATGGTTGACATTGCTTTCCGGATAATCTTTATCTATGTTACGTATGACCAGTTCGTGTTTGGCGTTCGGCTCATCCCTAATGTTGAATACCTGTTCACATCAAACAACAAAAATTAATAATTGTTTTTAGTTTTAGAAAATTAATTATTTTTAAACATACACTCATAATACGATCACATGCGGGACAGCCCTCGTAAATGGTTTTACTCATATCGGGAATAGTCTTAATACTTTCGGACATAGTTTTGATGAGCTGATCCTGGTACTCCAGATGCCGTACCATAAACTTATCGACGGCATCTTTATCGGCAACACTGTTAGTCAAATGATCGTTCAATAGATGATCCCGGAGCAGGTCTAGGGTTCGAAACGTTAGAAAACAATCGTTGGTTCGGGTGTACATCGGGACACAGTCGGGAGTGGCCGGTCTAGAATTATCTATTAATATACAAAAATATGGCGTATCGGGTATGTTGGCCATCGGTTGTGCGGACATTAGTCGTTATTTTTCCATTTATTTTACCTTATTAAAAAACATATAAATTAAATTTTGAATTTTTAAATATATTTTATAAAAATATATTTTAAACTTTTTTATAAATTTAAACCTTTTTAAAAATGCAAATATGTTTATATACAATAAACTTATTATATTGCTTTTAATAGGCAAACCATACCTCTATTTATAGTTATATACAGTATTGTACACATAACGATAATCACAAAAAAATATGTATAAATATATATTAAACTGTATATTGCATTATTGCTATTTGTTAATATTTAATTACTTGTTAACTTATCAGCAAATAATATAAAAAAATAATTATTTATATTACATGTATATTATACTGTATAAAGTGAAATATTAAAATGATAATACTGTATATTGGAAGTTAAGGATAACATATTTTTTCCATTGTATTAACCTATTAAACAAAATGATCAAATATTACGGTACGGATAAACCCTATATTTCCCGTCACACAAGTTTGAAATTGTTGTGTGACGGGAAATATAGGGTTTATCCGTACCGTAATATTTGATTATTTTGTTTAATAGGTTAATCCAATGGAAAAAATAAGTTACCCTTAACGTTACGATACACCTGCACACTGTTTAATATACCCGATACGCCATATTTTTGTATATTAATAGACACAACGAGACCGGCCATTACCGGCTGTTTGTCAATGTATACCTAAACCAATGATTGTTTTCTAACTTTTCGCACCCGAGGCCTGTTGATTGAATAATATGTTTTCTTATTATTTACGCTATTTTAACTAATTTGCTATTTATTAGCCGTGATTTTATCATTATATTAGAAGCGTTAAGTTTTTGGGGTTTTAAAAAAAATGTTTTGTATGGTGCAAACCCTAGCAAAATTTTGTCCCTAAACTATCTATTGAAATGTATTATAATTATAATTATTATTACTATTACTAAATAACATAAAACTGTAACTATTTTGACAAAATAATTAAATTATCAATAAATATATATGTATTAGTAATGACTGATACACATTTAAGTAATAAAAAAATTTTTTTTTGTATACAATGTATATTAAAAAACCTAAAATTTAAATATTTTCAATTGTTTTCATCTATTGATATATGATATTCAGCTGACTATTATGTTTTCTATAAATATCACTAAACATTTTTAGTAATTAGTAATAAATATATTATACTGTAATAGAATTAAATATTATTTGTAAAAAAAATAAATAAAAAATTATTGAAAAATAAATATATATTTTATTAAATATTTAAATAATTTACAATCTAATATTATTGTACTGTTTATACAACTATATAGTTTATATTTAATAATTATAATAAATAAATAATAATATCTACAGTATAATTAAGCTTTATATAAATAATATAAATATTTTAATTTTTATATATTTAAAAAATAATTATAGAAATTTTTTGGATTTACTTGAATTATTGCCACCATTTACCGGTACCAACAGTAGACAAACATATATTATCAATGGAGCCACTAATAGGAAAGTCATAATGATGATGAGCACTGGGAGGTAATACAAAAAAAAATTTAAACACAAATTTAACATAAATTAGATCCTATTATACGGTATATACTGTATATGAACTGACCATTAATAGACTGACTCGTATCGGACAAATCGGCAGATTTTGAAGCAGACTGTTGTGTTGGACTGGTATTACTATTTCCACTTTCGGTCACATATATAGTATTGTTTTTATCCACATTTTTATCATCGTTACTAAACTTCGGTATATCGATTGGCCTCTCGTTGAACACTATTCTACTTTCGCGATCGGCATCGGCAACAAACTCGGACCACGAATAGATGTTCCGATAGTCTTTGATACCGCAGCCAAACAGTTGCTGAACATAACGTTTGCGTAATATACCGTATTCTGTCCAAAACATGTAGTTTTTCTTAATGTAGATCTTATCGCCGTTTTCATCGACAAACACCGAGTCCAGTGCTGGCGGTAAACCTAATTTGTCAAACGATACCTGTCCGGCCAGTTTAAAACGCATAGCCCTGTCCTCACGATTATATACAAAATACTTGTCACCCTATAATAACAGATAACTTAATCTAAAGTACACAAAAAAATCTTAGTTTATTACCGAAAATATATGACAAACTTGTGTGTCATTAGTACAGACAATGGTGTCGAAAATCTGGTCAAACCCTTGAAAAATGTCGGATATTTTATCATTTGAACCGCTACTGGAGTTGTTATCAAATTTTCTAATGGAGTTATCTTTAATTATATATACAGTGCCCGACTTGCTGTCCCTGAATGCCGAACTCATATCACGAAAATCGGGTTTTAGTAGAAAGACATCATTATAGTTGGGTGTGTGACCACCTGCCGACCGCCATTTCCAGTAGTAATTACCGCTAAATATATAATGATTTTCAGTGTCACCGATCGGCACATAACCATCGATGACTGTGGTTAAGCATAGACTCTGTGGACAACCTATCCATAACTGGTTTGACTAATTAATAAAGATAGTTAGTCTAACTGATTGTTTTATGTATTTTTTTGACGCATACCTTATAACTGGAAGTCCTTTTAATGTCACTGATGACAAACTCGGGTTCAGTTACGACAGTAATATCAAACAATGCAAACATATTTTTATCGAAACACAGAAATGTGGTAAATATTCGGCTACTCGGGCGGCGACCTCTGCGGACACCCTTAACACTGGCCGCCACTACTGTTGTGTTCAATAGAAATTGTGTCAATCGTTTGCCGTTTTCATCATAAAGGCTAACAAATGGCTGTCTGTTATCAGATTTACTGAAAATCATAGCATACTTTTGATTATTAATCATAATGTAGTGGACAGTCTGTAATGAAAAATTAAAACAAAAATCAAGTCCAGAGTTACTCCTCTATGTTGATGATGGCTATGATTTCTGACTAACCATATATCTGATTTCATCGGCTGACATGTCCTTAATAAACGGATACTGTTGGACAATCTGATTGTAATCATCTAATTTCTGCTTAAAATCAAACATTTTACCCAAACTATTGGACCCAATGGATCCAAATCTGGGTCTAACAAAAAAATTGATATCTCTTTTAGCGACCTTTTTGGCAGTTTTATTACCCAACAATTCAAAGTATTTTACCGGTGACCGCATACTGTTACGTGTGTACCGATAAAATACCGGTCCCTTAGATGGCCGAGCTCTGTCCTGTGTTACTATTTCAACAATACCGTCGACCATCGATGAACTTTTTATATACTCTTCGGTCGACTGATTACCGAAGACACTGATCTGCAAATAGTCTTTCATTGATGCAGCGGAACTCATATCCTGGGCCAACCTATTATCCGAGTCGTCCATATAGACGTCAAACATATAGAAATCGGTAAACGAGTAGATCAATGAATCCGGAAGCATAAGAAGTGAATCCAATTCTGGCTGACGTTTGCAGAAACTAATGGTTCAATTAAAACAAATGAAAGTAATTTAATGATAATTAATGACCAGTCAGATCATCAATGGATGAAATTTGGTGATTCACTGCAGTTGTGTGTGAGAGAGGAGAGGACATACCGTTCATATTCTTCATCAAAATCACAGCGAATTGATGACCAAAATGTTAAGACAAATATGAGAAACAGGTTTGTAATTAAATACATTGTGTTTTGTTGTTGTGATATAGTTATCGATAAGAGAATAAAATCAAATTTGAATTAAAAAAATTTCTGTAAAAAAATCAATGCTAACAATTCAATACAGTTGTTGACTGCACGCGCCAAACACATGAAATTACGTGTTTTTCAACAAAAAAAATTATTATAAAACGATTATGTTTTAGAATGATATAATGTATTTTTCAAAACAATAATCAATGTTTTAATAGATAACTAAATTAAGTAAAGTGTTTAAACGAGATTATTAATTATTGTAATAATTTTAATAAATTGATTTTCTGAGATTCAAATTCAATTTGACTTTTATTTTATTAATAGTTTGTATTCAAAGTTTTGTATATTGTTTTTTGGGATCTTTTAGAGAAACAACTGGAAGAATACATATACACATATTATATAATGTCCAGTGATTTAAAAGTGTTGTCTCTATTTGTTGTGTTAGTCATAACAATAATCAGTAATAATAATAATGTCGTGGTTTGTGTCATCAGTCGCTATCTGTGCCGCAACTCTACTATAGACGCCATCACTTATGTCAATGAAATGCAAATGTATTGGCTGTCGAGTGGATCGCACTTCTGGTGGATCAAAGAGGAAGACCTGCCGAACGGTTTGACCGATGAGAATGCACGCACTTTTGATCCGCCGCTAACCGGTGCCGATGCGGCCGTCTATGTCGACTCACAGAAGGGTTGTAACGGCGCACCGCATAAGTCAGGGCCGGGCATTGAGTCGCAACAGCGACAGGTATGGGTCATACAGTTGATCGGTTCGGTACATCAGCTACAGGCGTGGGACGCACTGACCAAACAGTGGGTGAAAAATAAACAAATTTCGTACAGTACTGACAATTGTATTGGTCGGGCAAATGTCGACTGGTCAACGGATACTCGTGGCCAGCGGCCAATGGATGCCATGTTTGCTGTTAACTATCTGTTTCTATACTTTGTAATGGACACAAAGGTGGCGGCAGTCGATTGTAGTTATGTTTGCAAAGATCCCAACGGTTTTTCCGATAGTGACTACAGAGCAGAATCGGTAACCGATTGGTTGTCGTCGAAGGAAAAGATTTACTCGATATTTGTGAAGAATGACAACGAGATGTTCGTCTTCTTCAAGACTCACTACCAGATCTACAAAGTGTCGGTCAACGACCAAAACAGACAGAAGCTGCCGGTGACGGCCGACGGTAAACAATTGGACATATTTAAGGACTTTCTGAAGATAACCAAACAGCCTGAATGTCAACCGCGAGACAGCATCGGTAAAACAACATTGCCGTCCAATAATGCTGCAGACCAGAAACCGTCGGATACAGTGACCAGCGGACATGATTCGGGTAGTTCAGAAAGTGCTGACGCCTCCGCGGCCAGTGATGGACAAACAGATGACGGCGGCAACAGTAGTAGTATAGCCATGATTATCGTCATCGTAGGTGTAGTTGTCGTAGCGGTCATAGCCATAGCTTTTCTGGCATTTCTAATGTTGCGCCGTAAGTCGTCGTCCAACAAATCGGATCCAAATACGACCAAAAAACCGTCGGTCAAAGAGCCGGCAAAAACACAGAAATCTATTGTCAGCAAAAAGACCGCTAAATAGCTATTGAAATATAAAAAAAATGAACAATAATTGTCACTATTATTAACTGATATTTATTTATTTTTTTTAGTTTTTTTGTGATATTTTAAATCTAAATTCTGTATTTTTTTTAGAAAAAAAATTTATAACAAAATATTTTTTTTATTGATTCAAATGATAAATGATTTCATATTTATTATATAAATATTATTATTTATTTAAAAAAAAAAATCTATTGTATATTATTTGTTTTAAGTAATAATATTTTTTTGCAATTAAATTAATGATTAAAATTATATAAATATACAATATTTAAATTATAAATAATTTTTAAAAATATATTATTGAAATTATTGTTTTAGTGGTTAATTTTTTTTATCACTATTAAGTTTAAAGTATAATCGCGAAAAAATTGACCGAAAGTCTAATAAATTGAATAATTTGTTTGTCTTTTCGGTGGTGACTGAATTGCCCACTGCCCACCTCCCAGTGGGCAATTCAGTCAATTATTGCCCACTGCCTATTGCCCACTTCCCACTGACAACTTTTACATAAATTTAATAAAATATAAAATATTTATTTAACAGAATATAAAATACTAGTTTTATTTAATAATTATTTAATAATTATAACAAATTGTTTTTTACTAAATATTTATAAAATATAACCAATAAATATAATTTTAATTAAATTAATATAAATTTATTTATAACAAAATAATTAATTTTATTAATTATTTTTGAATTATAATTAAATGTATTTAAAATATAAATTAATATTTAGATTGCTTTAGATATTTTTACTTTTATTTAGATTTTACAATTTTAAAATAGTATTTTTAATCTAAAAAATTACTAAACAATTTTTATAAAAAATTCATTAATTTTTATTTAATTACTTAATTAAATTTATATTTTATAAATATTTAGTAAAAAATAATATTTTTAATAATTTGATTAATGTAAAGTTTAGTATTAAACATAAATATAAATTCTAATTAAGTTTTAATATAAATAAATAGCTTATCCTAACAAAATAATTAAATAAAAACTTGTTAAATAGAATTTATGTAGAATTTATAGGGAATTTAGTGGGAATTTAGTGGGAATTTAGTGGGAATTTAGTGGGAATTTAGTGGGAATTTAGTGGGAATTTAGTGGGAATTTAGTGGGAATTTAGTGGGAATTTAGTGGGAATTTAGTGGGAATTTAGTGGGAATTTAGTGGGAATTTAGTGGGAATTTAGTGGGAATTTAGTGGGAATTTAGTGGGAATTTAGTGGAAATTTAGTGGGAATTTAGTGGGAATTTCTTGGAAATATAGTGATAATTTAGTGAAAATTTAATAGGAATTTAGTGGGAATTTAGTGGGATTTTAGTGGGAATTTAGTAGGAATTTATTGGGAATTTACTCAAATTTGGCAAAAATTGTCGTTTAAAAATGCAAAAAAATCGTACACCCCCTATACCCCCAAGCTTTTTCGAGATTTGCCATTTTACCTCCCCCCTATACCCCCACAGATTAAAAAAAATTTTTCGCAACCCTGATATATATATAATTTTAATCAAATATTTGATATTTAATAATTAAATTAAAATTAGTATTAAGTTTAACACAACAGATATCAAAATTTTAATTCTGATTTTTATATCTCACTTTTGATGCTTTATTCAAAGGTATACTATAAATCTCTCTCTCTCTCTCTCTCTCTCTCTCTCTCTCTCTCTCTCTCTCTCTCTCTCTCTCTCATAAACACACAAATAGATTTCATTAAACAAATTTTCAAAAATTAGTTTTGAAAATAAATAAAAATATTTTATTTTATTACTATATAAATACTTATTTTTGAGTTTTAATCTTATATTTTACATATTAAGCTAATATTAATATAAATCTATATTTAATGTACAAATATTATGCAATAATTGTATTGACATTATTGATGAATGTTTTGGATATATTTGTTGACAAAATTGTGTTTACATTTCAAATATTTTGGATTTTAAGTCAAAATTTTTTGATGAAATAATGTTTGAAATGATTTAATGACAAGACATGAATCAAAGTAATGATAATATAAAACATAATACAAGACTTAGAAGACATGGAAGTCGTAAAACACAAGACACGAGTGTCACGATTGATGTGAACGACGTGTTTGAAGAAGTGGTTAAACAAAATGAAAGACTTGTCAAAGAAATTGAATTTTATGAAGAAGTGGTCAACGATTTAGTGACAAATATGAAGACATGTATTGTTTGTCAACAAAATAATGTCATAAAAGACAGAATCAGTGAATTGGAGACACATTTGAATAGTAAGACAATCGATAACTCAACTGATTTTAAGAGTGAATACAATAAATTAAAACCAAGAAATGTTAGGACAAATGGTTTAGAAAAATCAAAGAAAAAATGTGTCAAAGATTTTACAGATTCTGATAGTTATATATCATGTGAAACCAGTGATGACAACGATTCAGATAACAGTCGGACAACTAATATAAAAACAAAGACATTGAAGAAAGAGAAAAATACACCCAAAAGACGTGATGAAGACTTAAGAGATGTCGATAACAAACAACATTCAGATAAAACCAATGTCTCGACAATATCTGAACAATTAAGTGATGAAAGAGAGAGCGATATAAAAATGAAAACAAATGTAAAGACAAAATCAATGACAACAACAAAGAAAAAGTTGAAAATAGAGTTTAAAACTAACAATAAAATCATTTTTAAAGATATCGATGAAGTGGACAATGATGTGGACAGAAGTGAATCAATTCATATACAACTAAATAGTAGACCAACTGTTAAAAAACCTAAGATTAAGCCATACAGTGATGAATATGAAGTGCAAAGAAAGACATTGAAAGGTGATTTAAAAATAATTATTTATTTGTGATTATATTGACTGCAATAGTTTTACTCATTATTAATATTGGTTTTTTAATTATATTATTGTCACAAAAAAACAGTTAAATCACTTACCAGTGATGGCCGATATCAATGTCAATTCTGTGATTACGTAAGCAATAAAGTTTTTGGTGATCTTGAGGCACACTTCAATGGACATCATCTGATGATTAAACCATTTAAATGCAATCTATGTTCAAAACTATTTAAATCATTGAAACAACTATTGCTTCATCTAAAAGTTAAACACTATGGTATTGGTGAAGGATTGGATCAATTAACTGATCAACAATCAGCTAAAAGTATTACTAGTTATTTAATTTATCGATTTATATAAATATACAGCTTAATTAATTTATTTTTTAATAATTTTATTTTATTTATAGTTACAAAACAATTAGAGAAATTCAAATGCAAATTATGTAACAAATGTCTATATTGTGCACGTGGTCTGGAAAATCATGTTTTGCGCGTACATCACAACCAAATGCCGCCCAAATTGCTGGCCTGCGACAGGTGTAACAAATCGTATAGTAATGATATGGTATTGGCCAGACATAGGAGCCTACAGCACGGTATTGGCAAAAGTTGGCCACTATTTTATTGCGATTGGAAGGACTGTCAATATAAAACTCATAATAAGACTGCCTTAGAATGTATTTATTTTTTTCAATTATTTTTACTAATTACCGGACAGTTTTGTAATTGTTTTTCTAAAAAAAAAATAATTAATTACTCGTTTAGCACATAAAAAGATACATTTAGGTATCCGTGACTATGTGTGCGATTGGCCCGGATGTGACTATCGGGCGGTTGCCAAACAAAATTTAGAAGCCCATCAATTGGTACACAGCGCTCAGTTGTTCTACCAGTGCCAGTGGTCCGGTTGTCAGTATGGCGCCAAACGAGGTAATTAAAATTAACAATATTTAAATTTCTTTAATTACTTATTTATTACTTATTGTTATAATTTATTTATTTTTTTTTTAAAAATCATTAGATTATGATTTGAAAAGACACGTAAAGAGAGTTCACGAGGACATACCCCGCGCACTGGTGTGTCATTGGCCCGGATGTGATAAAACGTTTAGATTTAACAGAGATGTGAAAAGGTATATAAATTTATTTTGTTTTATTGTTTAAAAAAACTATTGAATATTAAATTCGTAACTTATTTATCAATTTTTAAAAATATATATTTTTACATTATTTTAGACATATGTTAAACCATAAAGAACCGCATATACCCTGTCCTTACTGTAGCAAAATGTTTAAGACTAATAAGTATTTACAACAACACCTGAGATCACACCGAAGGCGACTAACATAAGTCAGATGTCCGGTTCGGTCACGGGATGTGAGAGACAATGATAGGGCATATAAATAATGTTAGAAATTATTTGATAGTACATCACAATTGGTTGGTAAACAAATAAATTACCGGTAGTTTTCATTTTTAAAATGATTGCTAGAAATTGATTTTGAATCGATTTTTTATTATGATTTATTAATTTAATATATTTTTATTATAAAGATAATATTTTATAAATCTGTTTATAGAAATTATGAATAAAAATTATAAATGTTGTTGTTGTTGAAAAAATAATGTTTAAATTTAATGAAATATTTTAGTCTAATTTATTATAATTAATACTACTAAATAAAGTAGTATAATTTAAGAAATAAATAGATTTATGGATTTAAGGTATTTGTATTATTTAATTATTAATTACGGTAATTAAAATTAAATTAACGGTTAATTAAAATTTTTATTTATTAATTAAGTAATCCCCGGTACATTAAATCTAATGTAATGTACATATTATATATATAATATTTTTATTTTAAATTTTACAATAATTTTTATTTACCGTAAAATTGGTCATACAAAATTAATCAAATTTATTGTTAATTAGGTAATTATAATTTTCTAAATACTCTATAATAAATATTTTTTAGGGTTTAATTTATAATTTAATTTATAAAATATTTTTAATATGTATAAAATTGTAGTATAAAAACATAGAAATTTAATATACATTATATATTTTTAGATACCACATCATAATGCTTTATAAAAATTCATAAAAATTTATTTATTTTTATAGTATTAATACTATTAGTAACAATATTGTCATTTATTATATTTGTCTAAACAATGCAAATTAAACTCCATTTTAAACAACATTTCTATCTATATTATAGTATTACTATACTTGAATGTCATCTTTTAATACATAATCTCTATTATTCTGTATAATATTTAGATGAGTCATAAATAAGCTATACTAGTATAATAAATACTATATATACTGTATATAATTTATATGCTAAATATTATTCATATTTTTTTAGTATAAAATTTATGCATTATAATTTTTTATTATCATACAGTTATTAATAAAACTAGGAATAAAGATAAAAATTAGATATCTTTAAATAGATAGTACATTAATATATTAACAATTTTAATACAGTTTATCCGTAAATTAGAAGTAAATTTTGTCGATTTATTTTTTTTGTTATACAATTAATATAAAATTTAAAATAAAATGATGATCAAGTAGTTTTTTTTAAAATAATTAATTTTTCTATTTATTCAGCTACTTTTGTTAATAACTGTATATTACAATAATATTATACAGTATATATATATATATATATATATATAGAAAATATTTTAGTGAGCATGGCTATATCTCATTATTAAAATATATGTAATTATCGATCTATTAGTGTACAAACACACACACACTTACCATTAAAACAGATTATTTATTAAACTATATATTTATATATTTTTACATAATTATGATAAACAAAAAATGCAAATTATATTTTTATCATTTAATATTTATAATGATTATAAAATTGTATGGCTTAAGCAAATATAATTTATATAAATTATTAATCATATACAGTATATATATATATACAGTATATATATAACATAAATTATACTGTATAAGAGTACAGTATATATATTGTAATTTATGAAATATTTTTTGATGAAGCATTAAGTTCATTTATTTTATTTTATAATTTAATTAATTTCTATGAAACTCTTTTTCATTTATTTAAATTAAAAAAAAAACAAAAACAAAATCAATAAATGCATTACAAATGCTATGAATTATTGTCTAGCATTGAGTGTATATGGCTTTACATAATAATTTTACTGTAATTTATATATATAATATATATGTACAGTATTGTATATATTTTTACGTATGCTTTTATGTAAAAATTTAATTAAATTTTACCAATAATATATATAAATATATTTTTATTCAACTACGCTATTGTATTTTTTTTGTTGATAAATGTGTTTATCATAAAAATACTAAACTACAATAATACTAAACAGTATATACATGTATATATATACTAAATATAGATTTTATTTAATAGCTAAAATGATACATGATACTGAATATATATTATTAAATTACTGTAGAATTTTTATGATTTTAAAAATCATTAATGTATAAAAATAAACTGTACTGTATATTGGCAGCACATATAAGCACACATAAAAAATAACTGTATCATATTTTTAAAAATCTATAAACTATACATATATATATAATAATACTGTATATATATAATAAAGTAAATATGATAAGCAATAAAAAAAACTAGCATACAGCATTAAATTTTAGATATTATTTATTTTAAAATAAATAAATAAATTTTTTATCTATATGAGTTCAATTTTTTTCTAAATAATCATTTATTGTTATCTTTTAAAAAAATTGAACAAAAATTATTTTTATATAATTTTTCTTTAATAATAATAATAATAATAATAAAAGTTATTATAATATTATAAAAATTATCTGATAATATATATATATATATATAATATACAGTATAATTTTTTAATMAAAAAAAAAAATAAAATAAAACCGTATGTCTTGATTGACGACAATCAACTTTTTAAATAAATATATATATCATTTAATTTAATTAAATAGTTAAAAATATACTATTATCATTTTTTTTGTGGATATTTTTGTACAGTAGTTTTACGTAATTCAATTTTTATTTATTGCAAATTAAATTGTTTACGTAAAATTTATTTTTAAACAACCAATCGATTTGAATATTTTATATAATTTATAATTAACTTATGAAAAATTTATTGTAATCTAAACCATTAAAAAAAATACAGCAGTCTTATTATTTGAATAGTAACTTAATTTAACTAATTGCTTAATAAATCTAAAAATAAATTTTTATTTTATTAATCAATATCTAGTAATTATAATTTATTTAAAAATAAAATAAATTTATTATTGCTAAAATTATAATTAATATAGCAATAAAATACTATTTATCAAATTATTAATATTTCTTAACCACAAATAAATTATAGATAAACAAATTGATAGACAAATTTTAGTTTAAAGCATTTACAAAAAAAAGATTTTTTTATTATTATTCAATTAATAATATCGCATATTATCTTAATATCACAAATGGTATTAATTTGCAAGAAATATTCAAATAATTTATAATTAGTAATATTAATAATAATAATTACAATTAAGTTGCTTTTTGTTGTTGCTGTTAAACAGTTAAAAAATCAATTATACAATTTAAAAAATATTTAATATCGAAGACAAACATTTGTTTTGCTATAATAATTATATATTGTAATAATGATAATAATAATAATAATTAAAATTACTATAAAAATCTATAATAATCCATATCTTCTTTTAATAATATTTATTATACAATATATCAATGGCTGAGACATTTATTTTTATAACTTGTTGTTGTTTTTTGCAAATTTATATTGTTTTGCAAAAAAATATAATCAATAATAACAGTTAATTACCGTAATATGTATTACAATACTAAATTTAATTATATAACTAAATAATAATAATAATATTTAACAAAATTATAATAATTTATATATTTATGGCAATAGATGATGTATTTTAAACATTTTTAAAGGGAATGAACAAAGATATAATTAATTATATAACTAATGTAATAATAATAATATAAAAATGAGAACAATTTATTACATATATATTGTTTGTTTAATTGCATTTTTTTATTATTAAATGACACATAAAATTTAAAAACAAAAATATTGACTATTAATAAATGAAAGAGAAAAAAGTGTCTTTAATAATTAGGATAATATAATAATAATCAAATAATTGAGAAAAAAATAACTAAAAAAAACATAAGTTAAATGCCGTTACAATCTATACACATAAATACTGTATTTATGTGTACAGTAATTATTTAATTGTTAGCTATCATTGTTTTAATTGTAACTCTAAAAATTGTCAAATAGATGAGATTTTATTTAAATTATAAAAATAGACAAAACAAAAAATAAAACAATTTGTTTGTTATTGTTATATTTGTTTTGTCCAAATTATGTAGATCTTTATTTAAGAGAGAGAGAGAGATTGGGGGCGGAGGGGGTTATGTAGCTATTCTTTATTTGGCATCACTCAGGTATCATCTATTAAGATCTGCTAATTAAGTGAGAGCTGAGAGTGAGATACATATGTTTTTCATTATATAAATAGATTGTTGTCTTTTAAAAAAAAGCAAAATGTTATGAACAAAAAAAACTGACTTATAATATACAAATAACTTATAAATAATAATTAGTAAAGAATGAACAATTGGTACATTAGTATAAATAGCAGTCTATCAAACATTTGGAAGATATAGATCTCGAGGAAGGCATATATATATATAAGAAATATATTATACCAGTAATAAATGAGAATAAATTTATAAATATGACTGTTTTGATGGCTAAACGCTAAAAAAATAGCCCAAAAATATTACAAATTGCAACTGAAGTCCGATTTGTTTGGGCTAAATGAATAAATTGGTGGGCAATTTATGTGGTGGGGGCGAAGTATGAATGAAACGGTTATGTCCTTATTGATGTGTATGTGTGTGTGGATAGGGAAACGGTGTTTGAACAGTACGATTCATAGTCGTGTGTTACGAATCAGTACTACGATAGGCGCACACATGTTGGTGGACGTGCTTTTCAATACAGTCCAATCGGGTGATAATGTAATTGCAATCCGAATATTTGCAGATATACTTGAATTTATTGTTATCCACAATCATCTGATAGTATTGTTTGAGTGCATTGAGACCACAGATGCCGATGTCTTCCATACCGTCGATACCGAAGCCGCACTTGTGGTTTGTCTTATGTTCGTCGAGTGCGGCCTTCGTTTTGAACGCCTTATCGCAGTTCACAAGCGAACAATTGTACGGATAGTGATTCTTCAGATGTTTCCTAACGTGAAACTGCATATCCTTTTGGATGGTTGTACTGTAATCGCATCCGCCGTTCTCGCAGAAGTGTACATTCTTGTTGTCAATTACTTCCGTACGGAAAAACTTTTTCCAATAGTCTTTCGGCTCGTGAACGGCACTCGGAGTTCTGACCAGACCATCGATTAGAAGAGAAAGAGAGTGACAAATAAATAAATAATAAAAAAAGACAGACATTAGTGGATCGGTTATCGCTGACAATCAGATTAGTGGACATACCTTCCCATAGTTGTCTCGGAGATTGACAATGATAACCACCAATTGAAGACCAACTATTTTGTTAGTAGTTCACTACCCAATCAATCTGTCGGTATCAAAATCTGTGGTCAAACAAACAAACGGTACGATTGATTAGCCGATGAATGAATTAAAGCAAACAAACAAAACAAAAATAACAATAAGACACACAAAAAAATAAAAACAACAAAACGTGTCATTTATTAGGACACTACTAAACACACACATATATATGGCTTAACTCATCAACTATTGAAACAATCACTTCCGCCCCTATAATGATAATAATAATACAGTATTATTATTATTATATCACATATTATTTAATGTCTCAAAAATATTACTGTACAGTATATCACAGTATTATACCTATAAAATGACTATTAATTTACAGGTTTTTATTTAAAAAAAAATTATTTATGTATTGTGTTTACTGCAGTGTATTGCCTATTAGATTAGATCCCCCACACTATAGGTAATAAGTTATTACTAATAACACATTAGTGTCAAAAAAAATTAAAATAGTCATCTCATATATTTAAATATAATATTAATAAATAAATATCATAAAACAATTATCACTGTCTCTAAGCTGATCCGTCAATATTTTATTTGATATACACAGAGAAAATAATAATAATAAAAACTAATTAAATATCGATATAACAATAAGGAGAGTAAAGCAAATATTATTAATAATACATAAGTAATTGACATTTAAAAATACATTGTATTTTATAACTATTAATATATTTAATAGAAAAATAATAAAAAATAGTATATAATTAGAAATTATTATTATTCAATATATCGTATAACATATACAACTGTATGAACATATCATTATAAAAATAAATACTAAAATAATCATTATTAAGTAACATTACTATTATTAATTTACAGTATATATCCTATAGTTATATAACTAATAATAATTGAAAGTCATCTAAATGTTAATTGATTCAAATTATTACAATCATATATTTAATAATATTAAATAATAATTATTATTAACACATTATTAAATGTCATATATTATATTATATATATAAAAATATAGCATTTTAATAAAATTTTTAAATTACTTACCCACACAAAAAAATTGTCAATATTTATTAATTAAATTATTACTAATGATAATTATGGTTTTATTAGCTCTCAAAATAAATATACTGTTTTTAATAAATATGATATATTATTATTTATCATAGGATATATATATATGATATACAATATATGGCACTTATTGAAATAATGATAATATTAAATATTAATAATTTTTAAAACAAATTTTTATATTGATTAGATTAATAAATAATACATAGTATGGTGTTTTTATACAGTCAATAATAATATTAATAATTAATTATCATATAACTTTAAAAATATCATTTACAGTATTTACTGTATATACCAAATATATTGACTGGGTGTGTGTATGTGTGGGGATATTATAATAAAATAGCCCTAAAAATATAACAGTGCTGTAAATTGTGGTTTAAATTGCATTTAACTTTTAACTGTGTGTTTTATTTTGAAAATAACAAACAAATAAACAATTGATTTAATTTAGTTTATATATATTTAAAAAAAAAGTTGTCGACAAAAAAATATTACACAAATATTTTTATGTAATGTTAAAAAAGCGCGAAACACTTGATTACTATATTATTATTGCTGTTATTATTATTATTTGATGTTTTGTTTATTATTATTGTAAAACTTATTATTATTATTATTAACTATTAAATTAAATAATAATAATTATTATTATTTGCTAAAAGACAATCACCAGTGATATCAACAACAATAATAATAGACAGACAATCAGTCAGTCAGTCAATCATATAAAACACAAACACACTATTGATATATAATTTGCATTATTATTATTATAAACGTGTGGTTATTATATACAGTATATGTATTAAACTAACCAAACAAAAGGCCACTCACTATATAACCAAACAGTTTTAGAGAGTAATTGCAATGAAATGTATGCAAAAATGTTTCACTGATTTAATAATAATAATAATATATATATTTATTATTACAAAAAAAATCACATATAATATATTGTATATTGTTTTACATATATAAATACTGCTCACTATATATATATTATGCATAGGTTTGTACGTAAATATACCGTATATGTAGTGCCGCTATATATATATATACAGCATATACTATATGTATACTTATACTGGTTTTAAATGTCTATTTATAACATAACAGCAATTATTACTATAAAACACTAGTAATACTGTCCGTACAGTACTGTACTGACAGTGCATTCATAGTATTCATAGCATTATTATTATTATTATTATTAGTATTAGTAATTGAGTTCAATATTAATGTTTACATAAGAGAGCGCTATATTTTTATGTGTGAGTTAGTGCACTCTCATATATACTGTACATGTGGTGCACACATACTTAACGCTACCCCTTATATAATAACACATACCTGAGCTAAAAACAGCTACAGTAGATTCAACCAACAAACAACAAAAATTTATATATTAAATAACTAATAATGATTATTTATTTTTTAATAAAAATAACTTGCTAGATAAATACAATTTTTAAAAAAATCATAAAATAGCATGCTAAAATTGGTTATTTTGTAATTTATCAATGTAAATTATTAGATTTTTTTTTATAAATATACTAACTTGTATTTGACTAATACTATAATAAATAAACTGTATATTTCATCAGTGTTAAATATTTATTTTTTTTCCAAAAAAAAGCTAACTGTGCGCACTATGTGTCGGCATCTACATGTATATACAGTTAACTTTAACAAACCTAACCTAACCTACAATATGTACTGTATAAAAATAACAGTATATAAAAAAAAGTTGTATTAAATTTTTCTCCAAAAAAAAAAGTTATTTTTGATTTTTTCCAACTCTAGTCTCTAAAATTTTATTTATAATACAGACTAATACTATTTGAATATTAATAATAATAGACGAAAAAAACTTATTAACTAATGATGTGATAAATCACAAAATTGTTTTGTTTGTATTTGTATTTTACAGTTATCCATACATAACACACACACACATATACAGCACACATACAACACTAGTTTAATGTTAGTATTTCATTAGGACATTGAAATGCTAAACCAATGGACAGTTTACGGGAAATATCGACATTTGTTGCACTGAAACCACTGGTCAACGATAAACGCCGACAATTTCGCTATCGATTGAAACTGTTGTCGCTGTTCGGATCAAACGGAAGTTCGGTAATCTTTATTACCGACGATGACCAAGTCTACGGCTATGGCAACAATCGGTTCGGTTGTCTGGGCGTTGATAGTGTCGATGAAGAGATACCTGAGCCACGGCCAAACAGTTCACTATCGGGCAAACACATGGCCACCATTTGTTCGGGATTTGCCCACTGTATAGGCATTACGGCCAGCGGTCTGTGCTATTCGTGGGGCGACAACAACTATGAACAGCTCGGTTGGGGTATCGATCACACAGTTATGCTAATGTCGGCGACGCCCCGAATTGTGCCGAAGTTGGCCGATAAGCAGGTGATTCGTTTGGCATGCGGTAATCGTCATACACTAGTGCTTACACAGGACGGCTATGTCTATGCCTGGGGTCACAATACTTACGGTCAGATTGGCAACTATGCCTATTTGCCAGCTTCGGAACCGGCAGTCATTGTGCAACCACGTTATTTGGACATTGTCGATGTGGTTTGCGGTAAGGGACATTCGTTGGCCCTTACCAGCGATGGTCACGTTTACGTATGGGGTCTCAACGAGTGGGGTCAACTCGGACGTGATCCGAGCAACGACGTCCACAATTGCCGCCAAAAGTGTTGCTCCAATCGGCCGAAACCATTGGCCAGCAAACTGTTGACCGGCGTTAGCATCAAGAAAGCTCAGTGCGGGCCAACACATACTCTGCTGTTATCTACTGATGGCGATCTCTATTCGTTCGGCAACAACGATACCGGTCAGGTCGGTAACGGTTTTTTTGAGCCACAGTACACACCGGTCAAGATCAACACTGACGGCGTTAAGTTCAAAGACATTGTCGCCTACTTTGATAACAACGTTACTATAGGTATATCGACAAACAATCGATACTATGTTTGGGGTTTTCGTAGATTTCCGCGGCCACAGTCGATACCCGAACATCATAATCACTATACAGTGTACGACGTGTACTCTAAATACTCGCGCGTCAATCGTACGTTCAAAGCAATACATTTCAGAAATGGTAAAGTCATGGACTTGGACTACAATGTTGTTGGTGGTGGTGACGCCACCGCTGCTGATAATAATAATAATAATAATGACAAATATGAAGATAATGACTCCAATTGTTTTGCAACAAACAAATTGATGGTAAAAAAGCAAGGAGTAGTCAGTAGTGTTGTTGGCAACGATGATGATACTTCTGGATCTGTTGGTGTCGTTGTTGACAATATCCATCCGAAGTACAGTTATGCGCATATCTTGTTGCAAAAGAGTGGTACTAATGTCGCCAGTTTAGATCAAATTGGCAATAATTTATTTGACAATATTGATGATGATAATGGAAATGATTTGTTAACGCCATCATTATCACCGGAACAACTGTCTTCCAGACCATCGTCTAGCGCTGATTCCAATGCTTCCACTGAGCCATCGAAACTATTGTTGCAACAATATCTTAGCCAAGCGTTCAACAATCCCACAACATATGACCTGACATTTATAATCAACGGTCGACCACTTTATTGTCATAAAACGATACTCAGAATACGGAACAAACACTTCTACAGAAATTGTTGCAAATATTTGCGTACAACTTATTGTGAGAAAACCAGAAAAGAGATTGTCATCAATAGCTACTCATACGATGTGTTTCACGATTTTCTTCGTTTTCTTTATGGCCTATCGTTGCCGACCATTACAGTGACAACTGTTCACGAACTGTATAAGTTGGCCGTTACTTACGAGGAACAGGATCTGCTTGACCTGTGCTTGGAGTTCATCGATGTCGACAATGTCTGCACAGTGTATAAGCGTTCAATTGAATGCCGTCTAAAGCCATTGGAGACGACATGCTTGGAGTTTATGTCAGCCAATTGGAAACAACTGTGCCGTTCGGCACAGTTTCTGGCACTGGACGACGCCATTGGGCGACAAATTTTGAGCCAGGTGCTCAAATAATACTATTGATTTAGCCAAGGTGCTTAATTATAATGGTCATGATAAGTTTGTTTTCTACTCTATTTCTATTTTTTTCTACTAATAATTATCTATAAATTAATACCGTAATAACGGTATATTATTTGATTTTTTTATAAATATTAATTTTTGTTAATTTTGAAATTATTTGCGAATTTCAATTTTTTAAACAAAAATCCATTGACAATATGATTGAGATATTTTTCATTTATAAATACATAAATATATATATATTGTTATTTTTTTATTACTGTACTATTTACTATTAGTACTATTTTTTTAATTAATAATAATTTTTGATACAAAAAAATAGATCTGTTAAATAAATAAATAGGATTATTTTTTTATACAAATACTAATTTTCATAATCAATAAAAACTATTGCTAAAAATATTTGTAATTCAAGATAATTATTATAAATAATCCAATATTTATATACAAATAAAACCAAATTAAAAAAAAATATTAAACTAAACAATAGATTATATAAATTTTAATATTGAAACAACATAAATTATTTTACAAATAGTTGTAAAATTTTATAAAACAAAATTGTTTCAATTTGTGTTATATTTTTTATTTAAAATTTGACTGATTTAAAAAATGACCTGGACTCATTTGGCTCAATCACTTGAACCAATTCATACTTAATCTGCTGATCATTGTGTGCCATACACTGGCGATGTTGTTCACGTATTTCATCGCCAGTATATTTCAGTTCGTAGAGCACAGGTATCAGTTTGGCCACGTGTTCGACCGATATATCGATGCCTTCATTCTCGCCCATAGCGGTAGCCTTTTCCAGTACAGACTGTTCAAAGCTATACCTTTCCCGAATGGCTGTCCATTTTTTCAGTTCGTCTCTAATAGTTTCCGTCGACTTGTTAGACGTTTTGATAATTGTCCGCTGTTTGCGGATATGCTCATCGCACGAGTCGTTCCACACTGTGATGGCGTTTCGTTTGAGAAACAGTGCAAACTTGGCCATCGATCGCATAATAGTGTCCTCTTCCTGGCGAAGCATTTGTATTAAGTTGTCGATGTAGACCAACGATGATTCTTTACTTTTCTTACCGTCAGTCTTATTGGACAACAGTTTTACCAATTCCTCCCGTTCCCGTACGGTATTGTTTTTTCCTTTAAACAATCGGCTCCAGAAACTGGACTTTTGTAGATCCAAATGACGCAAATTTGTCAATATATTGTCGATATCGTCCTGACATTCGGTTATGTCTGCTTTCAATTGGTCCAATTCGGCCAAATAGTTGACAATATCTTCGGTAATGTTCAGCAATGGTTTGCTGAGCGCCAGTATCAGACGTCGTGTTTCGTTGATGGACACTGTGTTTTGAATGCGATGCGGTTGCAAAGGTTTGCGTGACTGGCCAACCGTCACATAGTTTAGTAGACGTTTACACTCGTCCACTGAACGCTGCCAACTGAGCTCATAGTTGGCCAACCAATCGGCTTCAAAATTGATACCATTTTTAACGGCTATCAAATACTGAAACGAATCATTATCCACACAATACATGGTATGTCTGTCCAACAATATCCTGGCACCGGATGTCTGTTTCTCCAACTGATCCAACACTTGTTTGAGTAGCGCCGGTGTATTTCTTGGTTTGTAAAAGGTTGGTCGTGTGTTAGTAAACACAAACACCATGTTATTGGTAGCATCCTTATCGAGGTAACTGAGCAACTGTTTCAGGCAATACTCAAACGAATTGGTCAGTCGTTTTTCGTCGGGTTTCATAAGTATACAGATCAGATGCAATACTTCATACTGACTGATAAACTGCAGGACGTGATCCAAATTATGTTTATCCTGATCAGTGCCGCGCGTATCGCCCACACCGGGTGTGTCTATGAGTCGCACCAGTATCTTGTGGTCGGTATTTTTATCGTCATATGTAAAACAATACGCTCGACACTGCTGTGTGGTTGACTGTCCTGGACTATCAAAGTTTTCATTGTTGTCGCCGCCAAATGATACCTGTCTAACCTGATAGTCGACATCAGTGACAACAAACTGAGTCGGTATAAGACACAGGAGCTTACTATTGACTGCCTGTTCCAGTGAATCATTGTTCAAATAATTGGCAAAAGCGTTGATGAATGTAGTCTTTCCCACACCTGTCTCACCCAACAGTAATATATTGATTTCATTTGTAATGTTTGAATCCATTTACAAAATAATTTATAAATTAAAATTATTTTGATAATTATTAATTATACTGTTAAATGTTTTTTTATTAAAAAATACATACTATATATTAAAAATATTATTAAGCTCTCTTAGTTAGCTAAATATTGTATTATCTTTATATAATAATTATTTATAGAAATATTTATCATATTGTTGTTAAATTAACTGATAATTATTGCATTTCTACAAAAAAAATGGTTTAGCAATTTCTACTGGTTTTATTAGAAAAATAAATAATTTTATGTAGTTTAAGTATTATAAAAATTATCAAATATACAATATTCAAACATTATTGTATGTATTTATAATAAATCATACTAAAATGTACTGTATAATATAAATAGTTTATATAAATACTGTATACTATGTCTATTATGTGAAAAAAATAATAAATATTTTTTCATATTATAATATTGTAAATACTTTTAATATAAAAAACTTAACAATTACAAGATAACTCAAGAAAATAAGCAGTTTAACTATTATTTAAAATTATCTTTACATAATAAATTTATCAACTACTAAAATACAGCATTTTTCTATTGTAGATATTAAAAATTTATATTAATACTGTATTAGTATTGATATACTGTATTATTAATAGGTACTAGTATATTTTTATTATTTATAATTAAATCCATGAGCGTCCTTGACAAATCAATACTTAATATAATTAAAAAAATTTTTTTTTTTATATTTTAATCAGTAAGAAAAAAAATCAACTGACAATGAATTTTAATCCCATTATTACAGTATATGTTTGACATTTAAAATAAGACAAAAATTTTTTTTTTAATTAAACATAATTATTTAAATAAAATATTTTTTAAATTAATAATTAATTATATCTGAATACACTAAAAACTGATCTAGGCATATTGCTATCAATTTCATGGTAGGACATACGTTTGCATTGGTTGTCCAATTTGACAATATTATCCTCATGCAACTGTTTGATCAGTGCACCTGTCTCATTCAATTGGTACAGTTCCTCAATCAAACCTTTAACATAGTCAATGGTAATTGTCTGTACATTGACACTACCCATTTTAACAAGATTGTCCAGTACATTTTTGACGCGCCTGTAGTCTTTGACTATTGTTTCCAATTTTTCGATTTCTTTTTTGTTGTCATAATTTCTGAGTGCTTTAGTCAACTGGTTGTCCATATAATCGTCAAACGGATCCGGGCATACGGTTAGGGCATTGTGATTGAGAAACAATGCAAATTTGGCCACCGATTTCAGTATGAATTCCTGTTCGTATTTGTTATCGTGAATACGGATGTCGTACTGACGGATAAGCGTTTCTTTACCTCTTTTCTCTGTATTTAGCCTAAGCAAATGATCCAGTATACTTTCCTCGTTAATTTTAGATTGATTACGAAACATCGAGTAAATAGGCTTCAAAAACGATATTTGTTGCCTATGTATAACATCAATACAATATAATGTATAAAACAAAAATAGATTTTTATATTTAATTAATTTTTTATAAAAAAAAATCTAAATATATAGTTAAAAAATGTTTATTTGTTTTCCTTACTTATATCTCATAACTTGTTGTTGATGTTTCAATTGATCAATATTACCTTGACAGTTTCGTATTTGCAATTTTTCCTGCTCCAATATCTGCATATTTAATTCAATAATATTTGTTATCAGGAATATCGGTTTGGCCAACGCCAGTATCAGCCGACGGGTATTGTTGATGGACAGTGTGTCCTGTATTTTGTGCGGCACTAACGGTTGAAAACCTGTACTGCCGTTGACAATATAGTTGAACAGTCGGGTACACTCTGCAACCGATTTGTCCCAACTGACAATACTGGCCTGTCTTTCCATTTCCGAGACTACCAACCCTTTGGTCATCGCTATCAGACATTGAAACGATTCGTTGTCCAAATAGTACTGTGTATACGGTGTCAACGGTATGTCCACATATGGCGGCTGGTCTTTGATTTCCGATAACATTTTCTTCAATAACATCAGAGTACTGCCCGGACTATAGTAGGTATTACGTGAATTTGTAAACAAGAATATCATGTTTTTTGAGGCATCCTTTTGAAGATGGCATAGTAGTTCACGGAAACAGTACTTGAAACCATCGGTCAGTCTAACCGTATCGGGTTTCATCAGTATACAGATCAGATGCAGGACATCGTAGTGTGCAATAAATCGCAATATATTGTCAAAATTGATTTTGTCCTGATCGAGACCACGGGTGTCGCCCACACCGGGCGTATCGATCAATCGTATTGTATGACAATTGTATTTAAAACAATAGGCCCAACAATCCTGTGTTACTGAATGACCATCAAAATTGAGTGACTCGTTTGAATCGGGTTTTCCATAGTCAACATATTGAATTTGCGAATTTTCATCGGTCCTTACAAACTGTGTCGGTATGACACCCAGGGGTTGGCCATTGACTGCCTGTTCCAGTGTGTCGTACGTCAAGTAATTGGCAAAAGCATTGATAAATGTGGACTTTCCTACACCAGTTTCGCCTAATAATAAAATGTTAATATAATTGATTTGTGGTGTAGACATATCTAAAAACTAAACTATTACAAAATAAAATAATACAGTTAACTATTTTTGTTTAGCAATTTAACTATTGAATATTTTTTAAGTGGTTTTTATTATACCGGTATTATGTACTGTATAAGTATTTTTTTTATCAATGTATGATAATTTTTATAATGTTATTTAAAAGATTACCGTTACTCAACATTAAATAATAATAATAATTTATTATCAATGTATTTTTTATACAGTATAAGCATAATTATCTAGAAGCTATGACATTATTGAAATAAGAGTATACTGTATGTATTACAATTATAGGGAACAATACTAATTTAATTAATTATTATTATTATTATTATTATGTATATATTGATTGATATATTAAAATTATTTTTAACGATATTAAAAAATTTGAAATAAATTCAATAATGTATTTATAAAGATATTATCTACATAACTATACAGTATATTTAAAATTATATTTGCATGCTTATTTTGAATGATAATTTTTTAAAAATTATCATATTGTATAGATTTACAAGCATGCTAGATTTAAAATCATACAATATGTTTATTATTTTTTTTTTTGAAAAAAATCTGCAAGAAAATTTACTAAATATAAAAAATCATTAAAAATTATAGTTTATTAACAACTGTGTCATTTTATTTGTACAAATATATTATATTAATTAAAATTTAATAGCCATAAAAAACGACCTGGACTCATTTGGTTCAATTACGTAAATCAGTTCACGTTTTATTGCCAGTTCATTGTGTGCCATATATTTACGGTGCTGTTCGCGTATTTCATCGCCAGTATATTTTAGTTCATAGAGGGCTGGTATCAAATTGGCCACATTTTCCACTGATATCTCTATGCCTTCCAGTTCGCCCAAATCGATAGCTTTTTCTAATAGTTTACGTTCCATACCATACCTCTCATATATGGCCTGCCATTTGTCCAGTTCCTGTCTAATGGTTTCCATCGATTTGCTCGATGTTTGGACAATACTTTTCTGTTTGCTTATGTAGTCGTCGCACGAGTCGTTCCACACTGTAATGGCATTACGTTTGAGAAACAATGCAAATTTGGCCATCGATTGCATAATAGTGTCCTCTTCCTGTTTGAGCACATGTATCAAACAATCGATATGAATAATGGAGTTCTCTTTGGTTTTCTGACTATCGGTAGTCTCCGATAACAGTTCCAGTAGTTTATCTTTTTCCTTATCGGCTCTATTTTTGCTACCAAATAGTCGTCCGAAAAAACCCGTCGGCTCCTGTCGGTCAACATGCCTGAGTTTGGTCAGTATGTTATCGATATCTTCCTGACAATCGGCTACTTGTGCTCGCAATTGATTCAATTCGTTGAGATAGTCGCAAATATCGTCGCTCACCTTAACTAATGGTTCGCTTAGGGCCAGTATCAGCCGTCGGGTTTCATTGATGGACAGTGTGTTCTGAATGCGATGCGGTGGTAGCGGTTTGCGTGACTGTCCAACAGTCACATAGTTCAGTAGACGTTTACACTCGTCAACCGAACGCTGCCAACTGAGCTCATAGTTGTCCAACAAATCGGCCTCAAACTCGACACCGTCCCGAACGGCTATCAAATACTGAAACGAGTCGTTATCCACACAATACATGGTCTGTTTGTCCAGTGGTATCCTAACACCTGGTGTCTGTGTTTCCAATTCGTCCAATACTTGTTTGAGTAGCGCCGGTGTGTTTTTCGGTCGATAAAACGTAGGTCGTGTGTTGGTAAAGACAAACACCATGTTATTGCTTGCATCCTTTTGAAGATAACTAAGCAATTGTTTTAGACAATACTGAAATGTTTCGGTCAGTCTAACCATATCGGGTTTCATTAGTATACAAATCAGATGCAACCACTCGTACTGACTGATGAACTGCAGGACATGATCCAAGTTATACTTGTCCTGATCGGTGCCGCGCGTATCGCCCACACCGGGTGTGTCTATGAGTCGTACCAGTATCTGGTGGTCATCGTTTTCGTATCGGAAACAATATGCTCGACACTGTTGTGTGGTTGACTGTCCTGGACTGTCAAAATTTTCATTATTATCGTCACCATACGACACGTTTCGTAACTGATAGTCGGCATCAGTGATAACAAACTGAGTCGGTATAAGACACAGGGGTCTACTATTGACTGCCTGTTCCAGTGAATCGCTGTTCAAATAATTGGCAAAAGCGTTGATGAATGTAGTCTTTCCCACACCTGTCTCACCCAACAGTAATATATTGATTTCATTTTTTATTTTATTTGAGTTCATTATAAGTTAGCAAATATTATACATAAATCTATAAACTTTATGTTATAAACATTTATAAATTGTATTTTTATTAATATTTATTCATATAAAACAAAATAATATAAAATTATATAATAATATATTTTAAACAATTAAATATGACATTAAATAATTATTTTTATTGTCTTAACTTTTCCATTACAAATAAATATCATAAAGTGTAAACGTATTGAGTACTTTAGATTGCTTAATAAATAATAGTACTGTAATAATAATAATAATAATAATAATAATAATAATAATAATAATAATAATAATAAAATATAATAAATTTCTGCTAATATTTAATGTTATAGTTTTCTTTAATACCGGTATTTTGTGTGTGAAATCAATGATAAAATTATCTTATCGTTAGGAAAAAAATGCAATTATTGTACTAAATTTTTATTAATATTGTATAGACTATATACCAGCAATTCTCTGATAGGTAAATTATTATTAGTTGGTGCCTACAACGTTAATTATATTAAAAATAATAATAACTAAATGAATATAACAAATATAACATTACAATTTTAAAAGGGATTAAAAATTTTAAATAAAATATCAATATTTTACATGTTTTGATGGTTTACTACAGTTAATGTTAGAAATTAAACTTACAATATATATATATATATATATTGTATACTATAAACTATTAATATACAAACTATTAACTAAATATTTTAAAAAGGGTAAAAAATATTTTTTTTAATAAAAGTTTATTTTTGAATGAGTAATGTATTTGATTGACATTACTATACATTATGTAAAAAAGTTAAATTCAAAAATCTATCATGATAGCATTAAAGAGAACTAGAGGTATATACTAAATGGCTTTCACATTTGATAACTGTACCTGACAACATATAAAAATAAAATAGTTAATTAAATAAATTGCTAGATTTTGTATATAAAATCTAAATATATTTCAAAAAAAAATAAGAAATCAATATAATTTATTATTTATTATTATTGATTATAATCCGCATTTAAAAATAAATTAAAAATTATGTTTAAATATTTTTTTATTATTTATAAATAATATACTATAAAATTATATACATAATGTTATTAAATTAAATAAAAATAAATTATTATAATAAATATAAATATTATTTTGAATTTTATTGGACTTTGTTATATCCAGTTAGTATAGTTCAATGATATTTGAGCAATCTAAAAAATGATCTAGGTGTATCACCATGTATTTCATACAATGATTCGCGTCGACACTGTTTACTTAATTTAGTTATACTCTGCCGGTGCAACTGTTTGATCAGTGAACCGGTCTCTTTGAGTCCATACAGATCCTCAATCAGGCCTTTAACATAGTCAATGGTAATTGTGCGTACATCTACATTTCCCATTTTGATATAACTGTCTAATATTGATTTCTCTCGTCTATATTGTTTCAATATATTATCTAAATTTCTAATTTCCTGTTTACCGTCAACATTATTGTCATTATTATTATTGTTATTGTTATTTTTAGTATAATTTATCCGAGCCTTATCCAACTGTTCCTCGATATACACCTCAAACGGATCATTGGATACAGTAATGGCATTTTGACTGAGAAACAGTGCAAATTTGGCTACCGATTTCAATATGGCTTCCTGTTCATATTTGTTGTCATGCAAACGGGTGTCATACTGTCGGATCAGTGCTTCTTTACCTTTTTTCTCTGTATTCAACCGTAACAGATGATCCAGTATACTGTCCTGACTGTGCTCGTATTGACTGCGAAACATCAGATAAATGGGTTTCAAAATTGATATTTGTTGTCTAATTATAATTTGAAAAAAAATAATTTAGTTAATAATTATTTGTAATGTATAAAAACTATCTATTATTTTGTTACATACCTATAGCCCATCATATTTAGTTCCCGGTGTAGTTCATTAATATTACCCTGGTAGTTACGTATTTCTAGCTGTACCCTTTCAAGGACTACCATATTTTTCTCAATAGTATTTGTTATGATAAATGCCGGTTCCGTCAGCGCCAGTATCATACGTCGGGTATCATTGATGGACAATGTGTCCTGTATTTTGTGCGGCACTAGCGGTGCAATACCTGTACTGCCATTGGACACATAGTTAATCAATCGGTTACATTCGTGGACCGAGTTGTCCCAACTCATGGCATAGGTATGCTTCTCCATCTCATTGAATACCAGTCCATTGCGCTGTCCAATCAAACACTGAAACGAATCGTTGTCCAAACAGTACATTGTATGCTTGTTCAGTGTTATGTCTACATTGGGAGGTTGTTCACGGATTTTGGCCATCATTTGCCTGAGCAGTACAAGCGTATGGCCGGGACGGTAGTTAGTGGTACGGGAATTAGTGAACAGAAACACCATGTTTTTTGAGGCATCTTTTTGCAGATGACATAACAGTTGTCGTAGACAGTACTCGAAACCGGTAGTCAGTCGTGTCATGTTTGGCCGCATAAGTATACAGATCAGGTGCAGTACGTCGTACTGGGCAATGAATCGCAATATACGGTCAAAGTTGACTTTGTCCTGATCGAGACCACGGGTGTCGCCCACACCGGGCGTATCGATCAGACGAATGGTATGGCAATCGTAGGCAAAACAATAGGTTTGACAGTCTTGTGTTACCGACTGGCCGTCCAAATTGCACGATTCGTTTTCATCTACCTGTCCATAGTTGCACAGTTGTTCCACATAGTTTTCGTCGGTCATCACAAACTGTGTGGGTATGAGACATACTGGGTCTCCATTGACTGCCTGTTCCAGTGTATCGTATGTCAGGTAATTGGCAAAAGAATTGATAAATGTTGACTTTCCTACACCTGTCTCACCTAATAATAAAATATTGATATAATTGTTGTGTTGTTTTGTTGCCATAATATAATTTAATAAAACAAATTAACAAAAATTAATTTTTAAAATCTACACAAATTAAAATTGAACAAAATTTTTTTATTATTATAAAACACACACATACAATTTACTCATTACTGTAATAATAATTTTTTTTGGTACATAACAAACTTGAACTAAAATACAGTATATATTTTGAATGAATATAAAATAATAAAATAATATATAATAGCAATTAAACTTGTACTGAATGTTTATAAAAAAAAGTACAATTACTTTATTGCTATTTCCCATACAAATGTAATAATACAATGTCTAATCAATTAGTATAGAAAATAAAGTTGTTTGATGTAAATGTATTATCAATATATATATATATATATATATATATTATATAATATATATAACAAAACCATATTAACCATTGTTATCAGAGACACTTAGAAACACATATTGTTCATACCTTAAAAGTTAAACATTTTGATTACATAACAATATAGCAATAAATAAATAAATGTTATAATTAATAACAAACATCTATTATAACATAAGTTCAATTTTTAGCATAATATAATTATTGTACTCAAAAAAATATAAAATAAATTAAAATATTTGAATTATATAAAAAATATTGAAATTTTAATATTATACTAATTAGTGTTTAAAAATAGCTTGAAAATACTAGTGTTTTACTAAAAGTTAGCTATAATTTTATTTAATTATTTATATACTAAATATACAAATCTTTAGTTTTTAAAAAATTAATAATAATATTTTTTATAATAATATTTCTAATAATTTTCAATATTTAAAATATTAATATGCTGTAAATTTATATATACAATAACATTAATAATTTTTAAAAAACTTTAAATTTCTAGTTTATTTAATTATTTAAAAATGTATTAAAACTTATATAATATGTATTTATTAATTTAATTTAATCTAAAATATTTACTTATTCTTAAAACAAGTTTTATAATTGTCGTGCCGTGAATTGAATAGGTTATGGTTTTAATTTAGTTTAAAATAAAACATTAAAAAATTGCAGTCGATTTGTATATAATTTCATTAAAACTTTATTTGAAAACTTATTTAAGAAAAATACATTTTTGTCAACATTAATATTAAATGATATCTATAAGCATAGATAAAGTATACAATTTTGATAAACTATTGTCTATAAGCATAGACTGTTTATAATGTATTCATGTATACAATGTGTTTGACTGGCCTAACTGGGCTGTCCTGGATCAGTTTTGACCCACATTTATATAGTGTTTGTGTGTATAGTCTTGTGTGCCTTACCATTGATAGGTCAGTTTGACCCACATTTCAATGGGAGGTCTATTTCTAGAAAATCTATCTTTTTGTGTATATATTGATAGTGTGTTGTGTTTGTGTGAAACAATATTTTAAAAGCATATATTTGGGTTATAAAATGTGATAAAAGGGTTTGGAGGGGTTATTTGATTGATACCGATATTCTAGGAAAGTTTAAATTATGGGAAAGTATTTTCAATTTATTTATAACTACTTTTATTATTAGTTTAAGTAAAATAACTTTTATATATTTACATAATAATCATAATTGTTTTTTAAAAATTATTATATCATTGCAATTTTATTGGCTATAAAATCAAATTAAAAAGTTTATGACAATCATAATTTAAAATATTACTTTAAAAAAATTAGAGAACCATTACAGAAGTTTATAATATTTTTTTATGGCAATTAATAATATAATAAAAGTATATAATGTTTTTAAAAAATTTAATAAAATTTATTTACACTAAAAACAAAATACTGTACAAACAATATTTATATAGATATAATAAAAATAAATTATAACATAACAATTTAACAATAGACATTTAAAAATTAACATTTAGTTGAGTATTATTTAGTATAATAATTAATTATAATTTAGTGCCTCCAAACCTAACCTACATATATCTATCATATTTAGTTAATAATCCAAATTTGTTGTATTGCTTATTAAAACCAATTGCCACCTCCCAGATAACCTCCCAGACCGCCACTTAAGCCCCGGTAACCGCTATATCCATAAGCACGTGGAGCACCGTAGCTTCCATGACCTTGTTGACCATAATTATAGCTACTACTTCTGCCTCCATGTCCATATCCATTACCACCATAGCCTCCATTACCTCCATTACCACCATAGCCTCCATTACCTCCAAAGCCTCCATAGCTTCCATAACCTCCATATCCACCATTACCACCATAACCTCCATGATGTCCATGATGTGCCGGGTGCTTTATATGAGTGGAATAACCCCATTTTCTGTGAACTATTATGATATTTAAGTTAATAAAATTATATTAATAAAATTTTGAATTTTTTGAAAAAATAATATTATAATAAAAACTAACTACCTGGGTGACCGTATAATCCATGTCCTAATCCATAGCCACCGTAATATCCATTGCCGCCGCCATAACTTTGACCAAAAACTGATGGCAAACTAATAGCGCAAAAAGCGGCAAACAATACAATAAAAGCAATAATCGATTTCATTTTTTTAGCTTTTAATATAACAAAAATTAATTTTGTTTTTTATTAGTATTGAAATATTTGTTTCCAAATAAACTGCTATAAAACAAAACAAAAATTGTAAACTATTTATATATAAAAAAATAAAAGACACAAAAATATAGATTTAAATAGATATAAAATATACGTTTAATAAAATCAATAAAATCATAAATATTTTATTTAAAAGTTCAAGGTTTGGGAAATGCTTATCATTTTGTCAAAAGTTAGTAATCAATGATAACTAAAGTTAATACTAATTAATATACAATAAGTAACAATAATTAACAAATGTTTTACAAATTGTTTTTAAGGATAATTTATTTTACAATTTTTTAAAATTGACAATTATTATTGTTATTATTTTTTATTATATAACTAATTAGTAACAAAATAGTTTGACAATAATTATACGATACAATATATGTTACATATTTTCATTTCAATATCATTGAAAAATATTTCAAATACTAATAACTAAAATAATTAGAAATAAATCAATTAAAACATATATTTTTCTCAAGTCAATCATAATTCCCGTCATAAAAATTATTAGAAATTTTTATCGAATATATACTGTATATATATATATTAATCAGAAATAAATATTATTTGAAATAAATATTATTTGAAAAATATGTTAATTTCATAAAATTAATTATTTGATATTTCATATTAAATAATAATAATATATACAGTAAATATACAAAATAATTATATTGGAAAACATAAGTAAATTATTATGAAAAATTAAGATATACAGTATATAGCATATACTATATGCAGTATATAAAAATATAATATATATAGTTATATAATAGTAGTAAAAAATCAATTAAAATATGCCATTAAACTATAAATATTTAACAAATTTAACAAAAATAACTGTATATTAGAGTAATTATCTGTTTATGAAATTACACTACAATTTCATTTTACGTTAATTATGTATTTAAAATTTTGTATATATTTTATAATATTATTATATTTATTTTTTGGGAGGAATAAAAATTTATGATTATTCATAATTTATAAAAAAATTACATTTTTTACATAATATTTTTACTTAATAATTAAAACATTAGATGTCAATATTGTATCTAAATTTAACCTAAAATATAGCATTTTATTATTACAGTAATCTTATATACAGATAAATAGATAGTATTTGAATTTTCATATTTCAATATAAACTATCTTTAAATAAAATAAAATTATAAAATTATGTTTATTTTATTTATAATTATTAAATATATATATATAATATCCTGGTAAATTTAGTTAAATTAAGTAATCAATTAATTCTAATTAATTTAAAAATATTATTAATCTATAAGTTTAATTAATAAATAATTTTTGTTTTGCTTATGACTTATTTTATTTTATTGTAAATTAATTAGTTCAAATAATCGAAAAAAAACTATTCATATTATAAAGTTTTTAAAAAAAAACTATGTTTAATTTTAATATCTAGATTTTTAATTTATTAAACAAATATTAGATATAAATAATAATTTAGATAATATTCAACTGACAATACATTAATAAATTAAAATATGTATTTAGCTGTCAGTGCCTCAGGGCTTATGATAAAAGATAATGTATAGAAAATATATATTTGTTTTTAATTTTTAAATTTTTATCAAAATATTTGACTTTACATTATTAGAGTGACATATAAATTGATATTTTATATGACATCTAACAGTTTTGTCATTTTATAGTAAAATAATATAACATTTAAATTATGATATAAAAAATAAATAAATAAAGTATAATTATCAACATAAGTGAAATGTTTGGAAATAAAATAAAATAAAATTATTAAAACATTAAAAATGTTTAACAATAATTATTTTATTAAGATTCAAAACTCTAGAAAAATTATTTTAAATAAAAATAAATGTTTTTTATTTTAATAATTAGTAAATTACTTAATCTCATATACAACATAACAAAACTTATTGTGTAATAAAAGTTTCAGTATTTTTATTAATACAAAAAGTGTTAATATCATATTTTGAAAAATGATACTCATTTTTATCATCAATTAACAGATAATTGTTTTTTATATTGTTTTTTTTGTTATACCATAAGTTATTTAATACCAAGTAATGGTAAACGATATACTGTTTAATAATAATAATAATAATACAGTTGAGTATAATTTAATATATAAACTGTTTATTAATTAAATATTAATGCTAAAACTTTATTAATACTGAAATTAATAGAGTAAATAAAAAATAATTTTAATAACATTTAAGTATAAATTACTAACTATTTAATTAAGATATGTTAAAAAATATAAATAATATATATATATAATCTATTATACTTTTTTTTATTAAAATAGTTATTACCGGTATATAAACACTAAAGTATATATAAATATATATATATATATATAACTAACAAATAGATAAATACATACAACTAATCGCAAGAGTATTATCACTTGGTTTTAATCATATTATATAATATACCGGTATATAAATACTAAAAGATTTAGTCTAAAAGTAAAGTAAGATTTAGGAGAGAAAATCCTTTTGTAAAAGTGATTATTTAAGTGATAATAGTATTGACTAAAATGTCTAATAATCAAAAAAACTTTATTAATACTATTATATAATAAAAAAAAGTGTAATCCATTAACACAAAAGTTATTAATATGTTTGGTTTAAAGAAAACTGCTTTGACATCAATAAAAAATAATTTTATGGTTAATAAAAATATAAATATATACTTCATATAAATACTTATTAAACTAAAAATAATTTAAAGTTAAAACATATTTTTTTATTGATAATAATTACACTATATAAATAATAAAAAAAATTAAAATACAATATAGTTTAAGCAAAGTTATCATAAGACTTAAAATTTTCTTAAATATATATATATATTTGGTTTTCTATTTTTAAGTCGATAGCAAATCACTGTTACTTAAATTATAAGATAAAATAAAGTCATAATAAGCTGTCTATGCATGTATGGAAAAAAATACATAACTATTATGAATATACTGTACTAAACTGACTGGACTATAAGTGCACACAACAAATGGATTAAAATATATAGAATATATGATATACCGTACGGTATAACAGTTGAAACGGTAGTATAGATGTTACCAATCAGTATGTCTTGTGATAACTTTCCTCCGTAAGCACTGGTATGTCCGTACTGTACTGTATTCTGGGAACGGTAGGAGCAGCTGTTCTTTACTCACATATTATGCAAGAGATTAAACATTATAATACTTAATACTCTCCACACGACTCTCTCTCTCTCTCTCTCTCTCTCTCTCTCTCTCTCTCTCTCTCTCTCTCTCTCTCTCTCTCTCTCTCTCTATGAGTAAGGAAAAGTACCAAATACATCAATGGCTATATATATAAGCTATCTGTGCAAAAATATATATATGAAATTTTATTTTAAGTATATTTCCCTGCAGTGTTGGGTACGGTATGCAAGTGTTGTTATATATATATTTGACAACGAACTGTGTCTCCAACAGACATCAAATAATAATAATATAAAAAGTTTTATTGAATTTGTATTGTACTGTAATGTAAAACACTATTCAAATTATTGGCCAAAAAATGTTTGGGTAAAAAGCATTTGTAAAACAAAATCTCATTTTTATTTCTCATACATAGTTAGCTTACTTTCTCTCTCTCTCTCTCTCTCTCTCTCTCTCTCTCTCTCTCTCTCACACACACACACACACACACACACACACACACACACACACCTAACTATATGACCGACACATTTTGTATGTGTGATTCAACAAATGTGTATTAAATTAAATATACAATACTTTTTCCTTTACATATTTGCTGAATACAAAATAAAATCAAATAATACTATAGAATAAAATTAAAGTCAAATGTAACGGACGTCAAGATTATATTATAGTTATTTTGTGAACATTTTAAAAAAAGATATATAAGGTATTTATATAAAATATAATAAAAACTTTTTTACATGCAATTGCATAACAATAACACATTGGATTATCTATTAAACATACAATATGTGGAGCAAATCTATGTTTGATGACGTTTATGCTAAGCAGTGACTAATTGAAATTATAATAACAAATTTTATTGTAATAATTTTTAAATATTTATTTAGAAAGATCAAAATTCATGATGATTGATGACTTTATTGGGCCAATGATTAAACTAATGTATTGTAAATAAAGCATTTTAAAAAAATTGTTGTTATACTATACCGATATAATGTTCAATTTACTGTAATTTTTTGTTTTTGTAAAATATTGTTTATTAATTTATCAATATGTACTGATATAATAGTGATATATTAATCTATAGATATTATTATATATTAAATCATAACATTTTACTATATAATATAAATTTTTAAATTGCTTATTTAGTGAAATAAATTACCAATGCACTTTAAAATTTTACAAATCATTGCATTAAAGTTTTTTTATAATATAAAAATTTTTGATAATAATTTTATTGACTATAATAATAAATTTTATAACATTTGTGTGCTAACATCATATTTGTCGGTATATAATGTGTAGTAAAAATTGTTATATTGTGTTTTATTTTATCATATATGTACTATACATTATTATAATAATAATGATAATAAATTTTGGTAAACCGTACCAATCAAACAAACATATTAGTGTATAAATACTGTACAGAAAAAAATTAGGTGTGTCTCCACAGGATAGAGTCAATGAGCTGTGTTTTATGAGTTCCCTTTAAATATAATGACCATGGTCAATAAATACATGTATATATAATATATAGGAAATACTACTATATTAAAGTGTTACATAAAATAATAGCATCATTATCATTTTTCAAAAAACAAAATACTGTAATATTAAGTAATATTAACTGAAAATACAATATTTATGAAAATGTTTATGAAAATTAAATAATTAATTTTAATAAATAATAAAAATCAAGAAAAAAAACAAATTAATTTGATTTTTGTTTACAATTTTAATCATAAAATATAATCTGTTAATATTTTTTAGCTTATATGTAATAACTTTATATGTAATAACTTTATATGTAATAACTTTATATGTAATAACTTTATATGTAATAAATTAATTTTTTGTTTGTTTGACGATACTCTCTATTATTAAATATAAACACCTTTAATTTGATGTTATATTTTATTTATTTACAACCATTTTTATGATATAATATCTAAATATGTATATACAGGTAAATTAGGTGTACAGTGATAGATAAAAAATAATATATTACAGTCATAAAATAAAACACGCATTTTACTGTATTATTATAATAATAATATTACAATAAAATAGAGTACAATATTATTATTAATACAATACTCCCATAATGTCATATAACATTGGTATAGATTTTTAATCATTATTATTACATAATAAGAGAGAGAGAGAGAGAGAGAGAGAGAGAGAGAGAGAGAAGTTAGAGAGAAATTGCTGTAATTATAACTGATATAACATTTATACCTACACTATACTGTATATATATAATTTTGTTTAATGAAAATGACTTAACTTTTTTAATATTAACAACAATTTTGGGGTTCACTCTCTCTTTTCTAATATATAAAAATATAAGTATAATAGCATTCACTTAGCGTTAATGATTGGGACTATTGTTTTGAGTGCGAAAACCATAGCTATTAGTTTTATGGCTTTTTTGTTGTTGTGTTTAACTGTATTTTTAGTGACAAATTATATTTGAGCTGAAAAATATAAGAGGATTATTTAATTTTTTTTTTGTGTAAAAGTTATATATATATACACACTGTATATAAATTTATGTATTAAATATATTGGGCAAATATGACATTAGTAGGCTAATTATAAATAATTACATGTATACCAAACAATAGTGGTCTCCTATGTTTTGTTAATAATATATATATATATTTGTCATTGAAAATTGTATAAAATGGTAAAACTTTTTATTTAACAAAAATTTGTTATTTCCTAATTTATTGTAATAATTGTTATTAATGTATTCAACAAAAAATTTAATAATCAATAAACATATTAAATGATACTAAATATTTAGCATCTTTGTTATCATTTTTTGTTGAATATTTTTATTTACTTATATAACAGTTAAATTGTCAAGTATTTATAAATTTAATTAAAAAATTTATATTTTACAAACTATCTAGACAATTACTTATAAAAAAAATGTTAGCAATCAATATGTTTGTACAAATATTTGTAAATAGTTACTAAATATTTTTTATATTGTACTAATAATGTTAAAAATATTTTTGTACAAAACAAACTTTTATTTTATTGTAAACTAACTCCAGTTTTGTTACAAAAAAAAAAGTTTATACATTTTATAACAACAACAAAAACTGCTGTTTGTTGTATTTGATTCTACAATATATACTAATGTATATGATATACACTGACAGTACAATAATATAAGGCGTTATTATATATAGTATTTACTACAGTATATACTGTAGTCACACATACAGTAGTTTTTTTTAACTGGCCTTCAATTTTTGTTATCACTACAAAAATAAATAGGTTTTGAAATTGACATCCAATTCATCGAAACTGATATATAGTATATATATATATCAATATAAATATCTTACAATTATTTGGTGGGAAACTGGAGGTCAATTCAATTGTATGTAGAAGTTGGTGCTGGATATTGGATCCGATATACAGTATATACTATATATACTGTATATATATCTCTTTCACTTATAGCTCATTGACTTTTCTGATATCAATTGTCACAATAAAGATATCTATAAAAAGAAACATTTCGTTAACTTTGACACAAAAACTGTTGGACAGAAAAATATCATTGTATTTATAGCATTGGTATTGTATAGACAGTATTAGACACACAGACACACCATATATATCAAAATATTTTACCAAAAAAAACACTAATCTATAAATAGATTTATTAACTAATCAAATATTTTATGCATGTATGCTATATAATAATTAAACAAAAAATTATTGAATGTTTATAAAACTAACAAATGTTTATATAATAACATCTGCAAAATTTTTATTTGAGAAAAAAATTGAAAATATTTAGCAATTTATTTTCCCGGGTAACCTAATACCGAAAGTCTATTGTATTGAATATCTTGCTTAAGGAAAAAATAGGAAAAAAGTTGACAATTGTGTGATAAGAGAAAGAAAAAGAGAGAGAGAGAGACCAACACTTTTGTCATTTGCTGGCAAATCGATAGCCAAAAAAATAGTTGACAGTAGTATCGGACAACAATACCAGTGAAAAACCTAAGGGTAAAGTGTGTGTGTGAGTGTGTGTGTGAGTGAGTGTGTGTGAGCTACCAGTGCTACTAAATCTATATCTCGAAAAGTCAATCGCAACGATTAGATAAATGACAATTAAATATAGTAGTACTTAACTATTTGGATTATTATTAATATGTCAATCATATTGATTGATATATTAAACAATTATTATATTATATTTTATTTTAAATATTAGTTTACAACAAAATGAATAGTGAATATTGCAAAAAATTATAATTAGAAAAAATATTTCAATTTATATATATAAAAAAAATTAATTTAAATTTTGAGTTCAATGCGTTAATTTGACTTTTAGCGAAATTAAAAAAAAATATTAAGTTTATTAATATTCAACGATATTTTGTTTGATATTTTAAAAATTTAATTAAAATAAAACAATTGCTGTCATCTGTGATTATAATGATTTCAACTTTGTGTTATCTCAACTAAATTAAATTTAAAAATAATAATGTTATTTTATATTAAATTGATTAAATGTTTTAGAAAAAAATTTATTTAATCATTTTATTTAATAAATATATATATATACTAAATAATTTTGAATTAATAAAAATTGTTTTATCTATTACTATTGCTTTTTATACAGTACAAATTAATATATAAAATTTTATATTTTAAGAATAAATAAAATAAATATTTTCTGATTGACCGCATTTTTGATAAATATTTGATCTGAAATTTTTTTTATTTGATTTGATAAAAATATAAAAAATTATATATAGCATTAAAAGTAAAACTTTATTTATTTATTTTTTTTTGTTAGCAATAAAATATTTATTACAAATGTTTGAAATAATTTTTTATATATTTTTCAAGTAGTGTACAAATCTTTAAAATATTGTATATATTATACAGTAGTAGTAGTAGTATATTAAATATTAATAACAGAAAATTTTAATTTATTATTTAGTGGTCAGTATTTTATTGGCAAAAAATTTGCTGATTTTATCAAAAATTTATTTCAAGTGATGACCAAAATAAAAATAGCTATAAAAATATATAAATTATTTTCTAGTACATTGTGTGTATATATAACACTATATACTGTATATATTTATGTTTATTGAAATTTAAGATTAAATTTTTATGTAATATTAAATTTTATTACAAAATTTAGATTAAATTTATATATATATAATAATATACTATAGATTTATTTATTACACTAGATTTTAAACACATAAAAAATAAAAATATTATGTCATATATGAAAAACCAAAATTCGTGTTAAATTATATAATTATGAGCATCAGTAGTATTAATGGTATTATTTAAATAAATACTAATAAAAATATAATAAATATGTAATAAAGAAATGTGTTTATCGCTGATAACAAGGAGTCTAACATATATTGTATTTATATATACTTTTATAGTAGACATACATGTCTATCGTCGGTACAATAATTGCATAATATATCACATACTATATTATTTGTGAGATTATTTCACTTCACAAACACTTTAGCTGCTATACTGTCTTTTCCCATCATCTAAATGAGCCAACAGTTCCCTATTACTATATTATACAGTATTACTACTGCTACTACTACCAGTAGATTCACTAATATACAGTATAACACATTATATAATAAATGTAAGTTATATCATATACAATATATATATATATATGTACAGTAGTATTGTACAATAAAACATCAAAACTCAATATAAGATTAGTAGCTTTTTGTGTTTGATTGTTGTTGAATTGTTGAGCTCAGGGAGATTGAGAGGACACCAAATATAATAATAATAATAATATATAAGTCATCTAGTTGGTARTACACACACACACACACACACACACACACACACACACACACACACACACACACACACACACACACACATCCAATAGTTGACATTTATTTTCTTTATTCTTAAGTCAGAAATTCTCTCTCTCTCTCTCTCTCTCTCTCTCTCTCTCTCTCCCATTCATTCATTTACTCGCCCACTCACCCACTTATTCCCTCACTAACTAACTAGAAATGCTATTGAAATTGTTGATTATAACTCATTCAATGGTAGTTTAATAATATTGATTGGCATCACCAGCACTGGTATGTGTGTGTGTCTGTGCGATGTGATAGACATACAAATTAAAATCCAATCCCAATAGTAGTATAGTTTATAATGGCATTTACCTTATAATACATTAAATATTTGCAGTAAATAATAGTGTGTGTGTGTGTGTGTGTGTGTGTGTGTGTGTGTGTGTGTGTGTGTGTGTGTGTGTTCACAGTSTTTATAGATATAACTAATTTTTCAATATATTTATATATAAACTAGACTTTTCACACTTTGTTTACATTAAAAAATTGATTGTAAAAATACAATTAATTAAACGTAGTCTAAATTAATAAAAATGTATTATATTTAGTATTTAAAAGTTTTGTTTTTATAAATATGTCTATCAAGAGATCGACTAATTAAACAATTTTTTTTATTAGTTGAAACATATTTTGAATTATATGGTTTATTTAATATAAAAATTTCAAACAAACTAACTAAATGTTTGCCTAAACAATCAAATTGAATGACTAATCCCTTAGACTGAAATGCAAACACAAATTTTTTTTAAGTTAAATTAATTGTATATAAATTAAATTAATGGATAGTTTGATAGTAGTAGTTCAGTATAAAGATATTAGTTAAACAAAATTAATAAAACTGAAACATTTGAAACTTAATACTTATTTTTAAAATAATGACAATTAAAAACAATATATAATAAATTTAATTAAAAAAATAGTAGATGCAAAACACAAAAATAAAATATATAATTAAAACATCATTTTAAAAAATGATTTATTAGAATTTTATAATTAAAATTTAATTAATTTATCATTAATATGATCATCAATGGCATCATAAATACTACTAAATCTATAATTTAATTTATAATATAATACTGTATTTATAACAGTGAAATAGTAGTGATATTAAAACATATTTAATAAATAAATAATAATTAATTATTATATTGATGTAAACCAGTTATTGAAATTTAATATTGTTTTTTGTTGTTGATGTTTGTTTCACATTATTAACGGGGAGTAAACTAAATATTTTTATCTTATGTTATTAATACTTAGATTTGCAAAAAAAAAACTCAAACAAAAAAAATCATTTACGAAAAAAACAGTTAATACTTTAAAACTGTTATTTTAATTTTATTAAATTAACCAAAAAAAATAGTTTTAATTACATAATGTCTATCTATTATAATATAATAACACTATTGATGCTATGTTTCACAATTAATGTGCCGACAAATCTGGTCAGCGGTCAGGATGTGTCACCGGAATCGGTACGCGGACTGCGCGACGAGCTATTTGTCAAAAGAAATTACACGAAATATAGTTTCCCAGTTGTCGATCACCGGCAGACTGTCAACGTTAGTGTCGGCATACGTATGCTCAAGATTGTCGACCTGGACATCAAGACACAGGTCCTTACACTCAATGTCTACGTCTACATGGGTTGGATAGACGAAGGATTGCAATGGTCGCCACAAGAGTTTGGCGGCCAAACCCAACTGGTCGTCCAGTCGGACCTGATCTGGAAGCCCGATCTGATGATCACCAACGGTCCGGATGCCTTTCATTTTGAACGTACGTTCAAAAGTACGACACTGTCGGTCAACTCTACCGGCTATATTGAATGGGTACCGCAAACCCAATTGAAAACCTATTGTATGACTAATCTGCGCGACTATCCGTCTGATGAACAGCGCTGTCGGATAACATTTGAGCCATTTTTCGACATCAAGTATGTCGACGTCAAACCGTTTGATTTTTACAAAGTGAGCACTTTTTTGTTTGACGAATCGCCCCGTTATCCTAACCAGGAATGGGATGTCACGAAAGTCGAATCCTATCGACGAGTCGACACATATGTCGAGGGATCGTTTGCCCGGATTATGTCTTTTCTGACGATAAGACGGCGCCAATCGATTATGTATTACTTTATCAAATTGCCGACAACAGTGGCCGTAATATTGTCGGTACTTATGATGGCATTTCCACCGAATTCCCTGAAAAGATACCAATTGTTTGTATTGTCGCTGTCGATACTGTTGCTAACAGAACTGGTAATTATCAATAAGACCGGCTTTTCGGGCAATAAAGGAGTTCCACTGGTATTGCGAAACAATGCCATAATTATTGTCTACATATCTGTTATGATATACTTGTCGATTGTCATCAACAGAGTATTCTTGATGTCCAATCCGTGGCCACAGTTGACCTCAGCTGTGGCTAATAATCCGTTGCTTCGGTATATAGGAGTTGGCAATTATCTGATTACTTGGACACTGGAAGAGGGCGTCCAAAGTGGTATCGGTGCTACAATTAATGCTAAAGTTTCGCTAACTGATAGCCAAAACGATTGGATATTAATGACACTATTGTTGGATAAAATCTTATTTTTCTCGTATCTATTATTTTTGATTACAATCTATACATGAAAAAAACAAAATAATAATTATAATTAAAATATTAGTGTATTCAAATTTGAAATTAGTCTAATTTAACTCAATTAAATAAATATTTGTTAATTATTAATATTATTTTTATTTGGTGAAATATTATTAATGTTATAAAACTAGTTATATTAAAAATTTATACTACAAAAATTGTCTATACTGTGTACTAACAATTAAATTATTCATAATTTAATATAAGATAAATAACTGTATACTGTATTTAATAATATAATTTTATTAATGGATACTTTAATGCCCTTACTTTTTAATAAAAAATTTATAATTAAAACATATAAAAAATTGTTTGATGATATGTGAGTAGAAAAAAAATAAAATAAGTTTTTCAAAAATAAAAAAATATTTAAATTTATATTTGAAAAAATATTCATATGAACACGTTTTATTTATTATTATTATTATTATTATATTTTATGTTTGACTAAACTTGTAAATTATTGTAAACAAGTTATGATATGATAGGGACTCTGTTTGTTCACATACTAGACTAGTATTACTAGTGCCACAACAATTCATATATATAAAATATTTTACATTTATATAACGTATATATATATATCTCAATATCCCTCACTCACTCAGTCACTCATTTATTCACACATTCACCCACTCTTTCATTTACTCACTCACTCAACACATTTTCATCTCAATTGATGATTAATGACTGCATTGACTACATTTGATACCATCATTACCCGCAAAAAAAATAAATAAAACCTTAAGACTAGACATGAAAAACCATTAGATAATACACATACACACAAAACACACCTTATATTAAATAAAAGAAATTTAATCTAATTTATAATAAATACTTTTGAAGATGAAAAATACAACAAATATAACACATATAAAACTATTTCATATATAGATTTACATTTGCATATCTAAAACAAATATACTAAAGTCTAAAATTTATTGAATAAATGTTCATAATAAATATTTTTAAAAAATACATAAAATATTAAATTTATAAAAATATATAACAAAAAAAATATAATAAAACATAGGTTACTTTAAAAAAAACACAATAATATCATATATACTAACCGTTTTCACGTCTAAAGCCAAACCAAACTGTCATATTTAGTCATATTTTATAAATATCATGTTTTTTGAAATATCATATATTTTCTTCAACATCCATAACATTGTTGACCATAAATATTAGTTTTGAAAATAAAAAAAAATATCCGCTAAAAAAATATTTACCAAATATTTATTTTTGCCAATACAGTAGACACACACACAAAATTCAATAATTTTTATTATTATTATATAGAGTATATATATATTTATTTATAAATAGTAATCATCATTATTGTTTATGTATAGGTAGTGTATATACTATATTTTATTTGTAAGCATATTTGCACCATATTTTATATATGCAATAACCGTAATGAACATAAAAAAAATTAATTATTTATTTTTAGATATATTTATATTTTCATTCATAATATGTGCCCAGAATTTGCTGCATAAAAAATAGTAATAATATCCTTGTCTTACTATATATATACACACATTTACGATACGATATACAAATATATAAATTAATAATAAATATTTAATAATTAAAATGTTAATGGTTAGTCATAAAAATATAAATACCTAATACAAGTATGAACACATATATATATATTGCAAAAATAAAACAATTAGAGCAAAACAATTGAAACATAAAAATATTTTAATCAAAATATTATTATTATTATTGTATGTACAGTAGAGTATATAACAAGTATTTTAACAGTATTAATTTTAGCCACAATTATATTAATATATCATATTTATTTAAAAAAAATAATACTAAATACAATATAAATATAAAACAATTTTTATTAAATATAAGGTATGCATGTTTATATACATTCACACACTCACTCACTTACTCACCCACTCATAAGTTTTGTGTATATGTTTTTTTTGACTCTCAAAAAATCACTCATTTGTATGATGTTATGACAAAATAAAGATAACATTCAATACACAAAATACATACAAAATATTTCTATAACTTTACGATACGGTTATATACAGTATATATATATATTGTATTTATGTATTAATGGACTGATATTTTGAAAAAATCATATTCATAAGGTTTGACAAATATGTTGACAAATGTGTACCGAAAAAAAACTATTGAACATTGAAAATATAAGCCAAAACTTTCCAAAAAACCCATTGATAATAATAATTGAATAAAAAAATAAATGAACAAATTGTTAAAATATGTAAATCTTGTATAAACTCTTTTTATATACATTAGTACAGTATTATATAATATAATAATAAATTTTTATTTTGTGTTTGCATAACAATAACACATTGATTAATATAAACGTATTGTTAAGCTAAAGTTTTCTGTGTGTCGATTTAAGTGGCATAACTGACACACCATTAAAATATTATATTTTTTGAGGGAACAGGAGGTTATATATGGGTTGGTTAGGTTAGGTTCTGGTCTCTATTCTCTCTCTCTCTCTCTCTCTCTCTCTCTCTCTCTCTCTCTCTCTCTCTCTCTCTCTCTCTCTCTCTCTTATATATTGTATTTCTATTGTTATGGTACTACCACTGGAAGACAGTCAATTCAATTGAAGCAAAAATAACAATTTTGTAGAGAAGTTAGTTAAGAGAGAGATAGAAAGAAAGAAAGAGAGAGAGATCTAACTTTTTTAAAGAGTCGTTTACTTACTAACTAAAAGTCATAGTTTGGAGAATCAGTGGCGCACGACCTGACTGTCAGAGGAATGGGAGGAACGGCTGATATGAATGAAAATTGTACTCAAATTGAGAGCCACCGACACTGAATTGAGTGTCGGATGCACTGAGAATAGCAATGGGAGAGAGAGAGAGGGCTTAGTTGTGTTGAACCAACGGTTCACTAGTAAGGAAAGTGAGAGAGAGATAGAGAGAGTCAATGAGTAACTGAGTGAGTGAGCACTTGGAGTCGGAGTGAAGCACAGGCAGCAAAACGACGACTCGTTATATATTGATATATACTGAATGTGTGTATATATTGCTGGAAACCCGAGTACAGTTCAGTTGAGTTGAGTGCAGCACCGGGAGAGTGACAGTGAATACTACTACTACTGCTAATAGAGTGAACTGGAAGATAGTAAAAGAGAGACAGACAGAGATACTGCTGTTCAGTACTGAGCACACGGAGTTGTGTGGACTAACTGTGCGTTTATCGTATGGAAACATGAGTTGATATGTTTCACAATTTTTTTCCTTAAAAGACAACTGTTGTGTGAAATTATAATATTTAATATAATAATATTCAATATATTTTTTTGAGATAAAACTTATCGTTTATTTTAATATATGATATGATTTAAAGTGCAAAATAAATTTTTTTTATCAAAAAAAATAAAACAAAAAACTAATATTAAATTTTAAGTGAATATTGAAAATTCATTTCATTATTATTTCTATCGTTTTGTTTTTATATTTGTTTCAGTCGTGTATTTTCCACTAAACTGTTAATAATATTGTCTGTAAAATAAAAAAAAATAAAAATAAAAACTTTTTTATTTTATAAAAAAACTCTGTTTTATCTTTAAAACACATCATCAAAAAAAATAATAAAAAAGTTTTTTAAAAACACACAAAACTGTCATCTTTTTTCTCACATCCAATACAATACACTTTCTACCGTCACCTTCGCGTTCAGTATATATAATATATATATATATTGATATAAATTTAATAATATAAGAAACGGTAGATATTTTTAGGTTCATTTCTTATTCATCCATACAAACACTCACATAAAATCATTGATATTAAAAGAAAAAAGAGTCGTTTTTTTAATATATCGTGTTTTATATGAGTGAGTGTGTGTGAGAAGTAAGTGAGTGTATGTTATATCATGTTATACAATATACTGACTCTTTTTTACCGATAAACTACTTGTGCTGTGAATGAATATATATATATACAGTATATACTGTAGTAAATGTATTGATAGCCGAATATATATATATAACATATATTGTATATAATATTTAATAAATATTCCTAACGTTTTCCTGGTACAAGTACAGTATCTTTTTAATATCATATAAATCTTATGGAACTTGAATGCTATGAGATAAGGAGGAGAGGGAACTGTACGTAAAACTACTAGTCCACACACACACACACACACAACAATAACAACATATTGTAAGTATATATGTAATTGAAAGTAAAAGTGAGTAACAAATCTAATAGTAGTTGTACTGTATATTTATATATATATAAAAATAAATACCAAACATCTGACAGGTATATGAAACAAATTATTACTTTTGTTCAATCATTGTATGTATGTTTGAGTGACAGTACACTCATGAGGTTTAGATAGTACATACACACTGCTACACACACACACACACACACACACACACACAAATTCACTCACTTTCTAATTAAGTAAATCTCTATACAAAACACACACAAAAAACTAAATATATATAATAAAAGACTTTCCACGAGAACCTCCTTTAGCTAAATAAGTATATCCTTTGAAAACTTTTTACTTATATATTTTTGTGGATATGATATATTCATGGGTACAATACATACCATTCCCACCAAACCGTAACTGGTATGGGTTTACCTATAATACTATTGAATATTTGCTAATGTTTTGTGAATAGTATGTATGTGTGTGTTTAGTACAATATTAAATAAAACTCCGTTTTTTATGTTGTCTATGTTTAATATTTGACCAGTAGTTATGTAATATAATATTATATATATTGTGTGTGAATGCGAATAAAACAATATAACTAAAACTACCGGTGCTTTTCGGTTGTAGTATTACAATGGATGTGTTTGGAGAGGTAGGGCACACACATATACATACTGTACATACCGACAAAAAATAATATATTATATATATATTACTATAGCAAACATCTGTGTTATGTAAACAATTTTCTCATTCATACACACTTATAATAGACTAAATTTTATTAAATATATATTATATACAGTACTTATTAGAAATATAGTTATACACTATATATATATATATAATCTATGGTATATATATCAGACTAATTTTTTGAAATATATAATTTATTTAATATAGATATTCATCATATATAATAGCACTTGAAATTTGTGGGAAAAAGAGTGGTATTATCTAAAGTGTCGACAAAAATATACTATTTATTAAAAAATAATACAATATTTATAATATTAAGATTAATAAATATTATGTGCGAATTGTATGGTAAACGTTATAATTATACTCAAAAACATATTACTATTATTAGCACATAAAAAGCAGTCAATTATTAAAATACAAAAAAATATATTTAATATATATATATAACATAAAAATTGGTTTTTTAATTAGTTATAATTATTATTATGTGTTAATTATTATATACAGTATTATATTATATACTATTTTAATATATTTTTATGTGAACCAAAATATTCTTACAATATAATAATAATAATACTAAAATATATTAATAATTAAATAAATTAATTTATATATATATGTGTAATATTAGTTGACATTTGTTCATAAAAATAATTGTTATATTACTGCCACACAATACAACTAATACTAATAATATTATAATAAAACAATCGCAATAATAAAAATTATTAATAAATAAATACTTCAATTCTAAAGTAATAATAATAATAATAATAATAATAATGTATTCAATAATTTTATTCATTATAAACTACTATGCGATCAATTTTTGCTTCAACGGTAAGTTATTAACATTTATTATTATTATTAGTATTATTTAAAATAATTATTATACATATATATTTCTAAAATTACCTAATAATTATATTTTATCCATAAATATTAGTTCATATAGTTATGCAACTTTTAAAAAATATTTAAAAATATATAATTATATTTTCATAATTTGCGATAATTAAAAAATGTTTTTATAATTTAAAAAAAATAATATATAATCAAATGAATTTTAAATTGAATATAATATTTTCTTATTATAATATATATGAGTTATATTATAATAAAAAATATATTAAATGAAAAATAACTAGTAATATATATATTTATTGAGTATATATATAAATTTTTATTAATACAGTATATATATAAATATTTAATGATACATTGATTAAATAAAATTTAATTAAAATCATTCCCAAACCAAATATTTCCATATTCATTAGTAGTTTATATTATACATGTATTATTTGTAAACTAATCATATTATTACACAGAGACACAAACATATACAAACACACATACATACTGTACATACATATACAAAGATATAAATAACTAATTTAAATGCATAGATAAAACCTAAATCTAATTTTATAAAAATACCAATGAAATTAAATTAAAAATCTAATTAAAATTATTTTCTCTTATATCGTGTTGTTGTTGTTGTTGTTATTATTATTATTGTATTTTTTGAATTTTATTATTACATTTAATTCCTCTTTATATATATATATATACAACTACTACAGTATATTGTGTATTTGCATACATTCAGTACATGTGTAATACATGTATTAAATGTAGAAAATTCATTGCTGTAAAATAAATTTGTTAAAATATTTTTTGGTACACATTTAGGAATGCCTTTTAATTAGATTTAATTTGGAAAACAAATAATTTAAATGCCATTATAATTAAAGAGCAAAATACTTTATTTAATTCCCTCTATTTATTATTATTTTTGTTTATAAATTAGTATCTATATTATACAATGCAAAATAATAGAGCATTCACTGTATATATATATATATAGAAAACATGTTTGCAATTTTAATTTTCAAAAAAAAAAAAGATTTCAAAGTAAATAAAACAAAAAAAATTTAACTTTTTATATGCAATTTCTATGCAATTAAATTTATTGACTTCATTTCTTCTATACAATGATATCATATATAGATTTTAAAAATAAATAAAAATATACAAAATAAAAAATTTACTAAAAAAATGTTTTGTGTATTTTTTAAGTTAATTTATTATCATTATTATTTTGTGTATGAGTATATTTAATTTTATGTATAAAAAACATTTACTGTACAATTTTAAAGTAACAAATAATTACATTTACATATTTTTATAATCCCACAAAATTTACATTTAAATATATTTGCAGTGTTATAAATATATTAAAATATATGCCTAATAAATTAATAATACTTTTATAAAACAAAAAAAATAACAAAATTTCAATATATTTAAATACATAACGTTATTAAAAGCAAAATAATTATTATGTATTTATTTAAAATAAAATGTATATAAATTGATAAATTTTAAATAATAAATCTATAAAAACCAATATAAATATATACTGTATTTGCAATAATAATTAACCTAATATTTTAGAAAAATTAGTTTTCAGGTCATACTATGAAAAACTAAGAAAATAATTTCACTTTTATTTCAAGTAATATTTATTATAATCAATAAAAACTAATTTTATCCGATATGTTAATACATTATTAATTGACAAATAAGCAATTATTGTATTTTGTTACACTATAATCTATAGTATACTATTTTAAGACATCTAATATGCAAATATAAAAAATAATGAAAACTAATTAGCATACAATTTAAGATTGACATCAAATTAACCATTAATAACATTTTCATATATTATACTAATAAATTTGTATATATACTGTATATTTAAAAAAAATTAACTCTTTATATGTCTATGAAATAAAATTTGTTAAAAAATTACTAATCAATAAATATATTTTAGTTCATATTATAATATTAATAATATCATTTATATTAATATATAGAAACTAATTTTTATTATACAAAGAAAATCACTTAATCTTTTTCTTTGAGATTTTTTTTATAACATTTCATTGATATATATTTTATATTATATAAAATCTTCATGTAATCTAATATAACATGCAATCCACATAACAAACTGCATATAAATATATATCCTACTAATATTAAAATATAAAGCTATAACTTATAAAAATTTATTTATTATATATAAAATTTATTGAAAAAAACTTGATTAATCACTTTTCTAATAAATTGCAGAAAATACATGTTGTTATACATATACTACTATAGCTACAGTATATACAAATTTTTTCTAGTGGCATATAATATAATAATTTATGTTATTTTTATATATTTAATATATATAGAATAATTTTAATATATATATTTGTATATAAATAAAATAAAATATAAGTATTATAAGGCTTATTTATTTACTTATAATAAAATATCTAAATAGTAATAAAAAAATAAAATAATAATTTTTTTATTTATTATATAATAATAATAAAAATTGGAATTTATATATATATAAATTATTTTGAATGAGAATATTCTTTATATATATATAAATATATTTAATATTTTATACAATAGTATTGCTATAATAAAATAGCAGATTTTGAAGTAATTGCTAATAATATTTTTACTGATAAAAATGATTACACTATATTGTTAGTAATAAACATTTACTTTAATATTCACATTGATATGAGATATAATCATAGGTTTGTCTATGATTTATGTTAAGTAATAATCATATCACACAATAAGCCTTTAATTAAATTGAAACACACAAAGAGAGAGAGAGAGAGAGAGAGAGAGAGAGAGAGAGGGAGAAAACTTTTATAACATTTACAATAACAGTAAATGACATGAATTTTTATGATAAAATTTTTCTGTTTATTTTATTATTATTGTTGAGTACTATAGTATTATTTGTTTAATTCATACAAATAGCAACAAAAAAAACTATTTTTTCTTTTTTTATTTTATGTGTTGATGTCATCAAACTAAATAACAACACATTTTATGTGTGAATGTTTTTATATGTTTTTATATCATATATGAATGCCTGGTAATAATTGTAATGTTTTTTGGGATCAAATCAAATGGCTGTCTATTTTTTGTTGTTGATGGGAAATGGGGTGTATAGGACTATATATAACCTGCAAACACATAATAAAATAAGAGAGAGAGAGAGAGAGAGAGAGAGAAAGAGAGAGAGAGAGAGTGGACACACACACACAAACATTGTCATAAAATTTATAGTTAGTATCAATACAATCGACGATATACTACTTGCCCCACAAAATCACATACACATCCCTACAATAAATGTCAAAAAACTATCTATTATTTAAAATTATTGCCTAATCTATACCGGTATATAAATATCAATATAATATAAATGTATGATTAAATACATGCATATATGATAATATAAATATTTTACACTATATTATGTAATAATATTAATGTAATTGTCCATTATATTGAATGGTGGTACCGGGAAGGGAAAGGGGCCACCAAAAAAAAAAGTTATGTACAATGATAGCATTGTCTACTATACTGTATGTGAGTGTGTGTGTGTTTGCAAAATGTTTGGGCAAATAAAAAAAAAAGTCATAATAAATATTTTTTTGGTCAAAATACTACAACCAAGATATACACTACATATTTATAAAAATGGCATTTTTTACGATGTGTTTTCATATATATATATATATATATTATATACTTAGCTATATTGAGAAATTAAATGAATGACAGTCCGTCACGCGCGTCACCTCAAGCGTAGCTCCATTTCCACCGTCAACTCAGACATATAGAAGAGATAGATAGAGGAAAGAGAGGGCACACATACCGTGCGATATAAATAAATATATGACTAGTTTGTGGAGTGTCAGTCCTATCGACACATCTGCATCAGCACTGACATTGTCTGTATACGTACTGTATGTATACAGACATAAAATAAAATATAATGAAAGTCCAGGTGAAGTGCCTGTGAGCTAATCCCTGTGCCGACAATCTGCTCTCTATATCTATTAGCGATATAACAAAACTCTCTCTCTCTCTCTCTCTCTCTCTCTCTCTCTCTCTCTCTCTCTCAAATACACACACTATTGATTGCCCAGACATAAACCATAAGTCTAAACACACCCTTACTATCCATTGATGAAGAAAACTACTATATATTTCTCTATCATCTCTATCTCATCTCATCATTACTTTCAACACCTGAATGCTAGCAAACAGTGTTTACTGTAAACATTAGAAGGAAAGAGATAAAGAAAGAGAGAGAGAGAGAGAGAGAGAAARTGCGACTAATAATATAGTTAATAATAATTGTCATTTATTGTTGTCCTCTCCATAAAATACTAGACACACCGGAAATTGTGACCATTTTTCCGAAACGATACATAAATTGAATGATAAAAATTAAATGCAATGAATAAATGAATGAATGAATTTCTAAAAATTTAGTCAATGTATTCAATGAATGGGAAACACCAAAACATTTTTGTGGTTTCATATCAATAGCTTTGTGGTGAATTGACGGGCACTGGTAATGGTAGTAGTAGTTGGTTGCAGTGGTTTGTTGCTGTTGTTGTTGTGGTTTATGGTTATACTACACATAGATATATGATGTGGTTTTGTGGTTTTATTTTGATAACAATGCTTAAATGGTGACAGAAAAATAGATACTATTGAAACCATACATATACAAACAATTTTAGACTACAGTTCCCCCGTCCATATCACACATACACAGACTCTTACCATTACATAACAAACTTATGGAATATCTCCCGCTTATGTATTCAATATACAGTACAATATTATATATATTAAATATTGTCCGCTATATAAACATAACTAATTTCATTGATATTTCAAGCGATTATAAACTACTATATACTGTACAGTATATACAATATATTTTCTGTATATGACTGTCGCCCCAACTATATGTCCTCACTATGTATTCAGTATTATCTAATTAAAGCAGTGGTACTGTATTAGTCAATTCATACACTAATATATTTATTTAATAATATTAATAATAATATCACATATATTTTTGGATGACTGACAATAAAAAGCTGAGTCTCCGGAAAACAATACTCTCTTTCTTTCTCTCTCTCTCTCTCTCTCTCTCTCTCTCTCTCTCTCTCTCTCTCTCGATGTCTGTGTCATCATAGATATGACATAACATATATTATATCGTATATTATATTTATTATATATATATTTCTATATCTGTCTCTGTATGAGAAAAATTCAATAATAATGATCGTATAGACATAAGGGGTCTCTAACTTTCTCACTCACTTAATAACTCATTCACCCACTCATAGATAGGATGACTTAAAAATTATATATATGTTTCATAGCACAAACTCACTTAATAAAAGGCCAGTAAAACATAAGGATATTAGTGTATATATAAATTTATTATTATTATTATTATAGAAAAATATATAGATTTAATATAAATTGCAATATAAACTTCAAGATTTTATTGCTATATATCATATACACAGTCTATTAAATACAAAGCTGTATATTACACAACATATATATATTGTATATATAAATAGTACAGTTGTATAATATGATTTGATAGTAGTTGAGCAATTGAGTTGATAATAATTTATTGGCCATCAAATGTGACCCTCATATTGATCTAACTTTCCCTGATTTTTGTTGACTGTCTATACTGCATGTATAGTATGTTATATATTTATATATATATGGGAAATAAGTGATTGAATCAGTGGACATTTAATTGAATTTATAGTTTATTCATAGAAATAAAAGTCACTTTATTTAGTGTGTGTTTACTGTATTTATCAGAAAATAAAAATATATTTTTCTTAATGTCTTTATATAATTAATGTTGATTTTATTGATGCTAAAATTTAAAATATTAAAGACAAATTAATTTGCATATATTATAATAAATTTAGATATAGTATATATACAGTATATTCTTAGATTTTTATTGATGAAAAACTAAACTCACAATTTAATTACTAGAAAAAAATACAACTAAAATATAGTATATAATAAAATATACGTTAAGATAGCAATCAATGGTTACGATATATACGCTGATAACACACACACACACACGCATTGTATTAGTATATAAAAATAACATAAAAATAATACAAAAAATTAAAGCAAAATATATTCTGCAGTCGTATTTGTTTTGTTTGTGTAATAAAGTTTCAAAATAAATATAAATAAGACTTTTATTTTTGTCTTTTATTTGGTCACTTTTTTTATATATCATATATAAATTACTAAATAATATTATATTGTATATACAGTACATTGATATTTACTATTAAATAATACACATATACAGCAATCTCCGAAAATTGACTACATTTTTACATCAAAATCAAACAATTAACTTCAATATATATTTATATTTGAAGATAATATATATATATAAAGACTAACAGTATATGATATTAGATAAATACCGGATGACAACATGTAATGTACTTTTTTGTTGTTTTCCTATGTTATTGTTTTATAGTTTATATATAGTGTATATATATATAAAATTGTGACAATTTTATTTTATTGCCCAGAATATTCTCTGCTATATCGAGCGTAACATAACTTATATTAAAATAGTATAACAAAAAAATAAATTACATTTATAGATACAGTATTTAAGGTTTTTACTTATTATATATATTGTATATAAAGTAAGTTATATATATATATTATATCTATTCTGTATATATTGTGGTATTAGTTTTATAAGTTTAAGAATATTCGTGTTATTAATACTTAAGACACGAAACATATATACAATAAATTTGATATATATTTATGTATATATATATAACAGAATTTAATAAGTAATCCGATATATTATATTGTAGTATAGTTTATATATATATATAAAGTTTATTAAACTATATAATATATGATAGATTTATACATGCAATTATTGTTTGTACTTACTCTCTCTCTCTCTCTCTCTCTCTCTCTCTCTCTCTTTATATATATATATATACCGATATAATACACTATATGTTTTTCAAATGTAATTAAGTTTAGCACAACATATCCATACAGTTTGGGGTTTATTTCACATAATAATAGTACAAATGTAGTTGCATGTGATGTGATGTTTAATATTGTTTTTATTGTTTGTTATATATTATATAGAAATGTCTACACAATTCAAGCATTTTATAGTTTGGTGGTATAACTAACTATACACTCAAAATTGTATACAATATAATAATAATAATATTATTATTATTTCTTATATATATATATTTATTACATTTCATTCATTGCATGTCCACAAATGTATTGTGTTTAGTGTGGTATTCAATCTCATAGATACACAGATTCATGACACGACTACTACTACTACTACTACTACTATCATAGACCAAAAAACAACTGTCCTCAACAAAAAATAAATAAATCATCGATTGATATATAGTATTGTAAAATATGGAAAAAAAATTAAATCTAAATAATTTTTATTTGAATTTATTTTATTAAAGTATTTACTGTACATAGATTTTAATATCTTGTCGTTAAACATATTATATAGATATTATCATAAATACAGTAATATTATAATGTAGTAAAAAAGTGAAACTATATACAGTATTGTCTGATAAGGAATTTCATAAAAAAGTTTTTTTTATATTAATATTTAGTAACAATCTTTTATAAATATTTAAAACCACTATATTGTCTGTTATAATAGTGTTGATAACATACTATAATATATATATAAAATTATAGTTTTTATTATATATATATATATAGAGAGAGAGAGAGAATATTGTTAGTATATTAACTATTTTATATATATATATATTTATATACATATTGTCATAATACAGTATCATTATAATAATAATAATAACAATAATGTGTCATATCTTAGATCTTAAATATGTTGAAAAAGCTATTTAAAAAACAAGAAAACATTAGAAATATATTGTCTATTACTTAAATATTTACATAAAAATGATATTATAAATAAATTATAAAAGTTAAATAATGAATTAAATATTAGTTTAGGAATAATACTTTAATATTTGATGACCTAAATATATATATATATATATATATATTTATATACAGTACAATAAAGTTCTAAACATATATTATTACTTAAAAAAAATTATTTAATTAAAATAATCATAAAATAGTTGCCATTAGTATTATAATAAATAAAAAATTTTGTGGACACAATAAATATTGAGTATAATTGTCAAACAATTAATATACAAAAATATATATTATTATTATACTTATTGTAGTAATTTTGAATTTTTTTTTGAATTTTCATATTATAATATATGTTATATATATATATATTGATATATAATATTATGTACATACGTAAAATAAAATAAATATATAGTCGTAAAAATGACATAAAATTTTACTGGAAAAAAATTATATTAATAGTATTAAAATTATACACAGTATTTAAATTAAAACTGGTATTGCATAATAAACTATATACTATATATATATACTTATATATATATATATATATATATATATATATATATATAAATAAATTTATATATATTAATGAGCCATAAATAATTACGGATCCCAACATTAGTAATAATAATAAATAAAAAGTTTATACATATATGATATCTAATATACTGTGTATATATAAAATATATGTCTGATTTTAATAATATTTTCATACAATACATAAATAATATTGATATTACGGTTAATATGAATGTGTCACGATTTTTTGGGGATATTATAAATTATATACTCAATAATAATTTTTAATGTCATTTATTAATTAGTATATTTATAACAATATTCAATATTTCTGTATATATATATGATTTATATGTAGACAAAAATATTAATATTTTTTAATATCAATTTTTGATTTATATATTAACTCAGTTAATAACAAAAAACTTATATAAATTATATAACTTATATATATATATATAAATTACAATATGTTTACAGAATTTCTAAACAAATAACACACACATAGATAAACTAAAATATATATACATTTGATATATTCACTATTAATATAAAATAGTTTTACAAATTCACTGCCAATCAATCATTAAGTTTATGACACATCCAAAACACACCGTCACCTCATATACATAGTATAGTACAGTACATACTGTTAAATATAATATATAATATTACATACTAAGCTAAATTATAAGCTTAAATATGCATATTTTAATTACTTAGCATTTTTATGGGACAACAGTTTTTTCCTGAATCCTATCAATTAAATACACACAAACTGTTAGTTTTATAATGACTACTACTACTACTAGCCAGTGCATATTATAACCGTATATACTGTACATATATTATAATTTATACACAAAACAAAAATTAATTTTTATCATTATATCATCATCATCTCAAATATGCTTGAATGTAATTTTTCTCCCCCCTCTCAAAATAAATGAACAGTCAATGGATATTATACAGTAAATATATTTAGATTAATAAATTATTGAACCAATAATTAAAAATATCTTGAAACTACATATTTGTGTAATTTTATAGATAAACATGTATTTGTATTAATATGTTTGTCTGTGTCTGTATGTGTGTGTCTTTGCATAATTAAAACTTAATTAATTGCAATCAATTATAATTATGTCAACAAAAACAACTAAATATATATTTATATTTAAATGTACTATACCAATATCTACTAAATTAAAATAACCAATAAATTATCTATATATAAATTATATACAAACAAATATAATTTATATGACTTACTAATAGAGAGTCTGCAAATAAATATGTTAGTAAATAATATAAACAAAACATAAAATAACAGAAATATTTTCTTTAGAAAAAAGCAAATATTTAATTTAACAAATGCTTTAAAAGAGAGTGAAAGAGAGAGAGAGAGAGAGAGAGAGAGAGAGAGAGAGAGAGAGAGAGAGAGAGAGAGAGAGAGCGAAAATACTAAAAAATTTTGCCAAAAAATTGATGCAATTTTAGAGAAAGAGAGAGAGAGAGAGAAAGCAAAAAAAAGCTTTAGTGAGGTTTTAAAATTATGGCTAAACTTTAAATTAATGTTAACTTATAGTACAGTATATACAATATATAATAGTTTATGTGAATAGTAAAGACAAACAAAAAAAATATTTGCACACAACAAAAATGCTTTTAAAAATTTAATATATTTATATACAATTTATATAATATATTATCAAATGGTGTGTCACAACAAAAATAAAGTATGTGTGTGTACACTACTACTACTATTAACTAACTAAATGAGGCACTCATTTGTCTATGCTTTTAATAAATTGATTTTTGAAATATTTTGTGTATTTTCTTGTTGTAGTTTTTTTAATAGTCTTTTTACTTTTCGGGAGAAATAAAAACTTCAAATATAAACTAAACAACTATAGGCTAAGTGTGACAATTATTTAGTTAGATTTACTGTTTATATATATATATATATATATATATTGAAGAAAACAAAAATTAAAACACTATATGGAATAATACAGTACACACTTATATTATGCATAAAAATAAAAAATTTACTTAAATTTCTAATGACTTTCTACTAATGGGTGGGTGACTGTTAACTTTGTATGTATGTATGTGTGTGTGAGTGTGTGTGTGTGTGTTTGCATTAAGTTTAAGTAAATAATGATTGCTATTTGCAAATATATGTGTAGTTTAGTTTAGTTTACTGTATTTAAGTCGATGTCAAACAGTTTTCGGGTATCAAATGTATTAATTAATTGATTATTCAACTGTTCTGATCATTAATTATACATAAATTATGATAACATACATACTGTATATTATAAATTAATAGTGTTTTTAAAAATTATGATTATTAACTATTTAGCATAAATTAACAATTTATCATATTTAATTATATCGATGCTTTTTATGGACATAGTAGTATATAATTTTGTTTACATAATTTTTAAAATTGAAATTAATATCATATATCTATAACTAAAATAAACTAGATTTTTTATATATAAAAAATGTGAAAAATATTGTAGATATAATGCTTMAATATATATATATATAAATGTAATAATGATGTTATGATAAATATCATATCAGATATAGTGTATATATATATATATTTAATATATATAAATAATTTAAAAAAATAAATAATTTTATGATTATGATTAAAATAAAAGAGAAAACGCATTATTTTATCAAAAAATAAATAAAAATAAAATGTTTTACATATTATTAATGGATTTTTTCACTTAGAAAAAAATTATGAATTTTATTATTTTTATTATTACTACTAATACTAAAAGTTATAGTCAGCTCATGAAAGCATTAAATTTCATATCACTGTTGAGATCATTAATCAGTGATTGTTTTTGAGAGGTTTACGAGTTGCTTGAAAATCATATTTATTTTCAATGTTTGTGTGTGAGTGTGTGTGTGTTAGTGAGTGAGTGAGTGAATAGTTATTTAAAAGATAAGATTTTATGTCATTTCAAATATCATTAGCACTTTGAAGATAACTATTTTTTATTGACTTTTATTTTGTTGAAAGATATATATAGATATAGATATAAATATATATATATTGTTTATACAGTATATCTAATAGATTTACGAGTATATAATTTTAAATCACATATTAATTTATATATATATATAAAACAAAAAATTTCATAGTATTTTTATGTGTTAAAATAATTTTTTTATTTTCAATTTACTATAAATACTATACTATATAGTATTTTATGTATATTCCCACACAAATAATATAAATTATATCATACATTAACTATAAAATAGATGATATATAATATTTTTGAAAAATAAAATTAATAATCGCTAACACAATTGACCCGAAATATTAACCTTTTAATTGCATTTTTCAAATGAGATTTATCTCTAATAAATAATTTAAAAAAATATAATTACTTTTCATATACACTATATATAAAGTATATATATTTTAGCAATGTTATTATAAAATAAATTACATTGTATATGAAATGTGATAAAATATGATATAACTATTAAATATATGAAAAATTTATTTTCATATAATAACATCACAGCGTTTAACAGTTGACACCATAAATAACATTTATATTTAATTTGCTATATAAATATAATATATATGCAGTATATTTATAACCAAAAAATAAACTGATGTATAAAAATTTATATCATAAGCAATACACACATATATATATATATATATATATATATATATACTGTATATAAATAGATTTTCATAATATTGTGAATGCAATGACAGGGAAAGGGATGCATAGGAAATGAATTTGAATATCAAACAAAATATTTGAACTCAAAGAGTACATACAGTATAATACAGTATATTATTATTATTAATAATATTACAAAATACAGTATTATAATAAAAACATAGAGAAAAATATTTAAACTTATATGTAAAATATGAATATTAATAACAATGATAACGAAATTGTTATTATTATTATTAGAGTTAGAGATTCAAATCAGTGACAAATATATCATATGATAAATAAATTTGATTTTTTAATATATTTATATACTGTATATTAAAATTACATTCAGTGTAGACAATAAATTTATATATAATTTATTTGCATTTCAAGTGATTTCCGTTATTTCAAGCGATAGGAAAATAAATTAGATCTTTATTTTTACATAAAAAATTGTTATAATAATAATATATACTGTAATATATTTAATAATGACAATAGTATTGTTAAATAATATTGCTATAATGTTAACCCTATATTATAGGTTAATGTTTAGGTTAAAAGTCAATAAAAATGTAATTTCAATATTAGAAAATATATTTATTATATTAAATATAATAAATGAAATGTTAAAACATTTTTCTAATTGATTTTAACAATTTTGTTACATTGCATTGAAAAATACTACAGTATATATAGTATTATAGGTTTAAAATATTAATAGTATTTACTTATTATTTATAATAATTTAGAGCATTAGAAACATTATTTTATACTTTCTAATTAAATATATTGAAATTTTTATTAATACAGATTTAGTATAAAAATTTAAAAACTCTAATTAGTACTCTATATAATAGCTATGAGTATAATACATTTTATTTAAAATTATAAATAATATTACTGTAAAACAATTTTTTTTAAGTCGGAATTAAATTTTTAAAAATAAAAAATATATCAATACAGTATATATTAAACTTTCAGTATATAATAAAATATTTAGAATTTGTTGTTTTAAATAAATATTTTTTTAATTAATTATTTTTAAAAACTAGTTTTTATTAATTTTTTTATCATATTACTTACCGATATATATATTAATATTATATCAATAGTTTGGTAAATAAATAAATGTTTGATAAAACTTTTAACACTTTTTATATAAATACTACTTTAACAATAAAGAAAATAATTAAGTTAATTAAACTGTACCAGTTAATTTAAGTGTATTTAAATTTAATTAAAGATATATTCATTATTAATTTTATTTTTATTGGAAAATAATGTCAAAAATATTTGTTACAATTTTTGTACTAAGTATTGAATTCAACAATATAAAAATAAATAATTAGCTGGCTAATCAAAATAAACATTGACATATTTTTGACAAGTTAATATGTATGTGTTTTTTTTATTTATATTATTAATTTAATTTAATTAAATACATAATTTGTGTCTATTAGCGTATAAATAAATTTATGACACTCACTGATTGAATTAATTTTATATTATATATTTTGTGTGTGTGTTTTATTTAAGTACCAATATATACACTGAATATTACTATATACTGTATATATATATATATACCATAACTTTGACTTTATTAAAACAAATTCAATTTCCTTGATTTAGTCTTTAAATATTAGATAACATATATCATTTTATATCATTTTTATGACACATTGAATACACATTTTGCACAAAATTGTAATAACAATAACTAATAAACGTGAAATTAATACTTTAACAATCAACATACAGTAAAAGAAAAAATAATAAATCTATAAATAAAATAAAATAAATGTTTATTAATATAATGTACTTTTATAACCAATCTATGTATGACCTGAATGTCTAATACAGTTTAGATCTCATACATACTGTACATGTGAGCTATGATGATGAGTGTCTAAACACTATGTTGTAAACTAATCAATAGATTGATAGTTGTATGCAATATATATGATATAAGAGAAAATAGTTGGTGAATATTTTTATAAGTGTTTTTATTTTGTGACTAAAAACATACAAAAACTATAAATATATATATATAGTGAAAGAGAGAGAGAGAAAGAGAGACAATCAATAATTTATGTTTTGATTAACGATATTATGACAAAATCAAAGTGACCGTAAAATACCGGCCCATAAGTTATATTAATGCTATTTTCTGTCTATACGTCTAAACAGACACACACACGATGTATGTGTCTGTATATATATAAAATAAATGAGTGAAACAAATGAAAATCAAAATAATATAATAATAAATAATAACTGAGAGTAAGAAAAAATATATAATATCATATATAAATAGTGAGAAAAAATGATACCCAAAAAATTTTTGTTTTTGTTTTTGTGGTCATTAATTATTTCTTAACTATTAGTGTACAGAAAACTAAAAACACAATTAAATATATCTTATATTAACAGACTATAATATCTCAACACATATATATGTATATATAGACACTGTATAACTCCTACAGTAGATATCCCTTTCCTCAATCAACGAGTTTATCATCTATTATTTTGCTCTAGTATTTCATATAAAATATTTGTTTTTTATATTTTAGCCATTCAATCGGCTTATGTAGCTCTCGATTGCCAACACCTATAGTATTGCAGAATATTTTTTTTGTAGAGAATATTCTTGTGTTTGTATAAATATAATAATATATGTTGTATTTGTTGTGTGTCTATGTGTGTATGTATGTATGTATGTATGTGTGTGTGTGTATGTGTTTAAGTAAGTAACTGTATGTATGTATATGATGTTTGTCTATGTGTGAGTGACTGACTCTTGTGAATAGATCTGAAAAATATCCGTTTGTTTTGCCAAAAAATATAAATAAATAAATATAAATAAAATATAGTGAGTATATATATACTTTATATAGTATATAATAAACTACAATTTTATAGACATTGTGCTAACACTACATAATACAGTACAGTACAGTTTATAATGTATATACAATGTTGAGTTATTGTCAATAAAAATTCATTTATCACTGTCTAATATTATATAAACTAACTATTATTAACTAAAATAATAGACACAATATATATATACTGTTTTTTATATAGTTATATACGCTTTCAAATCGTATTAAGCATAGATAGACAAAGTTAAATATAAATTATTTGCCGACAAACAAAAAAATTCAAATATAAGTGAAAGAAATTAGGCATAAAAATAGTTTTTAAAAAACAAAAAACTAATAATAATAAAACAAAGAATTTGTTTAACAGATAAATTTTTTTGAGAGAAAAATTGTTGAAATTATTATTATTTGCAACAAAAAAAATACATTTCATTATTTCAAGAAAAAAATAATAATAAGTTTTTGTTGTATTTCTCAATCATTTGTTGTCATAACATATGTTCAGTAGAGAAAAAAATGTAATGAAATGTTTGGACAGAAAGTTGACACTAATTTTTTGTTTGTTACAAAAATAATAATAATAAAAAATAATAATAAATTGAATTATAAAATACCAACAACAAAAAAATACTAAACTATTGCACAATTTGTTTGAAAAAAACACATTTGCAATTAATAATCATACTATAAATAAATATATTGCATGAGTACAGTATAAAACAAAAATGATAAATGTTTATTTAAGTAAATATCTAACAAATTAGTCGTAAAAATTCATTAAATGTAAATGTTGCATAATAATAATAGTAATAATTTTTAATTATATAAATTTATCAAGTTAATATATATATATATTTTATTTTTGTTATTAAAATAGATTCTTAAAATATCAGATTAAATGCAACATTAATAATAAAAAAATTTAATTAATTATCTAATATTATGCAACATAATTTCCAATTTACGATTATTACGATAAATTTTGTTGTTGTTATTGTTATTATAAGCAATCAACTAAAATATCATTAACTATATAAAATGTTTGTGTGTCTAATAAAGTTTAGCTATAAATAAATTTGAATACATAAATTTATATCTAAATTGATATTTTTTTTATTATTGCATCAAAAAATATAATGATAAACATTTTTCTCAGAGAAAGAGAGAGAGAGAAGAAATTTTTAACAATATTTCTGATATCTTTTAAGAGTTAAGCACTTGTATTGTCTGATAGATTCAATCCAATCGATATCAGAGACCTGAGGCTTAGGTTTTACTTTATTTTTTGTTGTGTAGTTGTATTGCATAATACACACACACACACACACACACACACACACACACACACACACATCCATAGACTAATGGATGGATTGGGCATAAAAATATGGGCTAAACATCAAGTGCTTTATGTTTAAGGCGCTAAACAAATTTATTTTAAGTCAAAATATTCAATTTTTTTCTTGTTGTATATTTATTTGCCAGAAACTATACATATTTTGTAATACATTACATATTATTATTATGTTTACGATATTTGGTTTAGTAATATTCTTAGGACTAAACTTATGTAATTTACATAAATTGTTTTGTGTATAGTAGTAGTAGTAGTAGTAGTAGTAAACCAAACTTAATAAATAATAAATATACTATAAATATAATATATTAGTATTATTATTATTATAAAAGTTATAACATTTGTAATAAATGTGATACAATATAAGTATGGCTTTACTTATAAGTTGACTAATTTTTTTCAATAAATTTTTATTTTATTTTTTTATATACACATTATGGACAATATATTTGTGTGGTATTACTGTAAACACAATATTTGGTGTGCAATAAAAATGACATTTTTTCTTAGGACATAATATTTATAATTTTATAGCAAACATATACATAATATATTTTAAGCAATATAATACACAATAGTAAAATATTATGTAATATATATAAATATAATAATTTAGTATAATATATCATTGAAGTGTTTGATATAAAACTTTTTTTTATTTTCAAACAAAATAATACACCAAAATATTTTTATAAACTTGTATACAGATTTTTTTTAAAAAAAGCAATAATGTGTGTATATGTTTTGTGTATAATGATATAATAGTAGATAGCATATACCGTATAACAGTGCATGAGCTCCGGGAGTGTGCAAAAATAGGGTTGGATAGATAGTGAAAAATTCAATTTAATATTATATTTTTATATTATATATTATAAAATATATATACAGTATATATATAGTATTCTTTAGTTGAGACCATCATCATCAACACCGTTGAAAAAATATATATAACGATATGTTAGGCTATATATACACTATATATACAATATAAATGTTTGATAACTATAACAGATAAGTCATATTATGAGTGCCACCAGCAGTGTGTGTATGTGTGTGTGTGTGTGCTGTATGTGTGACTATTTGTGTACAACATTGCCATAATCATTGAAATCGAGGTCTATTTTGAAAACATCTGCTGAAAAAAATTTGATAAAATTTATTTTTAAGAGAAATCACTGGACACATATCATTCCTATATATATATATATATATATATATATATATATATATATTTAAAATATGATATATTTCTATAGCATATTAATATATATATATATATATATATACAATTTATTCTGTGAAAAAAAACTTTTGTAAATTATTGTGAATCTATTGTATCATTTAATTCAAATTAAATCATATTATTATTTAAATAATTTATTGATTTTAACAGATTTTTATTTATAATAATATTGATTATGTATTGAACTTTGAAGAAAACGAAAACTAATCAATGATCACTAGAAAACTAATAGCAAAAAAAATAAATAAAACAAAATTTATACTATAAATAGTCATTGAATTACTTGATTCAATTGAAAAACAATTGAATACCAACTATACATTATCTGTCGGTGCCGTATATATATAGTATAGAAAATAAGATTCTAACTATTGTGTCATACATTTACAATATGTGTGCAAAACACAACATTTCTCTCTAAAATACAATACAATGATCTGACCTTAATATTATGCGGTAAACACTTTGATACCGGAGCTACTAAAGCCAGTATAGTTTAATATATTGTATAAGAAAAAAAGGAAATACATTATTTGTAATTTTAGTGGACAGGCTTCGGCATCGTCAACATCATCATCATCAGTAGCATCAGCAGCACTGGTAGCTTATAAAATATATATATATATAAATTTATATATAAATATAAAGTTCAGTACCGGTAATGCAATGCTTTTAAAATTGATGATAAATACTCTGTGGATATAAAAAAAATTCTCTCTCTCTCTCTCTCTCTATTTCTGGTGTTATATATGTGTTGTATTATATTTTCAATTTTATAAGTCAAAGTAAAATGATAATAATATAGAGAAAATGTTTGACCAAATAGTACAGCCCTTTAGGATATTATTGGGATTAAAGTATTTTTTTGAATTTATTTTTCAATTATTTTTACTAACATTTTTCTCGGTAACCGTTATTTAGGGTAAAAGTCTTTTCTGTTAAATAATATAAATATATATTTATTTTTTTTCATTTGAACTAATACTAGTTGTATTTATTTTTATAAAATACAAAAATAATATAATACTATATAAATATCTTGTTGTCTGAAAATTTAAAATTAACAAAATAAATATTATAGAAAAAAATTATATTGTTGTAATGCTATTTGTCAAACATTATAAATTTATTATTAATAAAAAAAACTCTAATACTTTGAATGTATTATAATAAATTATTTTTAAATATAATTTATTATTCATATAAATATAACATTTGTTACATTTTCTTAACAATATAGTCAACAACAGTCTAAAATGTTCATTAAATAAAATAAGTTTTCAAAAAAAAGAGATAATATTTATTTTTATTAAAAATATTTTTAACACAAATATAGTATATAATATATGATATGATATACTATATATTTAATCTACAGTTATGCTATATATATATATAACAAATGTGTTTATTTATATTTAAAAAATAATAGTCAAGTAAAAAGACGAAAAAAATAAATTTTTATATTATAAATATAATATTTATACAAAATTTTTTTTATTATTTACAAAAACAAGTTAATAAAGTTTCTAATGTTTAGTATGATATTAAAATGATATATGACATTAAAATATATTTATATACATATAATTATTATTATAAATTATATATTTATGATGCATATATTTATTTGTTTTTTTAAATACAGTATTTAATACGCACACAAAAAAATAGTATATATTGTATAATACTATTTATATAAAATTAAAATTTATTTATTTATTCTATACTATAAATATAATATTAAGTAATATATTAAAATATTTTACATTTACTAATGAATAATATGATTAAATGATTTAAAGTTTTTATAATATTTAGTTATTTAATATTATTATTTATTTTTTTCAATAAAATTTTCTTATTATGTTATTATCTCCATTTGAATTAATTAATTATTTTTTTTGTAAAATAAATATATTATATAAGAAGATTATAAACTAATTATTACATTAGTTTTTTTCCACAAAAAAAATTATTAATAGTTTTTTTATACAAACAAATTATATTAACATTAAAAAATTTATATAAATTTATGACAAATAAATATTTTTGAATTAAATTCAAATAAATTAAACTGAAAATTTTAGAAAAATATTTAAATAATATTATAATACAAGTAATTTGTCATTTGATATAACTATAGTAATATATTAATATACAATTTACAGACATATATACCGGTATATACTGTATGTTAAATGTGCTTTATTTTGCAAATATTTGTATAAATAATTATTTTGTATTTTTTACAAAACAATAATTTCATTATTTAAACTATGACTTTGATGAATGTTATGCCAAATGGCATTACAATAGGGATTTTATAACAACAACATAATATAATATACATATAAAACAGTGTTTAAACAGAAAATTAATATATATTTTCATAGGATTTGCTTTATTTAAAAAAAATAAATATTTTATATAAAGAACTTATATATAAATATAAATTCTTTATATATATGACAAAACCAAATAAAGGATTACAAATCTTTTAAAAACTTTATTATTAAATAATTTACTTAGTATTAAGTCTGACATTTTAAAGAATATATATATATATATATAAGAATATTCTGTACGTAAAATATTTTTATATATAAAATATATAGAAAAGATTTAAATACTTTTATTTAGACAAAAAAATAATATTTATAAAAGAGAGAGAAAAAGAAAGAGAGAAAGAAAGAGAGAGAGATATTCAGATGGCTATAGAGCACCGGGTGATAGCAGACCCATCAGAAAGTGATTTATTATGATTTAACGGCTTTGACAACGTTTGAGGTCAAACATCACAGATCTCTCTCTCTCTCTCTCTCTCTCTCTCTCTCTCTCTCTCTCTCTCTCTCTCTCTCTCTCTCTCACTCACTCACTCACTCACTCACTCACTCACTCACTCACTCTCTCTCTCTCTCTCACACACATACACACATACAGTACATACACACACAAACTCATTATGTGTTTGTATTTGCTTAAAGTGTGTCTAAATTATGAATCATTTATCGATAATCTGTCCATGAAAAAAATCAATTGTTTTTGAATTTATCTTTTAGATCTAACAGTTATCTATAGAGTTGCCTCAATAATAATATTATTTATTTTGAAAACTGAGAACATTTTATATTAGAGTAATATTAAATTAGATAACATTTTACTAAATAATATACAGAAAACAGATTTTAATTTACATTACATTCTATAATACGAATAAATTATTTAAAAAAAAAATTTTATATTAAAACTATACATATTAAACAAATTTAAACTTTAATGTTAAATAGTTTTAGTATAATTTTTTCTTAATGACAATCATTAAAATCATTAAAACATAACAATATATATTTTTTTTTTGATTATAATTTGCTGAACAATCCTTCAAATACTGAGTATATTTTGCAATCCTAGTTATCTATTTAATGATATACTGTATATTCAATATTTAAATAACTGTATAATATTAATCATAGTATATATATATTACGCTAAAGTTATACTTGATTTAAAATGTTATGTTGTTGTTGTTGTTGTCATAAGTTAAATGCTTTGGTAATCAAAAAAATAAATAAATCTCGCCATAAGTCTGGCTAATGTTCAAAACGCCAGTAAAATTTCAAACATGTATTATTATTAAACAAAAACACCAACAATAATGATAATGTTAAAACAATATATAACAACAAAAAAATAGTGAGATTTTGTATCAAACTTTTTATTATATATATAAAGTTTCAAAACATTTAATGTCAACTGAGATTAGTTTAAATATTACCAAAAAAAAGTTTACATTTATTTTAATATTTACTATAAAAAAACTATTATATACGCTATTATAAAAATTTTGAGATATAATGTTATTGTTATATTTAATATATAAACCATAAATATTTTAATTCTCTAGACATTTTAGTATACAGTATAATATTTTATGGCCAAAAAACATTATAAACTAATATTATAGAAAATTATTTAAATATAATTATAGTATTAAAAATTATCTATAAATAAATGATTTATTAGAAGTTCCCTAAATATAGTAATTATTTATATAAACAATACATACTTAAATATATTAATTATAATGAAAAGCACAATAATATAAAAAAAATAATTTGCATAATAATAAACTATTTACCATATTTTATATGCTTAATAAATGAACGTTTGCTTTATATAAATAATTTAAATATTAAGTAATAAATATAGAAATTTCGTTTATTATTTTATTATGTTTTATATTTATACAGTATATACAATGACAATAGTAATTATAATTATCATAATTTTTATATTAAACGTGAAATAATAGAAAATACTGTATAAAAATTTGGATGCGCTTTAATATAAATGATAGAAGTTTTATAGATATTTATATCAATTTATTTGAGAGAAAGAGAGAGAGAAAGTAAATTTATATCTTATTTTATTTTAAAAATAATTTTCTAGTATAATAATATGTATAGTAAATTTACATCATTAATTTTACCTAATAGTTAAATAAAAATATTTTTTTTTGATAATACAGTAATATATTAATAGATATAAGTTTATAATAATTATTAAGTACTTATAATAAATTTAATTGTCAAACAAAGACATGATAATTGAAAAATTTTAAAAATGAGTTTAGTTTTACTAATTAATAATTGCAAAGTTTTTGTTGTATTTATTTTATTTTTCATTTAAATTTTCTAAAACTTTAAATAATAATAGATTAAACATTGATTTATGTCTTACAATAATAATAATAATAAATCAAATAATATTAATAAAAATAAATAAGTAATCCTTAATAAATAAATAAATATTTAATTAGAGATTCATTTACATTGAGTATTAGCAAAATATATCATTAAATTTATATACAGTATATATTTTTTTTATGTTCAACTAAATTAAGTAAACATTTCTACAGTTAATTATCTAGGTATTTACTGTTTATTCACTATACTATTAGTAATGGTCTTATATATATATATACAGTAAAAACTAATGTGAAAAACAATTTTTGTTTTTTTATTAATGATATTTAATAGTAAATAGTAATGTAGTTGTAGTACTAATAGAGCACCGGTAGAACAAAAAAGGTCTATCATTTTTGGGCACCGGGACTATTAATCTAACTACTATTTTTAGATATACTTCAAATCCAATTGAAGTCCAAATTCTCAATTGATATGTAAATATTAGCAATTTATATACAATACAGTAATTTGCTGTTAGGTTAATAGAAAAATAATATACAGTATATATATATATATATATAATTTATATATAATAAAAACATTTATACTATTTATTATTATTATTAAATTTATTAAAATAAGTTAGTTTTTTATTTATTTTTCACATACAATATAAAATAAAATTGTAAACTAATATTTAAAAATATGTAATGTATTGATATACACTGTATTATATACAATATATATATTTTATATTTTATCATAAAAAATCAATAACCTTACAAATTGAGTACTTTTTACATACTGTATATATACTAAACTATTTTATTATATAAATAAATATATTTAGTGAACAAAATAACAATCAAAACATTTTATATCAGACGGAAATTGAAAATCGCTAGCAAAGCAATAGTTTTTTTTTAAATATTTTTTTTATATATTTTTTTAGTAAATATAATTTAAATTTATATAAACATTTAGAATAATAATAATAACAATAATATGATAAAAAAAGGGTAGATAGTAAACTTGTCCCAAAAAAATTTAAAATTCAAATTTAGCAAATAAAATAGTCAATTTATGAGTCAATAATATAAATAGTATTTATTGTATATATTTATTTTTTTTATTCATATAAGGGTTATTGAAATTATAATAATATTCAATAAATTCAATAAATAAGTGCAAATTTGAAAAAAGTGATAAAATTCATTTTATTGATATTTTAGATTTTATTTGTAATATCATACTTAAATATTGAGTACTATATTATTGCAATTAGGATATTAACCTAAAAAAATACTGTTAAACATATGATTATATTACTTTCTTAAATAGTAATGAAATGAAAATTTTGTGATCAATATAAATAAATATGTTAGTTATAAAAATAAAATCTAGTTTACATAATATTTCATTTACTTATCATATGATATTTATTTTAATTATCATATGTAGTATATATATATATATATATATATACAGTATATAATACATGTAAAAAATATATAATGAAATAAGACAAATATATTTGCAATTTTAGCAAAATTAAAATATCTTTAATGAGTTTAAAAAATAAATTAGTTTATATGCCATATTATGTTTGTCTTTTGAATATTGCATATAATGTTGATTATATTTAAAAATTCATTGCATAATAACATAACAAGAAAAATAAATATATTTTGTATTTTCAGCATAACTATACACTTTTCAATATATATATAAATAAATAAATAAGTTATATTTATATAATTTATATAATGCAAACTCAGTTCAATACTCCATACAATAGTAATTCATATATAAGACAAAAATGAAAGAAAAAAACAACAAATTTTTTTTACTGAATTTGATTTTGTTGAAGAGTTAAAAAAGAAATGTTAGTATTATTATTATTATTGATTTATCCACAAAAAATAATACAAAACAATGCAAACTAAACAAATAATGATAATAAACTAAAATATTGTTATATTGCTATAATATATATATAAATAGCAACGCAATTGTTTGCAAATTTTATGACCATATCTTGAAAGATGCTATTAATTTATATATATACCAAATTATTTATATAATTATTAATATAAAATAAAAATTAATTCATAAAATTAAATAAATTTTATTTTATTTTCATTGGCACCGATAGTATGCAATGCAAAAGTGGAGATCCAGTCGCTGTTTGTGCCGCGCTTTGTGGAGAACGGCACCGAAGATTCAGTTATATTGGACTGTGTCTACACATTGGATCCGATAGACGACAAGAATCTGGTAGTCAAATGGTTTCTCAATGACGATCCGGAGCCTATCTACCAGTGGATACCGGAGCTGAATGCCCGACATGCGTCCAAACGGCTGTACGGCCGCATCAATATGGACTTTGCAGTCAATACAGCCGATCCGATGACCAAATATCGGGCACTAAATATATTGAGGCCAACCATTGATTTAAGCGGCAAATACTCGTGTCATGTGTTGTCACTGTCATCACAGGATTCGGAAGAGGAAACTATGATTGTATTTGGTATGTATGACCAGATTAGATACCAGTGCTCTCTCTCTCTCTCTCTCTCTCTCTCTCTCTCTAAAAAAATATTGTTTTTCAACTGTTATAAACTATTTAAATACAGTTAATAAATATATCTTTTGTTATGTTTGTAAATAACTTTTCTAAGCTTTCATATTATTGAATATAAATATATAATATTGATATTTATAAGAAACCCTAAACTTATAAGTTATTTATTGGAAAAAATATAAATATACTGCGCTTATAGCAAATAACATTAAATTGAAAATATATTATACAGTAGTATATTATACGGTAGTTGTTTTGTAGTAATTTTAAAATGAATAATAAATTTAATTTATGACTAAATTTAATGACATTTTACTAGTAGGTTATAGATTTTTAAAGATCCATATTATAATAATAAAATAATACTAAATAATACTAAATAATATCTTTAATATTATAAGAGAGTATATACAGTATTATATAATATATAAGTTATTTTGTATTTGGGTATCGATTTTTTCAGTGATATATAGAATATTCTGTGTTTTTATTTTACTCTTGAGATTCTTTACTTTCTTTTATATCTTATAAATATATTTTATTTTTTTGAATGTCTCTCTCATTCACATTTTATTATATTATTTCTATGACTTCATGAGAAGAGAGAGAGAGAGAGAGAGAGAGAGATGAGATGAGAGAAAATATTTTCTCCAATTTTTCTTCATTTGATTTTCATTTCATTTTATTCATTGCTTATCTTTTTTTATAAATAGTATATAAGTATAAGTTTATATTTATATATTTCTTATATGTGTAATATACTTCTATATATATATATATATAATTTTTCTTTATAATAATAATAATAAATATTAATATAATGAGTGATTCACAAGAATGTCATCAATTATATGACATCGACTATAACTATAGTGTGTAGTGAACCACAACTATACTCTACAGACAGTATAGTTTTAGACTTAATAGTAGTGCGAAAAAAATATTTAAAAAAAGAAATTCAATAAAATATATATATATATATATATATATATTTAATATATATAGAAAAGATTTTGGATAAAATAATAATAATAATAACTTTTTACTAGTTTTGAATATTAGATGATATATTATATAACATATCATATCATATAGAGTAAGACATTGAAATAAAAAATAATAAGAGAAATATAACTTATATACATAACTAACTTATATGACATACACATACATATATAATGACTTAGATATTGAGGAAAAAATGTATTATAAATTTTGTTTTAAAATTATTATGAGATATAAGTTATATATATCTATAATTCTTACTGTATGTCATAAATTGTGAATTTTTTACACTTAACTTATTTCTACTTTTTCTTTAAAAAATGCTGTTTAAGAGGAAACCTTTTTTTAGGACTATGTGTGTGTCTCTGTACGAAATAGACAGTTTAAAACAGGAGATGACATTAAGAGGACAGGGAGTCAGAGAGAGAGAGAGAGAGAGAGAGAGAGAGAGAGAGAGATAAACGGGAAAAGACAGAGAAAGTCATATATATATATATATTAAATATATATTATTCATATATCATATATACGATAAATAAAACATAGATTTTCATACTTAAAGTTATGTTACATAGAAAAATAAATCGGATTTTTTTGTCATTGAGGAAAGGGATGGAAAAACAAATCTCTCTCTCTCTCTCTCTCTCTCTCTCTCTCTCTCTCTCTCTCTCTCTCTCTTGGCAGTCACTTATCACTATTAAGTGATCTGCTAGACTGACTTTCTCCCCCTCTATAATTTTGATCACTTTCCTCCCTTTCCTCAAATTGTTTCTCAAACTCTCATCTTTTTCTCTTTTCCTTCAAAAACAAAACTTATTTAATAATAATAATAATAAAAATAATATTATACTGTAATAATAAAATTTTTAGTATATCATATAACAATATAAATATTAATGTATATCTATTGCACTGATAGCTACACCCAAAACGTTTGACTTTAACTATACGCGAACTAAGGACAAGGAGGAACAGTTGGCGTTACGGACGAGGAAAGGTGCCCATCAGTGGCACTATAAACCGGTCAATGGCCAGTCACCTATGGGACCGATGACACATACACAGGACAATAAATACAACGCCGGCCACTACGGTGAACATCCGTACAACAGCGGCAGTGCTGGAGGTGGTGGTCAACAATTGCCACAATACGCGTCACGTGATCCGCACCATCCGTTTATGGACAGGGATATGGATGACATGGAATGGCAGCCGTCGTCGGCCCAATTGAGCTGTCAGGTGTCCGATGTGTTTCCAGTGCCAGAAATGACAATATATCGGGTGAGCGACGGCGGCGATAGTAAGGTCCAGGTGTTGACCGAAATCGAGCAACGAGTGGACCGTAACGCCAACGGCGCCTACAATGTGACCATCACTAGTGACCTACGCGACTACCAACTGGTCCAACAGTACGGCAGTCATCGAAACAATTACGAATGTCTGCTATTGTTAGCCGACGGAAGCAAAAACAATTTCCAGAGAAAGAAACGCATCACTTATTTAACAGGTTTGTTGTCATCGTTTTTAATGTGTATATGACATCCCTCTGTGTGTATGTTTGATAAATGGACAGTTGTTTTAGTTTTGCTGGACACTCATAAACTCATCATACGGTATAGACATTAGTGGGACACACACACACACACACACACAGTATAATAATGACAATTATTATTATTACAATGCATTAGCGCAAAGCTCCGGGAGTTTTCTATGAGTTGATTAACTTTTTGTTTTGCAGTGCATTTTATTTGTTGTCTTTTTTTCGTTTGTTTGTTTTATTTGGTTTGTCTTTTAGTTTTAGTTAAAGAGTTTACTTTCAAAGAGAGAGAGAGAGAGAGAGAGAGAGAGAGAAAGAAAGAAAGAGAGACTCACTCTTTGTGTTAATAAAGTTTTGGACAATTTATTATCAATAATGTACTCCTAATAGACTAAATTGAGAGTACAGTACTTTATATAATAAACAATATATTATAGTATGATTTTTTTCAGTTAATTTTCTTAATATATCTATATTTAATGTTGTTTTTAGTTTCTTAATTTATTTTTCTTTATACAGTACCATAATATACCAGTGAACCAGATTTTTGTCATACAATTAGCAAAATTATATAAGTTATTATTTCAAACATAATTAAATAAATAGGAAACTTAAGTTATTATTTTTAAACCAAAAAAAAACCATAAAAATAAATTTTAATTTTTAATTATATAAAAGATTAATGTATAGATTTGGAAGATGAGAAAATATATATATATAAGAAAATTAATAATTAAATTTCTTTTCAAAAATTAAAAAAATATTTTTTTAATTATCGCTAATTATATGGAAAAATGTTGTGTTGTTTTTATACAATTTTTGTTTTCTTAATTTCCTATATATTTTAGTCAATGCTAAATAAATTTGTTAAAATTTTCTATATTATATCAATTTATCAGTAAATTGATAAAAAAATTAATTAATTTGCAAAATAACAAATCTTTTTCATTAATAAGATACAGAAGTTTTGCGATACATTAACTACATTATACTGTTTATAAATATATAATCTTATATATATTTATTATAATTATTATCATAGTATTATATAATGTAGTTTATAATTTATATAGTCATCAAATTTTAACTCAAAAATTTTCTACTAAATGTACACTATATTTAATATAAATATATATTAATTTTTAAGATATAATAATTATCAGTCAAGCGTTAAGTCTTAATTAGACGTTATTTTTGATAACAGAATATTCTCTCTCTCTCTCTCTCTCTCTCTCTCTCTCTCTCTCTCTGTTTGTTTGTTATTATTTTCTGCATAATATTGTTAGTTAACGATATAATAATTTTAAGTAAAAATATCAAGAATATGAGATCTAAAATAAATAGCAAATAAAACAATAGATTTTGTTGTTGTATTAAATAGGTTTTTAACAGAGAAAAAAAATAGTTTTAACTTAACAAACAAACTAACAAAAATCGTTAAGCAATGAATAGATAGATAAACAGATAGATAGTTAGTAAATGAAAAGTGAAAGTAAAACTTGTGATAAAAATAGTATAACATATTTTTTGAAATCATATTAAACAACGTATACATTATATATACTCTATATAATATGATATATCTTTTTTTTAAAACAAAATTCTCTGATATTTTATACTTTTCAATTGTTAGACCAGAAAAACAAAATACTAGAAATACTAATACAAACAAAACAAAAAATAAAAAGGTTAAGCACACAAAAACATTGCAAATATTTTTTGTCGTTTCATGTATTTTTTTGGAGACAAATGTTAAACAATATATGATATATAAATAGAGAAACAAAAAAATTAAAATCAAAATATTTTTTTTCACATTCTTCTTCAACATTATCTATCTCTGAGATCTTTACTATAGCGAGAAAACAATAGTTAGATTGATATATAAAAAACCAAAATAAAAAATCCTTTTAGTTTTTTCAGTTACACTGTGTGTGTGTGTGTGTGTGTGTGAAGTGAGATATCCATTAAAATAATTTTTTTTCGTACTGTTGTTTATTTCGGTGACACTCATGACAACATCCCTGTCCTCTGTATATATATATATATATCCTTCTTTCTCTCTCTCTCTCTCTCTCTCTCTCTCTCCTATTCAATGTTATCTAACTATACCGTCAAATAGCAAAATAAAAAGAATTTTATAAAACATTGAAATATATACTGTTTATAATAGATATAGAGATAAAATCTATATATCTTTACAACAATACAATTTGATATGTTTTATATTGTATATAACTTCTAAAAATTTCTATGATTTACTGCATTTGATATGTAATATACAATATATCGATATAACATGAAATTCAATATTTTATAGTGGTATATATATACAGTATAAAAATAGTAAAAAATTATTGCCCAATGAATTATCAATTGAGTAAAAATGTTATTTCATATATATATTATTCTAACAGATGTTTAACACATTTTAAATTTTTTAAAAATATTATACAATTTAAAAAAATATATTTTTATGTAATATTTAAGTTTTATTTTTATTTTAACTTTTATATTATAAATATTTAGTGTTTTTATAAAAAAATATATTTTTATTACATATGTTACACTACTAAATTTTTTGTAATTATTTGATTTTTAAAAATTATTTTCAAAAATAATCTATAATATAAATTACTATATTTTTATAATTATAATAATATTAATATAATTTTTTTGTTGTTTTAATTACAGAGTTTGCTTTATTAAACAACACATTCATCATTGCATCCAAAGATAGCCTCATATTAATGTTAGTATCGTTGATGTCATTACTGTTTTATGGATCAAAATTCACGTAAAATTGTATATACCTATTGTAACACATGTTTTTTGATTATCAAATTTTACACAAATATTTATATATAAATAATTAAGAGAATTAAAATAAAAAATTAATTTATTTACTACTAATAACAATAACAACATAAACAATTTATGTAATATAAACTTAAATTGTTTATATAAAAAAGCAATACTAACTAACAATAATGATAATTAAACAATTAATTAATTGATTAATTAAAAACTAACAACTAGTCGTCGTTAAAATAAATTGGTATAAATTATTACTAATTAAAAAAATACTAAAAGTTGTTAACAACTAGCAAAAAACAAAATGAATAAATGAGCAAGCTAAACTTTTGATGTTTTTTAACATGATAATAATGATAATAATAACCATCTAGTTAACACAAATGTGTATGTTTAAATTTTTAATAAAAATATTTATTATTGTAAATGATTACACGAGAAAAAAAATTTTTCTTTATATAACATAAAATATTTACTTAAAAAAAAGTTTTTAAAATACCTGAAAAATGCTTCCAAATAATACTATAAAAATAAATTTAAAAAAATATTGCTGTTATTTGTGATTAAATTTATTAATTAGTATAATTTAATTTAATTTTGAAACACAGTTTTGATTATTATTATTATTATAAATACTAATAATTACGTTTATATTTATTATTGGCTATTATTTAAAACTACACAAAACTCAAAGCAAAATATAAATCTCATTTTTCTACCCAATAAATAAATAATTTGTAAATACATTGCTATTATAAACTGTACTAATAAATGATAATTTTCAAAAATTTTATGTAAAACCAAACAAATACACAGACAAAAATAAGCATTCAACTAAAAAAATGTAACAAAATTTAAAAATCCTATTAAAATAAAACAAAAATTTTAATAAATATAAATTGTTTTTCAAAAAATAAGATAATTTCTATTATATTATTTAAATAAATTTAAATTTCGATTAAAATTTTAATTACATTTATTTATGGTTATAGATTATTTAATAAATTAAACTTTCTCTAATAAAATAAAAATTAAATAATAAGTAAAACTTTTAAATAAAATTATAAAAAGTAAAATATTTTTATTTTGTTTATATAGTATATAATCTGTATGTAAAATATATATATATATATATATATATACAGAAAAATAGTAAAGATATATATCTAAAGTATTTGGTGACACAGATATACACTACATATATATATATACCGTATATAAGCGATTAGTTAGCAAAAGTGCGGATTCAAAATGATAGACATTATTATGCACTTTATTTATCCGTCAAAATCACATTTTCCTAAACAGTAAACACAATCTCTTTTTCACTAATAATATACGGTATATATACACAGTATATACTGTAATATTGTCAAGTAATCAGTTATAGACAGTTATTGTCAGATAAGCCATTGGAAAATCTGTGTATGTACTGTATATAATGTTGAGTAGATAGGAGGGGGCGAAAGGGGTAAAGATAGTAGTTATTTGTAAGGGAGAGGAAGCGGCAGTTGTCATGTCAAACATATTTGTTGTGATACTAATTTTAATTCCCGGGAGATTTCCGGGTATATGAAAGAGTAAAATAGGATAAGAGAGAGAGAGAGAGAGAGAGAGAGAGAGAGAGAGAGAGAGAGAGAGAGATATCTAAAAACATATATATATTTACTGAAAAAGTCACATCAATTTGATGTATTTATCGTAGTTTGTGTGATCATATTTACATAATAAAATTTATATTACTATAATTTACAAAATAGTAACTAATATTATACTGTATATATATATACTGTATATATGCCAATAATAAAAATTATTAAAAATCTTATCAATAAAACTATGTAATTTTGAAAATTAATATAATAGTTATATATATATATATATTCGTTTAAAATAATAATTTTAAAAATCTTCATTAACAACCAAAAAAAATAACACTAATAGTCAGGCATTTAGGCCCTCTTTTAAATTACATTACATTAAATATTAGTACTAAATGTGATGAAAATTTCTTTTTTTATTGTATACAATATATTGGATATATTTTAGTTTCAAAGTTTCTCCCCATTCAATGTTGGGCACAATTAGCAGATAATAACAGTATGTGTGACATATAAGGCTATATTACTATACAATATATTGATATATATATTATACAACTGGGAAACATTATCATTATCCAAAAAAAATAGCTTAACATTTTGGGGTTAAATTATAAAAGATTGCCACCATTTAATACAAACTATCATTATATAATCACTAAGAGTTTTTCAAATGATAATATATATATTTTTGGATAAAAACTATAAAACTATGCGATTAGTGTGTTTTGATATCAATAACAGTGAGCGTGTGATTACAATGATTGCTATATTTTGTGTGTTAAATTGTTTACAGTATCTAAACACTATTGTGTATATTATAATGTATATATAAAGTTACTGTACTGTATATACACACACTTTTATATAGATGATAAATTTATATGTGTAGTTATAGAAAAATAATAAAATTGAAATACATGGATTTTTGAAAAATAATCAATAAATATAACTTTAAATCATGCATTACTTTAAGTTATACTCTGTAACATATAACTTATAACATAAATTTTAATATCAATAATAAGGATGGCATTGTTTTTTTTATTAAACAAATTGTATGTACTGTATGTTGTTGTGCCAGCAAAACATGTATCTTAATATTAGAAATTTGTTAACAATAAAAAAAAAGGATATAATAATAATACAGTAAAATATAACATATTAATAAATATTTAAAATATTTATAACATATATATATATATATATATATATATATATATATATATATATATATATTGATAGTGTGTATAAATATTTTGTGATGAAAATTTATTATATTACTAACTTTAAAACGTTAAGTGTATATGTTTTTTAAAGACTAGCACACAGACAACCCTACCGGAGCTCTGGTATGTGTATGTGTTTGTGTTTAACTTCTAAACGAGAAGAAAAATCACTTATTTTGTTGATCACTAGCACTGTTATGTTGTTGTTGTTGTTGTTGTTGTTGTATGCAATGGTAAATCCTGTCAACTCATCAATCGATCCGTTCATTTGTTTTATCTTAACAGAAAAAGCTGTGCATTTTTTTTTCTCTCTCTCTCTCTCTCTCTTTCCATGTAATGGAAAGGGATGGATAGGGTATGTAAAAGTATAATAAGTAAGTACTGTAAGTAAAAATGTGTGAGGAAAGGGAGACTATTGGAAGACTACAGTATAAAAATAAGATATAACAGTAATACACATACATATAAACACATTTATTCTGTATATACACACATATATACACACTCAGAAAAAAGTCTACTTATTTCCCAATCCTAATGATTACCAAATTTTTCCTCTCAAATGCCTATTATGTATATACCATTGAATACATTGAATCCGAGAAAAAAATAACTGTTAGACAACCGACAAATACGAGTGATGTCTTGTTTTCTTGCAATGATTTTAGGCAAAAGTTATCCGTAAAAAATCACTGCACTTTTACACCCAATATAATACTCTAGTAGTAGTAGTAGTAGTAGTAGTAGTAGTAGTAGTAGTAGTAGTAGTAGTAGTAGTAGTAGTAGTAGTAGTAGTAGTAGTAGTAGTAGTAGTAGTAGTAGTAGTAGTAGTAGTAGTAGTAGTAGTAGTAGTAGTAGTAGTAGTAGTAGTAGTAGTAGTAGTAGTCATAGTCGTATTTTAGCCGTTAAGCCATTGATACAAAAACGTTCAAACATTAACCATAAATACAACAACAAAAAACAACATTTTCTTATACATAAATCAAATATACAGTATATAAATGATAAAAGTGTTAAATAATAACAAATAATATTATAATAAACTATTTTGTTTGTAATTAAAATTTTATTAGTCTGTAATAATATGTTAAATATATTTTTATATTAAATGTAAAATATATAATTTATTTTTTTCTTATCTGGTATGCATGTTATACATAACCACTAAATTTTAAGACTACATTGAATGTATCACCAAAAAAATGACTGTCCTTTTTATGATTGTCTATTGTCTGATGTCTTTTAGTTTTAGAGACATTCATTCATCGGCTAATCCCTGAGCGCTGACCAACCATTAAATGCCGGAAAAAGTCAAACAATGAGAGTCCAATCAATTTTATTTTATTTTTTTTTGGATCTATCATTGACTATATAATCAATATATCACATAATCATTTATTAATGTACAATACTGTACTGTATATATATAACGGTATAAAAAATTCAATATAAAATTTAATAATAATAAATTTATTTTTTAATCAACAATATTAGAAAAAAATTACTAATCGCTAAATAATTGACTAAAATAAAACTACTACTACTACTACTAGAAAAATATTATTATAATAATAAATTACTAATAAATAAATAACTAAACATTAGTTACGTGTGAATAACTAGTAATTAGATGTGTTTTTGTTGTTGTTTTTTGTTATTTTTTTGTGAACTAAAAGTTGGGGTTTTGCACTGTTGGCTGATTACTATCGACAGTATCAACCAAATTAATAGATGATTAAAAAATAACATATAATTTGTCAAATAACACACACACACACATACATACACTAATCAATACATTGAAAAAATATATTTTACACCAATAATATAAAACCATTGCATTCATTGTATTGGAAAATAAGATTTTCATTTATAGTTGTATGCACTTTCATTATACAACAAATTGTTGTTTATATTAGTCAATTAATGGGGAAATTTTTTTATGTTAAAGGGTAGGCAAAAAGGGTTGTCAAATGTGTTGTCAAATGTGTTGTCAAAATTAATGCAAATTAAATAATAATACGAATAATATAAATTATTTATTTGCCAATCATCTATACTCTCTATAGTGGAAAATTAATTGACAATTAATTTGTGCTCTCTCTCTCTCTCTCTCTCTCTCTCTCTCTCTCTCTCTCTTATAAAGCCGTAATAATAGTAATTATTATTTCTATTTGCTATTTATATTAATACTACACAAATAATAAAATCGCTATAAATCTATAGATACTGTGTATATGAAGTGCCACAATAATAATAATAGTCATCATATGATGTTATTCACGTAATATCGACACTAATAGATAAAATGAATGTCAGTTATATATATACAGTATGTTTGAGTGGGTGAGTGAGTGAGGAAAGAAAGAAAAATTATATAAAACACTAATGAAGTGATAGGTTATGAAACGTTGGGTATATATACAGTATATATATATATATAATCAATACAATAGTATTTTTCGTTGTATTTGTTATGTAAGACTACGCATACCGAGAGAGAGAGAGAGAGAGAGAGAGAGAGAGAGAGAGAGAGAGAGAGAGAGAGAGAGAGAGAGAGAGATCTGATAAACCAACTAATAGGTATTGGTTTGAATAGAAAAAAGACAGTGAAATAAAATTGAACTGAAAGCACAGTTATCTATTAAGAGAAAGGGATGTAAGGCTTGGGTAACAAATTCTTTTACTGCCATTTATCTATCAATTCATTCATTAGTGGTCCTCACTATTACATTCAGCCCTTATACTTGATTTTCGATGCCTTTCCTCTCATCTCATTTAGCTCTTTAACTCTCATTCACTCATTCACTCACTCACCCAATCACTCACTTATATACGTTTTTTGTATTCATTTCACAATTACTTAATTTGTATGCAAATGGAAAATAAAGTTTTTTTGTGTAATAATATGTATAAATTTAATAAAAATATAATAAGATGCCCAACCATTGTCAATTATAATGTTTCAATTTTGATAATATTGATGAATTGTCACATTAATTACTAATCAACTAATTTAAAATGTAAATTAATTCATTAGTAATTAATTAATTATAATATTTTATTTCAAATTTACAAAAAATGTTATTTATGGTGTATTGCTATTAGTTTTGATGAGTAAGCCATGGCAATGAATAGGAAAATATATATATATTTTAAAAATTAATTTTTATCTAAAAAAATGTGGGAGTATTTATTAAATGAATAATATATCATATCTATGATAAAATAAAAACTACAAAAATATGTTAAAATATATTAATAGTTGATTCATTATATATTACAAACACATTTTTAAAATTCATTTACATTAAACATATTGTTTTGTATAACTTTTAGTATACTCTTATGTAAATTGTATAGTAATAAGACATAATTTATCTATTTGTCGATCCCTTATTCAATAATAAATTTTATTTTTATAATGTCTCTCTCTCTCTCTCTCTCTCTTTTGGAAAAAAGCCAACTAAAAACAAAACGACACATCCATTGAGTTAACCATCCATTGGGACAAAACTAACAGTAGTAGTAATCTTACGATTATATAACTAGTGTGCACACAACCTAACAGTGCATTTATGTTGTTGTTGTTGTTGGATCAGTCTAACGATAAGAAAAGACGACACCGATGTATATGTATATATGCTCCTAGAGCCCAGTCGTATAGTGGATTTTATAAGTCAGTTAAGCACTGGGCGGCTAGTAGTGTGTCAGATGCCTAGAGTTCCTGTGCCAAACATTTGGAGCATTAATAATGAATAAATCTCTGGACAGGAATAGAGGGGGGAGAATATATAGATAGTACATACATAAGCACTGAGTAAGTACTAGGAATATACCGAAACACAAAACCGATGAGTAATTCATAGGCCGGGCATTAAATGCTAACTGTGCGGCACACACTTTCCCTTTTTCACATAATAACACCGATTTTTCTCTATTGGTTTGGTTAATACTAATCTACTTGTGCTTTACATACGTATATCATATGTAGTGTTTTTTTCGGAGAAAATTATATTCCAATATTATCTGATAGAGAGATAGAGAGAAAGTGAGAGAAACGTTACATTATTATAATAGACGACATTCCCCAATATATATATATATATATATATTATATAAAGTACTGTATATATATCCCCCTGATATCCCTTGGCTCATACATACATGTAATATCAGTTTCCTATCTAAACTGATATACATATACAGAGACCTACTATAACAAAGCTCTCGACAACAACATCACGAGATGATGTGATGATAAGTGTGGTGTATAGCAAAGTATAGTATACCGTACCACACCATACTCTACCATACTATACCATATAACGTGTTATGTAACACACATTAAACATCAAACAATTAAATAATGAAAACTTTGGTGCTGTAAAAATTATATTTATATATAAATTATATGTATGTGTATGTGGGAAGTATGGGTCAGTGGTGATCACTAGAATACTACATATCTAACATCTCTCTCTCTCTCTCTCTCTCTCTCTCTCTCTCTCTCTCTCACACACATACACATACTCCCAGTGCTCGCCAACAGTTATATATATTGTAATTGAAATGACAATAGATTTGTCGGTAAAACTAGAAAACTAGTGGAAAGTGTTTTATTATTCTAATTTATAGCACCCGACCATTGGGTTTTTGGCTATAATGGCAATAAGCTGCACCTGAGTTCAACAATTTCCAAAACTAACTGAGCGATTGAGAGAGAGAGAGAGAGAGAGAGAGAGAGAGAGAGAGAGAGTGATTTTGATACCAAAATTGAACAATAAATCTGATTAAACATCTTTTAGCTCTCTCTCTCTCTCTCTCTCTCTCTCTCTCTCTCTCTCTCTCTCTCTCTCTCTCTCTCTCTCTCTCTCTCTGACTCATTCATACAGAAACTACACTTTGAATATATATTTAGTGAAAAAATATTTTTAAGAAATAACTATTGAATTTCAATTTATTTTGCGAACGACTTTTTTTGGCAATATTGTGATTGTGTGACTAATTTGAATATATATTATACTCAAGAGATTATATACATAACAATAATACTTTATATATAAAAAGTGAAAAGTTTTTTTGTGGAAGTTTAGATAAATTGAAAGTAATTATAATTATAATAATAAATAAAATAAAAAGATAAATAATTAGCAGTCATTTTATTTTATGATATAAATTATTAAAATTTAATAAATATGAAAATTAAAGTAATTGAGATAATTTATAAAATTATAGTGTATATATGCTTAATGCTAAAAATAAATTATATCTCTAACATTATAAAAAATAAATAAAAATAATATACTTTATATCATTTACTTTTTTTATTTTTTAACTAAAATTTTACTTATTATTGTTATTATACAACTTAATAAATATTTAAAATGTATTATAAAATAAATAACAAAAGATAAAATATAAAATCAAGAAAACATTGTTAGTTTTCAATATTTGTAGTTATTTTTATAAAATTATTATATAATAATTACATTATTTTCATTATAAAAAAACATATATGTAATAGTAATAACATTACTACTAATATTAATAATGATAATGTAAAGTAATATATTATATTTTAGTATAGTATAGTTACTGTATGTTAATAATATACAATCAATCACTGGTTTGTTTTGGGAATAGTAGTCTATTAGTGTTATGTAAATAAGTTCTCTCTCTCTCTCTCTCTCTCTCTCTCTCTCTCTCTCTCTCTCTCTCTCTCTCTCTCTCGTAATGTCTATAAAAGCATTTCAAATGTTTTTACTAGTATTTGCAAAAACAAAACTAAAATTTTTTAATAATGAATTGTTTTTTGAAGAGTGTTTAAAATATTTTTTTTGTATTTTATTTTAAATTATAATAATCATATTTTGTGCGCTTAAGACTATATACTGTATTTAAGATATATATATAAAAAATAACAAGTATTTTGACATATTTTGACATTAAATAAATATTTGTGAAAACCTTATGAGAAAAGATTTGATTATTTTGTAGTACAAAATAATAATAATAATAAATTGTTAGCAATTATTAATTCAAATTTTTTTTGACTAAAAAATAAATTTAAGATTAATATAAAGTTTTATTCAATTAAAAATGGCATATACTATTTATATACAGTATATATAATATAAATTATATAACATTTAAATAACATTGTTTACTTATTAATTAATTAAAAAAGTTATTAAATATATATATATATATATTTAAACTAAACCTGCTTACATAATCTTAACGTCTTAATTATAATTATTTAATTAATTAAACTAAAAACTTTAAGCATAAGAAAAATCTAATATAACATTACATTTTTATCGCATAAATACAGTAATTATTATATTAATATTAGTAATTTTATTAATAAGACTAACAAATTTGAGAAAAAATACTTTACTATACATTGTGTATTATACAGTATATACAGTATTCAACTAAAAACATAATAATTCCCAAACAGTTTCATTTGTTTCTATGTGTTAATACCATACATGAAAATTTCTCTCCCTTTTTTAATTAAGGAAACAAATTCACTGTACATAACATAACACACACTTATACATAGCCGGCACCTCCTTCTACGGGTTGCCTCCCATTCCCTTTGACTGACATCTCATTGCATAGCATTTAGTAAATGAAAGAATTAAAGAAAGAGAGAGAGAGAGAGAGAGAGAGCTATGCAATGGCTAAATGCAATTGAATTTGTCACATGAAATGTGTATTCAATTGGGAATTATTTTTCAATGTTTTTACTGTGACTTCAAATTAAATGAAAGCCAACACACAGAGTGTGGTACAGTAGTAGTAGTAATAGTAGTATTGAAATAGTTTTATTTTGTGAAAAAAATTTATGCTTCAAATGCACAGTTAGTTTTAGATGTCTGAGTCTGAATAGTATTAGTATTCTACAGTAATTTAGTAATAGTAGTCATAATACAGAAATGTATGTTTTATTATAATTTTCGTTTTTTTCTATTTGTTTTTCAAATATTTCTCGTATACTTAAATATATATATTGTATATATTTTTACATTATGTATATATAAATTTGATACTTACGCTATTTTCTACGTTATTTTTAATATAAATTAATATAAAAGAGATTTAAGAAAATCAAAACTAGTGTTAATAAAAATTGTAGGCTTATATTTTTAAAAAAATAGACGTTAATTTATTTCATAGTTTTAATAAAGAAATAAAGAGAGAAAGAGAGAGAGAGAGAGAGAGAGAGAGACTAAAACTGTTAAATAAAATTAAATGACTGAAAATTAATGTCAAGTTTTTTTGCGTTAATATAATAAATAGTATTTTAGTTAAAAAATATTTTCGTACAGAATATTCTGTATTCTGTATATAATATGAAATTTATTTGAGAGATTTTATTACAATTTGCATTTGAATAAAAGATTTAATTTTATTCAACTTATTTCTCTCTTTCTTTTATTATTTTTTTGTCTGTTAATTCTTGTTTAATTAAATCTTTTACTTATTTTTTTAGTAATAAAATAATTTCAATTAAATAAATCTAAATGCTTAATATATATGTACAGTATATTAGGGCTCTTAAAAAAATTAATCTCAATGTTATTAAATATAAAAATAATAAAAAGTTAATATATAGATAAACTACAATATTGTTTTAATTAGTGTGCATTTATTTATTGTTTTACTTAATTATTGTATTTTATAATATTTTTAATATATTTTAGTTTTTGGAATATTAAATATATTTTTAATATAATATAGATTACACATGTATTTATTTGTAATCAATTTTTCAAAAATATATTCATTTTATATAATATTTATACATTATATGTATGTTTGTTAAATAGGTGTGTTTTATTTTAATAATAAATAATTTTTTTTTCATTATTATTATTGTGTTAGAATAACCAATTGTTGTTTTTTTATTAATTATTTTACAATATATTAATGGTATTAATAAAATATGCTGTATATATGCAATGCATATATATATGTATATATTACAATACTAGTATAGATATGAAATAAAATTTATGATTTTATTTTTACACAATGTGTTTATCATTTCAACAACAAAAAATACATTATAAAAACAATAGTTTACTTACTCTAATCTACTATAATATATTGAATATATAGTTTTAAATATAGTATATATATCTAAAAAATACTATTAAACTTTCATTTATTATAATAAAAATATTTTTCTCACTTTCTTTGAGCCCACAATATACTTGATGTGGGGCTATAGTTGACGGGTTTATTACTGGCACTGATATGTCAACTAAACTATATTGTATGGTATATGGATTGGGTTGACACCACTTAATAGAAAGTTGTCTAAATATCGTATGTAATATATTCATGTATTAATATATATATCAAATACTGTATAGAATATAAAGATATTTAATATTTATGACGTGAAATATTCAATGTCCTCTTTATTATTATTTTTTATTATTATATTATGTTTGTGTGTGTGTGTCATGTCATACGTGTCATATAATATTAAAGTCAATATAATATTCAATATTTTCTTGTAATAATAATAATAATAATACTATAGTTGTTGTTTAAATCAATATTTTATGGGTATTTTTTTGTCAACTATTGATATGCAATATTATTCAATAAACAGTATTAAGGTGTATAAATTATATACCTTTATAATTACATATAATAATAGTTTGTTGTTAAATATATATATATATACTATTGGATATTGAGATTTATTATAAACATTTTATTTTTTGATAATATTATTAATAATAATATATTTATTAATATTTATTAGGGTAAATTATTTTCTGACAGAAAATCGTTATTTTATTTATTAGATAATTAATATTTTATAAATTGTTTAGTATTATTATTATTATTAATAATAATTTTTCAATATAAAAACAAAACAAAAATTTAATATATTGATTATTAAATTAAATTACTATAATTTATCTATATACAGTTTATATAATATGTTATTTATCCATTTATTTATTATAAATTACCAATAAATACACAGTATATAAATTATATACAGTTTTATAGTTCATTATTTATTATATCTAATATATAATAATAAAACTTTTGATACTTTAAATTTTAACATTTATTTCTTTTTTTTAATAACTAGAGTTTTTTTTATTATTAAACATTAAACTATAGAGTAAACAATTTTGTTTGATATACAATAAAAGTTAAAAACGTTTTTTTTTTGAAAATTATTTTCAATAAACTACTAGTGCTATAATAATAATAATAACTGTAAAAAATTAATGAATCTTTTAAAATGATGTTTTCAGTTCAACAACAAACGTGTGCACAACAACAACAACAAAATAAAATAAAAAGTTAAATAAAATATTATTATTATTATTGGCTGTCTGTCTGTCAGTCAGTCACTACTATTAGCTATGGATTCTCTTAATAAATAAGAGATACATTATTATCCATTATTTACAGTATATATATATAGTGAACGAGTTGTGTGGATCTGTAGACTAAAAATTATTTTATTTTTAAAAAAAAACTCATCCAATAGTTTATGTGTGTTATAGTCTCCTCTCGTAAAATAAAACTTATTGCTATAAAATTAAACTCAAATTCCCATTAAATTGATTTTTTCTTGTGTTGGGTTTTACTATAGTTTACTATGTATTGTGTATGTGTGCACACAATATATCATTTCATTATCAGTAGTAGTAGTTGTTGTAGTAGTAGTAATAGTAGTATTGCCATTGAGTTCAGTAAAGGAAAACCATTTTGCACAACAACAACAAAAACACAAAAAAATAGTTGAGAAAATAGACACTAATAGTGGAAAGGGAGTGGAAAATGCCTACAATTGTATGCCCGGGTGTCTGTCAAACACATTGGAGATATACTATTGAGTGAAAGAAAGAGAGAGAGAGAGAGAGAGAGAGAGAGAGAGAGAGAGACCTAAAAGTAAAAGTGAGAATAACTAGAAATAAGAAAATAATATAAGAAATAAAAGTGTGTATAAAAACAAAAACAAAAAACCTATTATTAGTTAAAGAGTAGCAAAAATTGTGAGCAAATAATTAAATGTGAATTGTATTGCAATCTATTGTATTGAATTGTATGGCAAACACACACACACACACACACACACACATACACACATACACACATACAGTATATATACATTACACTATTGAAGTGAAAATGTTTATTGAAGTTTTAATGATATTTTTTATTATTACACTAATTCTATAACTAATGTCAACAAATATACTATATTGTAGATTTACTTTTTTTTACTTTTAAAAATTCAATTTAATTTACTAGATTATTATTACTATTATATTTTGTTGTTATTGTAGTAGTAGTACTTTATAATACTATAATATAAATTATCTAGTTCAAATTTGATCAATAACCATGGTGTATATAACCATATAGTTTTTTTTCTTTGTAATAGCAATAGTAAATTATAAACGCAAAAATTATTTAGATAAAAAAATAAATATGTAATATATATATATATATATATATAACATAGATGTTTTATAGCTTTATTGTGTGATATAATAGTATAATATTATATAAAAAATAGATTTTTACAAAGCATTTGCTTGAAAAAATATTAAATGATTTGATTTTTATATATAAATTTAGTGTTCAAATCAAACTATCATTACTAGTGCAGCAAAAGTGATATATATATATATATATAACAGCAAAAAAATAAGATAAATGTTAACAATAATTCACATTTTTGTATGTTTCAAAAATGTATTTTTTGAAAACATTTTTTTATATTATTATTTTTTTGGTCATTTTTTCATTTGGTATTTCATCTATTATATACAAAATATATATAAATACTAAACATAGAGACACACATTTTTTTTGCTGTGGTTTTTTTGTTTCATTTAATTTTATTGACAAATCATTTATTTATCGGTTCAGTGTTTGAAAAATTGCTTACAATTTAATACAATATATCAATAAATAGCTACAATATTTTTAGATACAAATTAAATAACACTTACACAAAAAAATATTTTGTTGTCGTCGGATAATATGAAATGTTTAAATATATAAAAAAAAGTTTTGAACTAAAATTTTTATTGATTTATTAATTGATAGTAGTTACGACATAAGGGTGACGGAAGGGGAAAGCACAGTGCTTTCCCCCATATAACAGTATGACGGAGAATAGGTGACGGAGATCACGTGACTCCACCTAACCTAACCTAAGTGAAGTACACCAATGACGTCACTACTACCTCTACCCAATCTGACCACCTACCCGAACTGACCACCTACCCGATCTGACCACCTACCCGAACCGACAACCTACCCGAACTGACCATCTTACCCGAACTGACCATCTTACCCGAACTGACCAACTACCCATAGTAACCACCTACCCGAACTGACCACCTACCCGAACTGACCACATACCCAAACTGACCACATACGCGAACTGAGCAACTACCCGAACTGACCAACTACCCGAACTGACCAACTACCCGAACTGACCAACTACCCGAACTGACCAACTACCCGAACTGACCAACTACCCGAACTGACCAACTAACCGAACTGACCAACTACCCGAACCTAACCCAACCTAACCTAACAGACCACCTACCTAAACTGACCAACTTACCGAACTGGTCAACCTTCCGATGTATTAGCGGAGAGGGGATAGCGGAAATCATGTGACCTAACATGAGTGTAGATGTAAACAAAATAAATATAAATACATTTATTTTTAAAATAATATTTATAATTTATTTACATTTTATTTATTTACAAAAGCGTTCATTAAATATTTTCTCTCTAAAATTTTTATCTAATACATATGATATATTTTCTTCAATTAGTTTACACTTATATTCATGAATACGTCTGTTAAAAACTATCCAATGCCAGTTAGATATACGAGCCTGTCTTGAAGCATATGACCAAACATACATAGTCTTTATCTGTATTTTGTCATCAAATCTAACTTTCTTCATATTTATTTGTTTATTAAGTAATCAAAGTATTTAAACATAAACTCTTCATATAATTCATTCAATGCTTTTCTAGTATAAACACCAGTCAATATCATTTTCCCTTTTCTAGTGAGAGTTATATGTCTTTTATTACCACAATTGATCCTCAAATGTGGAAATATTTCCAACTCATAATTACTGCTCCAATTAAATTGATTCATCAGTTTCTCTACATTCAAGTCGTTTTTCAGGTTATGTGACGCAGCAATGTTAGTCACACGTAAGTTATGTAATTTGATATCATATCCGAGTTTTTGTATTATGCGAGCAGTCTTTCGTAATGCTATTCGACCATCATTTTTTGATTTTGCACCCACACATACTAGTTTACCAGAGTCGTATATCATAACCGTGGCATTAGGGTTACGATACCGTTTAATTACTCTCACAAATGGGTAATTGTGATATACACAATTACAACAGTTGTTACACAATTTTCTTAAATCAATAAAACCAATCATATCAAAGAGATCAGCAGTCATCGAAACATTAGTTATCACAGGCATATTGATAATGCAAATTGTATTACTATAATAAATGTTGATGTAGTTATAAACTCATAAACTATTGCATCAACTATTACAAAAACAGTTGAAACAAGTTGTTTAACAACTATTGCTTCAATTATTGCAACATCTGTTGCAATAAGTAGTTTAACTACTATTGCAACAACAAATAGTGTATTACACTATCGTAAATCCTGTTTACTCTATAAAATATTAACTTATAAAAGCAAAGTGTATACACTATTATTGTATTAGTGTTTATTAGTTTTGTTATAACTGATTATTATTGTAAATTAAATTTTTCATCATCAAAATGGTTGGCAAAACATTGTTTCAAAAATCCATTTTCACCAAATCTGATGGTGAAAACAAATTTGACAAATTTGTTCGTGTATTGGAACACGAAAACGGTGAAAAATTTGTGGACATCCGACTGACTGTTTGCAATGATGGAGAAGATGTCTTCTACACCAAACATGGCGTTTATTTATATGGTAATGAATTCAAAGAATTGTTGAAAAAGATGGAAACCCAAGACTTTGGTTCTTTTGGAGATCTTCGAGTTATCTCATTCATGCATTTGAAAAAACAATTGTATTGTTTTAGTATCATTAGTAATGGTAACATTAAAAAATTAAATGTCATATTCCCTGAAATTGACATTATATTGTCATTGAAAGATGAAATCATTAAATATCTTAATTAAAGTAATTATTGTATATTATAAAACAAATATTGTAATAAATAAACAAAACAAATTAATTGAATAAAATAAATTTTATTAATAAATAAAAAATGTATAATTATTTACATTTTAATATGAAAACAAATAGTAATTTTTAATCCATTTCCACAATAGCTCACATTTGTGTTGAGCGCATCTCATATCTGATTTATCGGGTATGATACGTTCATGAAAATGACATGAACGGCCTCCATACATTCTCTTTAATGTCTTAAGACTAGGACATCTATACTGATCCAATTCAACGTAAGGTATAGCGCACATGTCCAATATATCCGCCAATTGAGAGCACTTAATTCCAATGTATGGCTTTTCTTTGCTTTTGATTTTCTCATACATCTGAATAATAATTTGTTTGGCATCCATTGTTGAGTTTTTTGTTATCTCAGTGTTTACTGTACGTAACGATAATCCCAATAAGTTGTTGGCCAAATAAAGGTTAGTAATCCGATCTTTCAATTCCATATCTCTATAAGTTAAGTTTGTCTCACACAACTCAGACATTTTACAAGTGTGAGATATTATTGCAATCTCACGGGGGACAAAGATATTGTTATAAACAAAACCTTGTGCGTCCATTACACCACAGATTTGATTAATTTTACTCATTTTACAGATTAAGTTTGTTTACTATAAAAAGTAAATCGTGTTCGTTGTTGAGGGGAAACCCTTCTTCTATAAAATAGCGCTCAATGCGATGTCTATATGTTGACGCAATATTTGCTAACGTACCATTAATTACGTTTACATTAGTCATAACAATAAGAAACTTTTCATTATAAATATCTTTTATTTTAATGTATATTCTATAATAATCACTAAAATTTTTATACACATCTGATAAATGACATTTACCAGTTACATAATAATTTGGCAATACAGTCATTAATGTGAGGGTTAAAACCAAACACAGTTTGGATTTGTTCAAATGATCCGCCATTAAAATAATTAGTTAAAAAATAAATACAATATAATCCACAAGTATTAGAGTATACACTTTGAAAATTAATACAGTTGTAATACCAACCGTTTACAGTATTGTCTTTTATAAAATTTAAGATATCATTATGTAGTGGTTGTAATCCAAATGAATCAAAATATATAATGCTACCATTATTTGTTTTGTATACACTAACCCAATGTTCCCCAGGAGCACTAGCTTTATCTGTATTAATAATAACACCACTATCTTTTGGTATAATATTTGGTAGCATATCTCTAGGATATGTACCATAATATTTATTACAATTTTTAAAATAATTATTTATTTGTAATGTATTCATAGTAATTTATTGAAAATTTTTAATAGCAAATCTTGAGCTCTCTATTTCTACACAACTATCATATTCGCAGAATATGATTGCAGTTACAGTCTCTTGTATAGGGTAGGCAAACTTTAGTTCAACTCGTAAGTTACCTCTAACCACAGTTGATACATAACCACTTTTTGCTACTCCATCAGATAAATCCGGTGTAAAATTGAATCCAAATAGTGTATAACCTTCAGCATACTCTTCCCGTGTTATGTCAATATCTGTTGAGTGTTTGATTTGATTTGCTGTTTCAAATAATCCAAAATATTCACGCATATATTTTTTATTTGCAAAGTCTGGTGTGTATGGTCTGTGTGGATATTGAGTCCCATCAACATAGCATGCAATGTGTCGGATATTGTAATTTTTAAAATAAAATGGGTTCATATTATATGAACCATTATATGCTTCGTTACTAACAAAACCAATATATATTTTTCTAGGAATCACTCCATTGATGACATTATTTAAATAACAATCTAATGTGTCTTTAGCTATAATTGATGTCTTTACTTCCTTTCGTGTAATAAAATAGCGGGCATTAGCACTTTCAAGTGCTCTATTGTGTGCCACAACTACTTGTGGGTTAACAATAGATTTATGCATAAACAATCTTACGTCCATTATTTCAACTGTTGGTATCAATGTTTTATCATAAATTAAATAAAACTTGGGATCTTGTGGGTAAATTTTAATATTCAGTGTGACCCCTCCAAGTAAAGACTTTACTTGCGATGCTAAATCAATGTGCAAATTGCCATACATTTCGACTTCACACCCGTCAGATAATGAGTTACCTGACGGTCGTATACGACTACTTCTTATCTCATTTACCGAATCCATAGGTGTCTCATCTTTATGCCAAAATGCAGTCTCTAAATGTGTATTTCTAGCATCACTATTACTGTTAAGAAGAGTGTCAATATATGACACATATGAATAATTCACTGATGATGTTGTAACAGTTGTTTGACCAATATTTACATCAATTTGTTTAATAAATGAATGCATTAAATAATTGATTGGAGATATTAGTTTCCAGTCTTCTGCTTTAACTTCAGGTGTTGTTGATACAGTAGACTTTTGTAATTTAAATTTTAAACATAAATAAAGTTCACTTTTGCTTAAGTTAATATATTCATTTAAGCCTGTATGTATTTCAAATTCAATAGTATTTGTTGAATTAGATAATGTACTTATTGGACGGTGTTCAGTTTGAACATCACGTTCAATCATTAGTTGTGTTGGTGGTACTCCAAACACATCCATTTCTGGAAGTGTCATTAGAGATGATAATTCGTGTATTGTAGACATTTTTAGTATTTTCTTTGTTTTTTCTTAACTGTTTTACGTCTTTTATAAGATTTTAGTTTAGTTTTAACTTTACGTTTACGTCCTAAACCTTTTTGTTGTCTAACATTAGAAACTTTATTTTTAACATCTGTTAAAATAGTATCAGCTGATCTTATCAACTGATTTGTGCCGGCTTCTTTGAATGATTTACCAGATAGTATATCATTACCAATACCGTTAAATGCATCCCATCCTTTATTTGCTACATATTTTAATGCAGGTTTAATGTGTTTAAATATTTTACCAAATATACCATTACCGGACTGGTATCTATGCCCAGCATAAGATACAATACCGTTACCGGCTTGGATTTTATAGTAATCAATATATGGATTATTCATACTTTAATAAAATGCAATGTTATAGTTACTCTACCAAATTTAAATGGTATAGATAAACCACTATCATCTTTTATAGATATTTCAAGTGTTTCAAATTCATTGAGTCTTACAGGTCTATATTGAGGTCTTTCATAATTTAAATGTACTGTATCTCCAAATTTATATTTACGCGGTATTTCAACTACTCTCAGTAGAGGTGCAAATGTATCACCAACTAGTGATGGGTATACAATATCACTATATAAATATAGTGAATGAAAACCACCACTAATCTCTACAGGATGAAAGCCTTTAATAGTATTTTTATTTTCAATTCCATTGAATACTATATTAACTAAGCTATTGCTACCATAATAATAATTATGTGTAACTTTTCTATCTTTTAAACCTAAAATGTTTTCAATTTCTTCACCCAAGTCAGGAAATATTTTAACTACACTTTCAACTATACCAACATTAATTGTAATAAAATTATTAATCTCATTATAAACTAATTTTGGTGGTTTAATATCAGTAAATAAAGTCAAAATATTGTTAATTTCATTAACTAATTTCTGTGGTGTTTCATAATAACCAGCTTTAAGTGTAAACTTATCATCATATTGATTAGACTTATCACCATATATACGGCCCATTTCATCAAATAATGTAATTTTATGATCATTTAATATATTATACCATGATTTGGTATAAGTTATTTCAGATATACCAACACACCAACTATCATCAAGTTTAACTGTTTTGCCTAATTTTGTTCTAAAATCAGACATTGTATTGTCAAATGTTTTGACATTATTAACTAAAGTAATATATTTACTCATTATTCACAAAGTTTTATTTGTGTATTGTTATCAAAATAACAATTCCAAATAATTTTTTCTTTATCTCTTAAAAATAATAATACAACAACAAATATAATAAATAAAATAAAACACAATATGTTAATTAGTAAACAATTCATTTTTATTTTTAAAATACAGTATCAGAGCCTTTTATAACATTTTTACATAGTTTAAGTTTAGGGTTAGGCATTATATAACCAATACAACTAGTTAAAATAATTGCCCATAAATTTTTGTTGCCAATTTCAAAAGTTAAGTTAATTAAGCTTACAAATATTACAATTGTCATTAATGACATTTGAATAGTAAACAAAATTAATTCAGTTTTACACAATTTATTTAGTATAGACATCTTGAATGCTATCAATCCAACTGTTGTATTCTTCCGGATAGTTCAACCACTTAACAAAATACTGTCTACGACCACGTCTAACACGACTTCTAATAACTCTTTCAATACGGTATAGATTTTCTTTGATCTTTTGGATCTCTTGTGGATAAAATCGCTGTTCAATAATATTTCCTTGTCCATCACTTAGTCTAAACACATATTGATTATCACCTTTTATAGTCTTTACTACAGTAAAGACTTGATCAGTCCAGTTAGGGTAATAACCTTTATCAAATTTAGACATTTCGTACACTTTACGTACTTTATCTCCTGTAGCGACATCTGGTGTTTTAAACTTTTTAGATTTAACATATAAGTTATTGTATACTTGTTTTGTATTTTCTGTAGTCACCTCAATAGGTGACATACCTATAGATCTGTGATATGATGTATTGTATGCTTTAACAAGTTTTTGTAGTACATCTACATATCTTCGCGAACCATTAGCAGTAAAGTATTTAAACATACGTGACTTTAATGTACGATTAAAGCGTTCAACTATAGCACATTTTATTTTATAATCATTTGAGTGAAAGTAGTTGACTCTATTTAATTTTAGATATTTTTGAAATATTTCATTTAAAAACTCTTTACCTTTATCTGTACGTAAAGATAATGGTTTTCTGTTTTTAAATAATGTTTTAAAAGCATTTGTAATGCTTTTTCCTGTTTTAACTTTCAATGGAACAGTAAATGCAAATTTAGAAAAACAGTCAATTACTGTTAAAATATAATTATATTTATCATTTTTATTAGCAAATTCTCTCATATCAGCTAAATCTGCTTCCCATTGCTCATCAATATATGTCACAACAATAGGATTTCGTATAAATTTTCTGTGTACTTGTTTATGTAGAGTATAAGTTAACTCTCCTTTTAACCAATCTTTTACTAATTTTAATGTTATATTTGGATTTAATTGTTTAGCAGTTTTATACAAATTATTTACACCACTAAATGATCCACTATTTTGTGGATCATAATATATTTTATTCAACAACTCATTTATATTTTGATCCATTGTATAGATTTTTTAGATTTAGATTTTTTAACAATCTTTTTATTTACTACTTTTTTAACAACTTTTTTGTTAGGTTTATGAACTTTTGTATTAACTTTGCTTTGTTTTTTAGTTGTATTAATTAAATTATTTTTAATTAAAACTTTTAAAACCATATCTTCTATTATACTTAAAAATGAATTATTAATATGTGGAAAATTATTAATATGTGATAAATTGTTTTTAATATTGCCATCATTTGTAACATTGTCAACAATGTTTTTAGTTACTAATGTGTTTGGTTTAATTTTATCAAACGGTTTACTATCCACACTCATTGTTGAGATATCCATATCGATGTCATCATCACTATCATTAGTAACCAATTCAACTTTTCTGAATGACATTATTTTTTTATTAATTCGTATACAGTTGTTAGTAACGGTATTAACCACATCCAAGCGTTTCCTTTTTGTACAACACTTTTACAAGTTTTTAAACTTTGTTTCCTTTCAAACTTTTTAAGTAAAAGTTTTCTACTTTTATTCAATTTTTTAGTTTTTATATTTCCTTTTATAACATTTAATCCAATTTCTTTTATAGCTAAATATACTTTTGGGTCTTTAGCTAAATAATTCAATAATGTTTTTTGTGTTTTCTTACATTTTATTTTAGAAACAAACTGCAAATCTCTAAAATATTTTTTCAAATTATCAGACATTACTTAGGAATATAGCAAATAATTTTCAATTTATTATTAATTGGTATAATATTTGTTTGTACTCTATATTTTTCAGGTGTATCCTGCTTTAGGTCTACTTTAATATAACCATATTGAACAGATGTGGCGTCAGTATACACTTCTATAAAGTATTTTGAATTTTCCGGATATATCTGTGAAGCTAAACTAATTATCTGTCTTTTATCTCTTGGGTTTTTAAGTAATATCAAATAATGACAATTTAAACTAATTGTTCTCATTTGAGACCCTTGATGAAATATATTTTGTGATATAAATATCACACTTATATTCATATGATGACTACCTTTAGTAAATAAATTTGCTAATTTCACATTATTTCCCAACTCAGTCATCAAATCATCAATAACTATGAGATGAGGTTTAATCTCTTTTACTTCTTCTTCATTGGGTAGGCCTTCAATATACTGTATATCACAATCAGCAATAGATTTAGTGTACAATTCTTGCCATTGACCGTATGCCCACACAATTTTTAACTTATTTGGTATATCAGAAAAATATAAAGTTTGTTTATAATTTTCCAATATATTTCTAAGTAAAACGGTTTTTCCACTACTTGTAGGTCCAGCGACCATACAAGTGAATGGGTGCTTGAATGAAATGTGTTTTCTATCCACTTTAATGCAATTCATTTTAAATAATTAAAACATTGATTTAATAATAAAAATTTATTTTATTCATCTTTTATAAAATTTTATACATTTGATTTTGTATCAAATTTGCATTCACAGGTAGCCAATTCGGACAAGTATTTTACAAGTTTGTTAGTATCTTCTGTTATACCATTTTTATGTCCAATTGCAGTCAGTCTATCGACGATGATTTTCATTCCCGGCTCTGACAACATATAAAATTTCATGTTTTTTAGCCGAATCAATTCAGTTTGAATGCACTGGTCTTGTTTTGGTCTCTTTAACGGTGGCTCTGAAATAATATAAAAATTTTAATATATAATTAATAAAATATATTAATATAAAATACAATACCTTCCAATAATTTTTTCAAATAACTGTCTTTGAAGTGTCGTTTAGCCATAGTTGTAGTGAATATAAAATAATTTTATAAAAACATTGCTTTATATAGTCAATTATGACCTCAATATGTATACTTAGTTTTATATTTAGATATTTATTTATAGTTGATGTAAATAAATTAAACATAAAAATAGTTTTTAATCACATTTTATTTAAAATAATTTCAAATAATTAGTACAATAATATAAATATAAATAGTATTAAATAGTTTTAACATATTATTCATAAAATCCATAGGGGACAGTTTGATATAAAGGGTGTCCCCTAACAATCCTACGTTTTTCAGATACTGCCTGATATATCTTATTTACTTTATTTGTTGTCACGTTGTGCAGTTTATCTGAACGGAAACATAATTGTGGAGCCAGTGTTGTGATTGATGTATTGTTAAAGTAGTGTTGAGCAGTCTCTTTAACTCTTTCAAAGTTTATTTTATGCTTTACTTCTTCAGTGATTGAAATGCCTTTTACTTTAACTTTTTGAATCACACGGCCATCACCAGTAACGACCTGATAGCCATAGTTTTTGGGACCACATGAAGTAAATGAGTTGATATACGACCCTTCTTTGTAATCTTTTTCTATTTCATCGGTCATATCACCCAAGAAGTCTCCGATCGGCGGATCGTACCAGACTTTGGATGGGTCATGTCGGTAAATAACAGAGTCTGTATCAAAATACAATACTCGTCCCTTTGCTGAATTTTCAATGCCGTGTAATTCACGATACAGATGTATACGTGCATTTCCGGTAACCATTGATGCCAATGCAATGTTTGTATTTCCAGCAGATGAATAGTTGTCGTCAATGTATTGGTAGTTGACTAAAATAGTCTCATCATTGGGCATAATTTCTCCTAAAGTATAGTATAATAAATAATTTATATTATTATTTTTTTTAAAATGTATTTTTACCTTTTATTTGTATTTTAGCATCAGATATAATGCTACGGTATGCATCATATGTTTTGCAAAGTTTAGTTTGTTTTTGGTTAGGTCTTTGAGCCAGTTTTCCCCACAAACTATTCAACATTAACTTTGCAATGAAACGAAGACCGGGATTTGGTGACATCTTATCAAAGTCCAAATCCACACCTTCACGACTTTTGTACTCATTGATGTAGTTTCGCTTTAACTCATCATTAGTGCAATTATCAGGCCATCCACTTGCCTCTGTCTTGAGTTTAAGCCATTGTTGTATGTATGGCTTAAATATTTCATTAGTTTTGCGTTCATAATGCAAAACCTCATATATTTTAATAACTTTGTAACCCATTTCAATTGCTAGTTTGAGCTCTTCAGAATACCAAGTACTGCTGAGAGCTCTCTCTTTGTCGTTATGACTACATTTATTTGGATTCATATCCTTTGCGCATTGATTACATAATGCAAATACTAACTTTTTGTTTTCTGATTTTAATGGTAGTACAGGTATGTATAGATCTTTGGGAGGCAATACTTTACATTTGATGAATCCAAAGTAATTGTCAATTGATGTATCGTTGAATTTACTAATTATAGATGGATGACCAATAGGGTATTCGCATTTTGAAAGTACAGTCGGATATAGACTGCACACGTCTTTATATTTGATCACCTCATTACCAGTACAATCAGCGTTGAAGAACAAATTGTTTGTACGACCACCATAAAACGACTCACGAATATTTGCGTGACCTATTTTGTCAATTGTTTTATAGTATGCCATACGTTTTTTGTGGAATGCTTTGAACTCAACATCAGTTGTCAACAGTTTATCGAAGTCGTGCTCCCAAATAGATGTCACTTTGAAACCTCTAGACTTGTAATATGTTACCTAAAAATATATAAATGTAAGTAAAATAGTATAAATACAATTATTTATATAAATACCTTTTCAATTGTTCGTTGATAATCTTTAATAGGATCTACTTGCTCATTGCCATCATAGGTGTTTCTATGACTAAACAGATGGGTACATTTTTGACATCCATGCCAATAGCAACCATTGAACTCAAATATCTCTCCGAGTACACCATCTCGAATACAACCATCAGCATAGTTCTGTCCAATTCTCATCTCTCTACAGATCTTCACACCTCTCTTCTCCTCCATCCAATCAAGCCATACATTGCCTTTGTTTGACTTGTGGCGCCCGTCAATATATCCATTGATGGGTGTGACACCAATCATGTCATCCTTTAGTATTTTAGCTCTAAAATACTCAAGTCCAACACCTGCTAGTGTAAATCTACGTGTGATTGGATCCAATCCGGTGAATCCTTTGAAAAGTTTGCGGAACTCCATGACAGCAATTGTGAGTACAATTACATCATTTAGACAATACTTTTTGATTTGTTGTTCAAAATCCCATAAGTAATTGTTTGCTTTGAAGTCATTGTACCACTCCACACACTCTTTTGATGATCTCATTTCATCAATACCAAAGTGTTTGATATCTGGTATCTGACCCGAGTAGTTGTAGTTTTCTTTTCTGTTGAAGTGATGGGGAAAAATCCTTTACTGACAATGTGTTGAAATCCAAACGATTTAGGAAGTGAAGCCAATGGTTGTTGGAAATAACTCAGTGAGTCGATGAATGACGTGTTGTTGTTTGTAATTTTGAGTATTTTCATACCATTCATAATGATATCACTCGGATCACCAAATTGTCTTTCAAACATTTCCTGGAATATGAAATGACCATCATATCCTCGGAAATTGTGTGCTATGACGTATAGCTGTGCTTTAATTTTTGAAGCTCTGATAGCGACATCTTTGAACAAATAGTCTGAAAACTGTTCAACTACATTATCTTTATAAAATGTACGGATACCATATCCGCACACTTTACACCCATCATTTGGTTCATCGATAGAGACATCGCATCTTTTCGCCATTTGTTGGTAATCCCAACACTTGTCGCAAACACATACTTTGTAATAAAAAAGTAATTTATATATATTATTAATTTTAATATAAATATAATATGTAATAATAACTTACATGAAATAAGAAGATTAGGTTTGTGATCATAAAAACCGTTATTTTGGGCTATTTGTTCACTTTCAATGTCAAAACAAACTATTAGTTTGTTTTCTTTGTCCTCTTTTTCCAACTTTTTTACATTCAAAGGTTTTATATAACATAAATGAGGTGTTTCAGTATAATAAACTTTACATTTATTACATTTGAGGTGATAGCAAACATGTTTTGCTCTTCTATCAGTCGAGTATTCAACATTACAATTAGCGCATGTTTTAGACTTAACTTTGCAGATATTGTTATTTTTATGATTTTGATAACATATATCATTTGCATAACTGCGATTGCATAAATCGCAATCTACTTTATCACCTCCGTTGTCACATTTGGGATAAGTAGAACAGTAGTTACACACATACTTACATGTGTGATTAATTTTTTGATGTTTTGTTAAACAATATTTACACAAATCAGATATCTGTGTGTATGCATTGATGTCTTTAATAAAATTATAATGTCCAGTGTTTTTACTGTAGTCGATGTGTTCAATGAATAATTTGTTGGGAAAGTCTGTAGAGCCTTGAAATAAATAGTTGTCAACATTTGATGAATCAATAATTATTAACTGTAATCCTTGAGAACCGTCAGTCAATGCAATAGTGTTAAGATACTCTTGCATTTGAGCCCAATGTTTTTCTCCGAAAGGTTTGTTGAAATCAAGACCGGCCAAATTACACAGCTTTTCAGATTCTTCTTTTTGATATTTGTCTGAATATTTGTTTGCAGTTATTTTTTGCCATTTTCTATTTCCATGAAGTTTTTGATTAGAATAGCTTTCGAGAAACCACATAACTCCAACCCAAACAGCTCTATAACCGCAACCGACATCTGAAATTATATTAATAGAAATATTTGTAAATATAAATTAAAAATTAATGAATAATCTTTTAAATACCATTTTTGTTATCAATCCTAACAATGCATTTTATACGTTTACTTCTTTCACTTGATGTTTCCGGTGGTAGTTGTCTTTTGTTTTTCATATTAGGTCCAGATCCTTCTAGCGATTCAGTTACATAAACTTTCATTTTAAATACGGAGAGCAAAAACTCTGTATTTGATTGAATTAATCCAAATATTCTGTTTGCAAACTCATTTTTATCAAACTGTGAGATTGCTTTACCACCCATATATAGTGGTTTATTCAAACCCTGTGCTTCAATTACCACACTATAATAATCATTTGGTGAATGATTACGGAACGCCGGTCGTACCAACGACTCATACATCTCATTTATTTGGTCATTTAATTGAAGCAAATTATCTATTGAACCCAAATTATGTTGAAATCGGATGTCTTTACGGTGCTCTTGTCTCTTAAGTTTAATGTATGAATGGGTAGACTCATTCAATACATGAAACTTGACTAATTGTTTAACTAAACAAAAAATTTAATTATAATAATTGCATAATAAGTTATATAATTTTTAATACATACCTGTATTGTCATTGTTGTCATTGTTGTCATTGTTGTCATTGTTGTCATTGTTGTCATTGTTGTCATTGTTGTCATTGTTGTCATTGTTGTCATTGTTGTCATTGTTGTCATTGTTGTCATTGTTGTCATTGTTGTCATTGTTATCATTGTTGTCATTGTTATTGATTGCTATGTAATCGGGTGGTGTATCCACGAGTGAGTCCTGACTTTGATTATATGACTCATCAGCACCAGCACCCTCTTGTACTGGTAAACCATAATTATTGTTGACCAATAAATTAAGGTTCACGTAGAAGTCGTCAGTGAAATCATCGCTAAACATGTCGTCCATTACATCAGGTATTTCGTCATCCAATTGTTCTCTAGGGTCAGGTATTGCGTCGTCCATAGGGACATCCGACTCGACCGTTGACTCTGGGATATGCGCGTTGTCCATTGCGTTGAATTGATCGATAAAAATAATAGTTGAAATACTGTAAAGTATACTTTTATAAAATTTGTTAAAATATTAGATTTTATAGAATAATTTATTATTTTATAATTAATTAATAAAAATAATTTTTATTTTTATTAAGTAATTATTTTTTAATTTTTCTTAATATTTTTCTATTTATTTTCTGAATTCTGAGTTTTTTAAAATTATTTTTTTAAATATTTTAAAAATATTTTTTTTTGAAGTTTTTTTGAAAAGTTTTTTTTTTGAAGTTTTTTTTGAAAAGTTTTTTTTTTCAAAAGTTTTTTTTGAAAAGTTTTTTTTTTGAAGTTTTTTTTTTGAAGTTTTTTTTGAAAAGTTTTTTTTTTGAAATTTTTTTTTGAAAAGTTTTTTTTTTTGAAAATTTTTTTTTTTGAAAATTTTTTTTTGAAAATTTTTTTTTTGAAAAGTTTTTTTTTGAAAGTTTTTTTTGAAAATTTTTTTTTGAAAATTTTTTTTTTTTTTTTTTTTTTTTTTTTTTTTTTTTGAAAATTTTTTTTTGAAAAGTTTTTTTTGAAAGTTTTTTTTGTGCTTACTTTATTTTTTTTTATAAATAATCACAAATTATAAATTCAAGACTCAGTTATACACTGATATCTTCCACTGGCGAGTTAATTTGATGTATGTTTGAATACAATGCTAGCCTCAATCCAATGTATTCCGTACTACAGTCTATAAGACACTAATTTGTTAATTTGACCGCTTAATAGTTAATTTTTCATAATTATTTTTTTATTAGTTTAAACATCATATTTTTAAGCATCTTTTAAGAATAAAAAATTTTAATTTTAATTACAATTAAAAAAGTTATTAACAATTTAAGTTAATTAATATATACAGTATATGTAATATTATTGCAATACAGTATGTACATATTATTTCAATACAGTGATGTCATTATATTACATGTATTGTATGCAATAATTAATGTTAGTTCGGGTAGTTGGTCAGTTCGGGTAGTTGATCAGTTCGGTTAGTTGGTTAGTTCGGTAAGTTGGTCAGTTCGGTAAGTTAACCAGTTCGGGTAGGTGGCCAGTTCAGGTATGTGGTCACTTCGGGTGGTTGGTCAGTTTGGGTATTTGGTCAGTACGGGTGGTTGGTCAGTTCGGGTATTTGATCAGTTCGGGTGGTTGGTCAGTTCGGGTAGTTGGTCATCAGTACGGGTAGTTGGTCAGGTTAGGTTCGGGTAAGGTTCAGGTAGAGGTAGTGGTGACGTCATTGGTGTAGTACACTTAGGTTAGGTTAGGTGGAGTCACGTGATCTCCGTCACCTATTCTCCGTCATACTGTTATATGGGGGAAAGCACTGTGCTTTCCCCTTCCGTCACCCTTATGTCGTAACTACTATTGATAAATCAAAACTAAATCAAAATATTATGAATTTTATAAACTAATAATAATTATTCCCATTAATCAAAAAAATAATATTAGGCCTATTGAATGACTATTGAAAATCTAGACTAATAATAGCACTTGAATTTTACTGTTAAATGGAAACCCTAATCAAAATTATATATTTAATATTTTTTATTATATGATAACACATACTACGGGCATAAATTGTGATTATATTGCAATTATATAGGATTTATTAATAACAAAAATAAAAATAAATTGTTTGTCACAATATATACTGACCCTATGTGGTGGTCAGTGAGCTAAACATAACAATAATAAGATTTCTCTCTCTCTCTCTCTCTCTCTCTCTCTCTCTCTCTCTCTCTCTCTGTTGTCTTTTATAGGAGGTATTAACCGACAAAAATATGTCAACAACTGATCTCTTTATATAAATAATATCGGCTTTTAGTCTTATATTATATTTATATAATTTATATATATATATATATATATTGCAAAGTTTTTTCTGTAGTATTTATTTATCGATTTGTCAATCAAAACCCTTATATATATATTGTATATAACTTATATCAATAGTCCAAATCCAAAACACAAAATTGTTGTATCCATTGGTTTGCTGTCAAACTAATGTTTTCATTGGCAATAGTATTGTGCTGTTTGAAACTATTGATAATATTTATGATAATATTATTAGTTTATTTTATGGGAAGAGTGGGTGAGAGAGAGAGAGAGAGAGAGAGAGAGAGAGAGAGAGAGAGAGAGAGAGAAAAAGTTTGAATTAATAACATTAACAGTATATCAGAGATAAAAATATAAACACATTCACGTATTTTTATATATTATAATTTATAAGTATAATTGAATTCAATGGGTAGGCACTGCTATTATTGACTATAATGGTTAATATATTTTAAGCAATAATAATAACAAACTTAGTCTAATGAAAATTTTTGCCAACAAATCATAACAAAAATTTCATTGTATAATTTTGGCACAGGGATTTATTATAGAAAGAGGACTGGGATCTCATATATATATATATATATATGATATTAAATAGTTAAACATAAAAATTGATTAACCATTGACTCGCTTAGTGATTAAATATAACTGTTTTACACACATACACACACACACACAAACACACACAAACACACACACACACACACAMACACACACATTCATTCATACATATATTAAATCAATTGTATATAAATATAAATTTTCATTTATTTCAAAATATCAAAATTATTATTATTATTATAACTTTTATCTAATATTACTATCTACCCCCTAATCTTTATATACATGATGTAGTGTTAAAGTCCCCAATGCATAGTGTTAAAACAGTTGAGCAACAAATAAGCATTAATCAAAAATGTATATATATTTATATATATATATAACATATATATATGGACACAAAAATTTAATTATAATTTAAATTAATATATTAAATTAATGTACAATATGTACGATATGGTACATTATAATACAGTTTTGTTTTTTAAAAATTTTATCTAAAAGTCTTTCAAAATATACGGCTTTAACGGCTATTTCACAGCACATAACAATAACACATCCCGTTCCCCCTCAACTTATCCAATATATATACTGTATATACCGGTATATTATATAATCTGCTGCCAGTTCTCCCACTTTTCTATCAAATTTCTCTCATGAAACATGAATTTTTAATTTGAATGACCAAATGGCATATTACAACATATAATAGACAATAACAACAACAACAACAAAATAACTAAATATTTAAAACCATCACATTGTATGACAATAAAAATTTGAGTGAAATTTTTTACTCAAACAAAATGTGTGTTCAGTTAGTATAGTTTGATATATAATATAATTTTTTTATTTATATACAGTCAATGTTTTTATTTTTAAAATAAATATATATAATGTTTTTCTGTACAATGGTTTTGTTTTGAATGACATTTTGTTTTGATATTTAATATATAAATGTATTTTTTCTATAATATTTTTTATGCCCAATCTCTCTCTCTCTCTCTCTCTCTCTCTCTCTCTCTCTCTCTCTCTATGTCTCTCTATTTTATTTTTAACTTAATATTCAAAACACATTTAAAAATAGGCGACAATAAAAACACAATTTTTATTTCATTTATCCTTATACAGTATCTACAGTATATAAAATATATCTATTTTTTATATATATTATATTTTAAGTTTGATTTTTATTGACACTTTTCAATATACTTATAGATACAATTTTAATCTATAATATATCGACATTTTTTTAGACAAAATACAATAATTTTGATTTAAAATTTGCTTTAACTTAATAAAAATGCTAAAATTTATAGCAAATACTTTTTAATAAAAAATAAATATTTAGATAATTCATATTAAAAAAATATTTCAATATCTTTTATAATTCATTTTATATATATTACATTTAAATGTAATACAGAAAAAATCAATATTTTAATATAGATATTGTATATAAATATTTTTATTATAATTCATAGCTTTATTGCATTGAACAGAAAAAGGATTACCAGTCATCCCTTACATCCCTTTCCCTTAACTCCCAAATAACATATATATATATATATATATATGTTTATACAGTATATCCGATTTGTTCATGTATTGTAAAAAATATGACATCACATAAAATAGACATTCAAATTTAAATGTTTATAAATATAAATATATCAATCTTAATATTATTATTATTATTAGCATAGCTTATAAGTTATAACTTTAAATGAGATATTCAGACTTATATATATTTGATTATAAATAAATTACAATATATATATAAAACACTTTAAGCTCCCTATGCTATCATATGTACAGTAGAGTTATAGTTTGAAAATAACCCATTCCTCTGTAGAATACAATACTACTGTACTGTATATATGTATTGAGCACCGGTAGTTCCCTGGAGTTGTACAGTTAAGTTGGCTTTAAGTAATCTATAAAAAAAATTGAAACAATTTTCAAATTGGTTTTAAAATATATGATGATAAAAAAAAACTATAATTTTAATATAATAATAATAACATAAATATTTTATATGACACATAATATTATAATTGATATTATTTTAACTATTAAAAATATTTAGTATTTTAATTGCTTGTAAAAATTTACTATACCATAAATTTTAAGCATGTTTTTGAAAACAAAAAATAAATTATTTAATTATATAATTATTTGTTTAATATATTATATAATGTGTTGTTTAATAGCAATAATAAAACACTATATGTAAAACATATTAAAAATGTTAAATAAAAAATATACAGTATATATACAATAATATAACAACTTAAATAGTAAATCATTTGAGTTTATGTTTATTGCATAATAAAAATTATATCTCTCTCTCAAGTTTTGTATTGTTTAAAAATATATATATATTTTGAAGATTTACATTAAATAAAATTTATTTTATATATGTATAATACACTTTGTGTTTTGTAGATAATGTATACTATACTATACTATACTATATCGTCCTTAATCTTTGACTACATAATCATAATAATCATAATAATGATGATAATAAAAGTGTACATAAAAGTAAAGTCAATTTAGTGTAAACTTTTTTACACACAAAAATATTATACAATATATATATAGTTTATATACTGTCTCGCTTTTAAAGATATGGTTTATTTCACAAACACTTTCGTAGACAACAATATACTAATAGACATAAACAACAACAAACATAATACACTGTTAACTCAATCGTAAGTCATATTAAGTTTAGGATATAATAAACAACAAATTTTATTTAACATTATTATTGAGTTAATGCCATTTACTATAAACTATTAGTATAAAGTTATAATATTTATTTATTTTTTTATACTAAACTTTTGACTATAAGTTTCTCTTTCATAAAAATATATTATAAAAGTGTAAATGTTGTGTAAAATTTTTATGGTTGTATTATTTGTTGTTGTTGTTGTAGTCGGTTTTAACAACAATAATAATACCCATTATTTTTATTTATCTAAATAATTTATTTTTTTTAAATAACTTTTTTATGTAAAGTATATACAATTTGTAAGATAGTTATTAAAAAATATATAATAATATAGCATTTTTATGATTATAATTAATTTTTATTCAATTATTTAAGTACAATATAATATAATTGTGCCAAATGTGATGTAAAAATATTATATATTAATATATTTAATAAAATAATTGTTGTCATAAATGGCATACTGTTTATACAGACGAATAGACTTAAATAGAAAATTACAGATAAATAAGTGACAATTATTTGTGTCATCAAATTTACTGTCTATATACTGTATATATATATAATATCAATATAATGTTATAAATATACTGCATATTATACACTATATTTTTCATATCGATTTGATACTATAATTATATCCACAAAAATATGGCATTAATTTACTATCACTTGAAACGGGAAGTAAATATGAAAATTCACTTTTCCTATGCTTTTCACTATAGATTACCCATTCATTCAGTCATTCATTCATTTATATCATTGAATTACTTTCCATTGCAATCAGTCATTGATATATACAATATATTTTTGAAGTCATTTATTAAAAATACTTATTTATTGTACAGTATATATACATAATAACTGTGTATATATCTATACTATACTACTGTATATACAGAATACATATATTTCAAACCATTTTATCGGTGATTCATTTGATTTGATTCATACAGTACAACAATCAGTCGGTTTTTGTGGAGACTTATAATTGATGACATTTGAGAGCTCATTGAGATAGTCGACCATTTCATCTGAATGGCAACATTGAGAGGGAAATGGAGGTAATTGTCGAGAGAAAGAGAGAGAGACTATCAGTGGTAATGAAAAAGTGGAAAAACATACATAACTTTTGTGAACACACATTACAAACAGTATATGTACTGTAATTCATATCATTATTGGCCGCAAACAATACTATATGCAAACTATTGCCCCCATTGTATACACAACATTGTGCCCATGAGATAGACATTTATACACACAATTTCATATTACTTTATATATAAATTTATATACATTGATATAGTTTCTAATATATATAGATGTATGCGATTATTGAGGGCCAGAAAAAAACCATTAAATATTATTGCAAGAAAAAGGGAGAGCTGTGATAGAGAGCACCGATAGTGTTTGGGAGGACCCACATGTTGTTGGCATCGGATATACAGCTATAGTATCCTACAGTACAATGATAGGGGAAATACAGTATCTATCAATATATATATATATATTGATGTGACTCTCAAAAATTGTAAACGATTTATATATTATATATATTGTATATCAATATATTAAATGGGAGACAATACTACTACTACTACAACGACAAAAATTTTGGAGCTTATGTTTCACTATTTCTCTCTCTCTCTCTCTCTCTCTCTCTCTCTCTCTCTCTCTCTAAAACATCATTGTGTTATGACATGTGGCCCTGATTTATGGTCCTCCAGAAGCTCACACACACACACACACAAACGGGTCATACCATTAGGTCATACCATAAGTGTGCGACTATTGTATTAAAAGTTGAATTTTATTTTTTCAAAAACCCCACCACCGTAAAGCAATAAACATTACGGTTTTGTATTATTGTATATTAATTTATTTTATTTTGACAAAGTTTTTGTAGTAATAGTTTATAAACTTTATTTTTTTTTGTTTAAAAAAACGTACTGTACTTTCATAGTTTAGTAATAAAGTTTTGTATATTGACTGTCAAATATATTTAATAAAATTTAATTAATTTGTTTATTAATAATTTCTATCGGTTTATTTTAAATTAATCAAATATCAATTTTTTTTTAAATAATAAAATATCTAAAATTATTATAAATTATTTTTTTCCTGTAATATGTGTTCACTTTAACATTTAATAAATATCTAAAAAAACATATTTATATAAAAAATTAATTTATCTAATATTAATAAAAAAAATCCAGCAAAATTTAATGTTTATATTTTGGATAATATCAAAATAATATGAATATATTATAATATGTAACTTATTTAAAAAAAAGATTTTTCTTAAATACAAAATATCTTAAAAATTTTAAAGATTTTTTTCAAAGTTTGTTTTGCCTCCGAAAGAGAGAGAAAGAGAGAGAGAGTTGACATAAGTTTAGTTAATATATTTATTATATCTATATATACAGTATATTATATGTGAAAATTTTTTTAGACACAAAAAAATTAAGTCATCAATCATTTGACTGTCGGATGAAAAGTTTGTATACGTTTTGGAAAAAATAAATATAAACAACAAAAATTGCAAAATATTTTCAAAAATGAATATTTTTCAACTATTTTATATATAAATAACTGACTGACTATCATACTATTTATTTAGTGATTTAATAGACCATAATTTATAATTAATAGGATTGCATATTAAATATTCATTAAGAGGCTAAAAATATTTAATATTTATGGCACACACAGACACATATTTATCGATACATTAAATTAAGTACTATATAATTATTGTCAAATATGATAATAATTAATATGTATAAACATAAGTAACAAAATTGCATAGAAATTATGATATGAAATTAAACAATTATTAAATGTGTGTGAGTGAGTGAGTGAGTGAGTGAGTGAGTGAGTGAGTGAGTGAGTGAGTGTGTGTGAGTGAGTGAGTGAGTGAGTGAGTGAGTGAGTGAGTGAGTGAGTGAGTGAGTGAGTGAGTGAGTGAGTGAGTGAGTGAGTGAGTGAGTGAGTGAGTGAGTGAGTGAGTGAGTGAGTGAGTGAGTGAGTGAGTGAGTGAGTGAGTGAATGAGTGAGTGAGTGAGTGAGTGTGCAAAATTTTAATTATAAACTTGAAAATACAATTTCTAACAAATTAATTAATTCATAACACACTATGATATATCAGTTTATTTAAATGTTATATTTTAAATATTTTATAATATAATAAATTGATTTTTAAAAATAATAGTATAGTATTGACAGTAAGATATAAAATCAAATAAAAAATTGTTTTAACAAATACTTTACACTAAATAACAATGCTTAAATTTTGTATTTCAATAATCAATAAATTAGCAAATAAATGAAATATATTAAATAAATAAATAAACTGTATAAAACATTATATGATAGATATTAAATCATTTTTAAAAATATCGCTATTAATTGTTGATTTAAAACAGGTTGGCCTGTAACTGAACACCTGCCAAATAGCTTAGTCGGTCCAACTCAATGACAAACATCTTGAGATTACGGCACTGGTCGGCAACGTTTGGTTGGCTTCGTGAACACCGTTCAGCGTCAGTATAGATGGTTCGGTAGAGTTGGGCAATCTGTAAACATATCAAACAATTACTTTATAACTAAATTAAATTTTAAGATCCGATTGATTGATGGATGACATACATCGCCGACCACTTTTGACATAACATTATTTTTGAATGACAAACCAAAGCTACCGGCCTTCATTGTGCCCAATAGTAGCTCCAATTTAGGTCTAAATTTAAGCAAATCCATACCAAATAATGTCACCCTTTCTAGTGTTGAACAGGTAGCCTGTTTGACTGTTTCGTTGAAGTGTTGGGCCCTCCAGTCCTCATCGCATCGCATGCCTTGCGTAATACCTGCCAGTCCTTTGACGGCAGCCGACCTGACCTGAGGTGAACTGGCAGTGTCTAACTGTTTGATTTCATTTGCGCCCAACAGTATGGCCTCCAGACCTTTGGTATAATTGTCGTAAAATTGTTGATAACATACCAGACCACTGGCATTGGCAATGGCGGCCCTCTTGAGTACCATTTGTTCACCAATTTGTAGGTTCTGTTGTGTCAAATCAATCAGTTCCTGATCCGACTTTCCCACCAAAGTGTTTGAACCATTTTTCAGACATTGAATATCAGCCGATCTGTCGCTAATAACTATATATTTTTTTATAGATATAGATTTAATAATAAATAAAAAATTTTAATTTAATCTAATATTATTGATTGCAATAACTAACCCAAAGTTATATATAAAAAGCTAATTAAAACAGTTGCTAATAATTGCATTGTTTTTTTAAATTAGTTTAAACTATTAGTTAATAAATTGTTATTTTTAACTAAATACTGTATATTTTTTTATCTCCTATTGAATTTTGTTTGTTATATACTAGCAATTTTAAAAATTGAATTTGTTTTCAAAACAAGTGTTTTGTATTTCAAAATTTATGATTAATAATAATCAATGACATCTAATTTTATTAACGCACTTAAAAATTTAAAGTTAAATTAAGGAAACAATAGATCAAGGTAATTAAACGTTTAAATAGATTTTTTTAAATATGATAAATAATATATAATAATAAATTGATTTATTAGTAAAAACAGGTTGCACATGCTAAATAAAATAATATAAATCTATTTATTAAAAAAAATATTAGTAAATAACATTGAATTTGAAATTAATTTGACATGGTTAATTGTATTTACGTAGGTTATACTGTATAGCTTACATTTGTACTTGTTAATTATGAGCAAAATGTGCAATTTTATTATTAATAAATATTTTAACTATCAATTTTTTATAATAAAATTTATATGTTACAATTATATAATATTAAATAAAAATTATTATTTAAAAATGATACTAAACTTATAAAATTTTGAATATTATATGAAATATATATATATATATATATATATATATATATATATATATATATATATATATATATATATATATATATATTTAAATGCAATTGTTTTAACTAACTAAAAAATTTTATAGTAACCTAACTTTATAACCAATAAATTATATTAGTAATTATAAATTTACATTTTCTACTTAAAAACTTCTAAATATAATATTAAAGTATTTCAACTTATGATAAAAAGTTTATATAAATACAGTATAAGTAAAAGTAACTAAAATCTTTAAAAATAATTGTAATATAATTAATTCATTTAACAAAAATAATTTCAATATTAGTCTAAATTCTAATCATAAAATCATTTTTAAAATACAATAGACTTTGTTATAAATAATATTTATATTTTTACTTATTTTTAACTAATACTAAATTTTAATTATAATTTTTATATACCGGCAAATTAAATGAATAGTCATATATTTTTTGTAAACAAAACATATTATTATTTTTACAAATATACACAAAAATAAAATAAATAAATGTATTTAATAAATAATTTTTAAAAATAAACAATAAAAAATGTAAAAATAACTTTAAAAATATATAGAATATAAACTGTAGATAACATTAATATAATTTATAAGACATAAATTAATTTAAATTAATATTTTTTGAAAAAAAACTAAATAATTGCAATAAATATATAGACAGATATTTGAAATACAATAATATTAATACTAATTATTATTTTTTTGTGGGAAAAGACTTCATATAAATCTTTCGACAACTCATACAAACGCAAAAACACCGGATTATTTGCCAGCCTTTGGTTTTTTGTTAGGTGTGATCGCCTTTTTTGGCGCCGATTTCGGCGGACTCACTGGTCGGCCAGTATCGGAGGCCACTGTCATAATGGAGTCGAGCGACTTTCGGCTGTTGAGCGCCCGCTTTTTCAGTTTGACGCCCGACTGTCGGGTAAACAAGTATATGCCGACCGCACCGATTAGGGCGACCACCACTACTGTGGCCACTGTGACACCAACGATAATCATCGTAACGTTGGATTTCTTGGGTTCGGCACCACCACCACCATCACCTGCACCGTACTGGCCATCGCCTGCTGGTCCGGCTATCAACCCTTTTGGCCGCTTATTGTTGTTGTAAAGTGAAGTCTGTGTACTTGTAGTATATTTGGTCTTTGATTTGACGGTCATAACGTAATAATCAAAATTGCGAACATTGAGACCCGTTTCCTCCAATATATCGGCTACCGGTTCGTACTGTTTATATATATATATATATATATATATATATATATATATATATATATATATATATATATATATATATATAGTAGTATCAAAAATAAGTGATTACAATAATTGTAATATTTAATTATTGGCTGATTGGTTGTCATATAAATAAATTGTTAATTAAAAATACTAACGTCTTCTTGACTGTCAATTGGATACTCAAGAGATTGTTCTGTGCGGTTGTTATTGTCTTTTAAACGATTATTATCTTTAATATTATTATTAGTATTATTAATATTATTACGATTATGATTGCTATTGTTATTTGTATTATTATTATTATTGCTATTATTATTGAAATATCTATAATTCAATTTAGTATTATTTTGATTGACAGATTTTGATGTGTTAATGGTATTGTTGTTGTTGATTGGATCAGATACCACCAACTTATTAAACAATAAGACAACATATATTAGCTTTAAAAATAACATTATTTTTGCCACATATACTGAATTAATATATCAGAAATTGAAACAAAAAACAAATAGATATTTTTTATGAGTGTGTTTGTAAACTAAAAGTTTTAAATTTAACGAATATTTTTTAGATAAACGAATAAATATAATTATATCAAAAAAAATCAGTTTAAACGATGATATATTTAAAAACAAAAAAAATCACGTGAAATAATTATTTATATCACTTTTTTATTGTTGTGCTGTATATACTGTATATATATAACATTTATTTAATTTAATTTCTAAAAAGTAAAATACATTTATAGCCAATTGTATGATAATATTATCCCAACAATTAGGAAACAATTAGAATAAATGATATAAAATAATAACAATAATAATACACTTTTACGCGCTTATCATATCTGAGAGACTCATATTAGACTCAAATAGAAATCTATTTTTTTTTATTGAATGAATTAATTGAAAAAATTGGTAAAAAATTTTCTAATTTTAAAACTGTATGTTTTGTTGTGTTGTATAATAAAACAAAACAAAAATAGTCTTCAGCTATGAATGGACATGAAGTCATAAATGGACAGCAATTCCAGTATATCTATAATTTATATCTACTATTAATTGTTGTAGTCATCAGCATTGCACTGGTATATCAAACTATGGCTGATTCACAGCTACAACAGCCAGATCTGTACTGTTTGAATCGTTTGGACTCTATTGAGTACATACCGGTCAAAGATATGTACTTTATTACTAGTGGTGGCTACTATTGGTTTATAGCGGCTAAAAGTTTTCCACCAAAAGGGCCGACTGGCAAACTGCCGGAGCCGTTCAAACGAGGAGATGCAGCCATCTTTTTGGACAAACAGACAGTTTGCCAAAACAATGCCAGAGCGCCGAAAGTAGCCAAAAGTCTCACTGAACAGGTCGTACTGGTGATGGAGAGACGGGAGGACGGCTCCAGACAAGTGCATACATTTGATACGAAAACCAGCAAATGGTCGGATCAGCCGAAAAACTTTAATACCAATGATATATTGAAAAAAATCAAAATAGACTCGAAAAGCATTGTTAAAGACATGTTCGGTATCCGGATGTCCCAGATATATGTCATGCTTGACAATCGGTACGCCGGTATCGAGTGGAAGGATGTCTGTTTGGCCGACGGTCAGGTCAATGGCTATCAACAACAAGACAGAGGTACCATAAATCTTCCGTTTTCAGTAACGGTGGATGCGGTCACTGTTGTCAATATGAATCAGTTGCATATATTTCATGGTCAACAGTTTAGGACGATAGATATTGTGGACACACAGGCCGATGAGGGCGTACTCGGACAGTCATCGTCATCAGGCGATAGTCCGTTGCGGCAATTCTTCAAATTCGGTGACAATAAGACAGAGACCGACTGTTCCAGTAGACCTACCGGCGGCGTTGGTGGCGTTGGCGATAACAATAACGATGACAATAATGGTAATCCAAACCAACTGAAATCTAGTGGTGATTCAAATACGGCGACTAAGAAAGGTGATGGCGGCGGTGGTATATCTGGTTTGACAATTGCGTTGGTAGGAGTCGGTGTACTGATAATACTGATAGTGATGGCCGCTTCTTTGACCTTTTTCTTGAGCCGTAAAAAGTCGTCGACTGCTAGTAGTGGTGACGGCGATGGTGGCCACGCCCCTTCAGCCAAAGGTTCCGCCAGTGTTGGCGGTCACGACCTTCCAGCAAAAGTTGCCGTCGGTGCTGGTCACTCCCATCCAGCCAAAGGTTCCGGCGGTGTTGGTCACACCCATAAAGCCAAAGGTGCCGCTAGTGGTGGTCATGTCCATCCAGTCAAGGGTAAACAGCCGCCGCCGCCGCGACCACTCAAGTCGTCAACTGTTGCCCCGAAAGTTAAAGCAAAAGCAGCGCACAAAAAATAAATTGACTGTCAATAATAATATCAGATAATTATTTAATAATATTATTTAACCACTAAATTGAAAAATTATTTTATTTTTTATTATTTTTTACGTATTTTATATTATACTAAAAAATTCAATGATATCATTAAAGTATATTTTAATTTATTTATTATATATTTAAAAAATCATATTTATTTTTGTTCATTTGTTTATTTGAATTATTTATTAGTAAACACATATTTTTTCATTGGTTTTTTGTTAAAAAAAAGTTTAAATCTGATATACAGAATATATATAAACATTATTTGTTATTTTATATTTACTAAAAAAAATACAGTAAATATTTATTACTAATTTAATATATAGCATTTTTTATAAAAATTAATTTAATTTTCTAAATATTTAACAAAATAATTAATTATTTTTCAATTTACATAATTCTTAATTTTAATTAATTAATTGGTTTCTTTTGAATTCAAAAATAAAAACATTGAAAATAATTGCACAATAAAAGTACAAATTTGTGCAGAAAATAAATAAATAGATTTTTTATGAGTAATTGGAAACTAAAAGTTTTAAATTTTATGGATAGATAAATATAATTATAAAAAACAGTTTAAATGATGATATATTTAAAAAAAAAACAAAACACAAATTCACGTGAAATCATATTATTTAATTTGAAATAAGCTATAAAATACTGTAAAATAATTGATATATAAAATGCTGAAATAATACAGTATTCACGCGCTTCTCATATCTAAATAGATTCAATCAAATAGAAATAATAATTTTTTTTTGAATTAATTAATTAATTGATAAAAAAAATTGGTACAGAATTTTCTAATTTCAAAACTATATTTATCGTTGTGTTGTAAAAAAAACAAAAAAATATAGTCTTCAGCTATGAATGGACAGCAATTCCAGTTTATTTATCATTTATATCTACTGTTGACTGTTGTGGTCATTAACATTGCACTGGTATCACAAACGATGGCTGATTCAGAGCAACAACAACAGCCCGATCTGTACTGTTTGAACCGTTTGGACTCTATTGAGTACATACCGGTCAAAGATATGTACTTTATTACCAGTGGTGGCTACTATTGGTATATAGCGGCTAAAAGTTTTCCACCTAAAGAACCGACTGGCAAATTGCCGGAGCCGTTCAAACGGGGCGACGCAGCCATCTATTTGGACAAACAAAGCGTTTGCCAAAACAATGCCAGAGCGCCGAAAGTTGCCAAAAGTCCCACTGAACAGGTCGTACTGGTGATGGAGAGACAAGAGGACGGCTCCAGACAAGTGCATACATTTGATACGAAAACCAGCAAATGGTCGGATCAGGCGATAAGCTTTAATAGCGATGATATACTGAAAAAGACCAAAATAGACTCGACAACCAACGTTACTGATATATTCAGTATCCGGGTGTCCCAGATATATGTCCTGATGGAAAACCGGTACGCCGGTGTCGAGTGGAAGAACATCTGTTTGGCCGACGGTCAGGCCAATGGCTATCAACCACAAGAAAGAGATACCATAAATCTTCCGTCTAGGGTAAAGGTGGACGCGGCCACTGTTATCAATACGAATCGGTTGTATGTATTTCATGGTCAACAGTATAGGACGATAGATATTTCGGACACACAGTCCGCGGAGGGCATACTCGGACAGACAACGGCATCAGGCGATAATCCGTTGCGGCAATTCTTCAAATTCGGTGACAATAAAACAGAGGCCGACTGTTCCAGTAAGCCTACCGGCGGTGACGGAAATGGCAACGATAAACCCAGCAACGGTGCTAATGGTGACAATACTGATAATCCAAACAAACCGGACTCTAGTGGTGATTCAAATACGGCGACTAAGAAAGATGATGGCGGCGGTGGTATATCTGGTTTGACCATTGCGTTGGTAGGGGTCGTCGTAGTAATAGTACTGATAGTGGCGGCCGTTTTGTTGACCTTTTTCTTGAGCCGTAAAAAGTCGTCGACTGCTACTAGTGGTAATGTCGATGGTGGCCAAAACGGTTCAGCTAAAGGTGCTACCGGTGCTGGTCGTGTCCTTTCAGCCAAAAGTGTGGCCACTAAACAGCCGCCTCCGCCGCCGTCACGACAACTCAGGTCGTCAATCGTTGCCCCGAAATCTAAAGCTGTGCCCAAAAAATGAATTGACTGTCAATAATATTATCAGATAATTATTTAATAATATTATTAACCACTAAATTATAAAAATTATTTCATTTATTATTATTAATTTTAATTATTTTATTTTACAAACAAAACTTCACACATATCTTTGAAATATATTTTTTAAAACTTATTTATTATATATTTAAGAAACTATTAATTTTTTTAAATTTCTTTATTTCATTTGATTTATTAGTTAACATATTTTTGATACATATTTATCTGCTTTTTGTTGTAAAAAGTTTTAATCTGTATATATCTTATTTGTTATGTTATATTTAATAAACAAAAATACAGTAAATATTTATTAATTACATTTTTAAAAATAAAATAAATTTAATTTTGTAAATATTATACAAAATAATTGATTATTTTTCAATTTACATAATTTAAATTTTAATCCATTCTTTGGGTTTTTTTTGTATTCACAAACAAAACATTGAAAATAATTAAAAGTATTTGTTTTATCTCTCAGTGATTACTACTTCAAACTTTTAATCCTTTTAGTAAATTTCAACAATATTTCATACATTTAGTTATACAATAATATCTAAACTTCAAAATAATAATAATAGTAATAAACATAAGACTAGCAAACAAATGTTATTACATTATAAATAAATTTAAATTTATTTTTAAAGCATTTATGTCTATATGTATTATGATATAACATAATATTAGTTTATAGTATTAGGGTTTTGTTTACAAATAATATTTCAAAACCAGTGTTTTCTAATATAGTCTTATGGTTTCTATAGATTTGATAACTTTTTTTTAATGATAATTTGATTTAATTGTAAAATTGTAATAATGTAATAAACATATTACTAAAATTTCTGTTTTAAATACAGTCCAAAATAATAGTGTTTTTAATATTTTATTGATTAGACAGTAGATATTTTTCATGAACTTTATTTTGGAGTAATTAATTAACATTTAACTATTAATATAAAAATATAATTAAAATAATTGTTTCTTTTTTATTAATTTTATAACTTATTTTATAACTTATATAATTAATTAAATGCCAGTGATATTTTTAAAATTTAATCTATCATTTTAAATTAATTCAGTCAACAAATTATTCTACAATATATTGTATTAAAAATAAATTTTTTATTTTTATTATTAAAAAAATAATATCAAAAATTTATTTAATTTTATCAAATAAAGTGATAGAGTATTTTAATTTTATTGAATGCATATCATGTATTGTAATAAATAGATATATCAATAGTACTGTATATATATATATATATATACTGTATATATGGTATGGTATGATCAGCGCAGACCTATTCGTCACTATTTTTTTTATTGTTTTTATATAACACTTTGATTGATGATTGTCTGCAAATAGCATTGAAAACTATATTATTTCCCTAAAGATTGCAACAAAACTATTAAATATTAAAGTCTCTAATAGTTTCCCAGTCTTCTTGACTCTCTCTCTCTCTCTCTCTCTCTCTCTCTCTCTCTCTCTCTCTCTCTCTCTCTCTCTCTCTCTCTCTCTCTCTCTCTCATTCAATATCAACAATACTCTACACAATACAATACACTAAAACATTTATCAGTAAAATTGAAACCATAATCTGAATATTGGTGTTTCACATTCAGCACCGGTATTACTACTCACATACACACTTAGCAGACATACATAGGATCTCCCTTTCCTTTATGATAGTATAGTCAGACAAATGATTTTCTGATGCAAATAAGTCTCTCTCTCTTTCTTTCTTTCTTTCTCTCTGCAGACAATATGATACAGTATGTGTGCTTTATATTAATTTGGTAAACACTATGCAATTTAATAATATTATGTGTATAAGTATTAGTAAAAATTTTTGCTTAAATAGGCATAAATCTATAATATATGGACATTAGTTTTAAAATGTATATATAAAAGCAAACACATTATATATTAATATTAAATATATATACAGTAATAATATTCAGAATATGTATATTAATATATAATATCTATATTAAAATATTTGTGTGTACAGTATATCTGTTATGTATGTGTTTGATATCTCAATCATCATTTAAATTATGATTGTATTGAATATTATCTTCAATTACTTATGTCTCGCCACCTAATAGATGGATATTTATATTATTGCATTTATATATCGTTATAGTTATTATTATTATTATTTTGGTATAATTTTATATTTAAAAAAATTAATAAAATAATAGCACATAGATTATTATACAAAATATACTAATAGTTATGACTTAATGTTTGTCTTTTTATTTTATCAATAAAACTATTATTTTACTAATATCTAATACTATACGATAAAAATGACATTAAATTATTTTTTATAAAAAAAATTTCTTATAATAAAATGCAGATAAATATGATAAAATAAATATTTTCAATTTACAAAAAAATAGAAAATAAAATATAACATATTTTGATTTACAGTCAAACAGTTTACTTTTTTTAATATAAAATATTTTAACATTATCAAAATGCTTTCTCTAAAAATTTAATATTCAATTTAACGTATATATATATTTTTATTTTTTTAATAATCTAAATTTTATGCATACCTTTAAATAAATAAAAAAAATTATTAACTAAAAATAAATATAAATTCAGTGATAATGTTTTGCATTGAATACAATTGAATATTTTAGATTTAATATATATATATATATATAATATAAAACATAAAGTTATACAATATGATTAAATTATAATAATAATTACTCTATTATTACTATTATTATTACATATACTGTATATATATTTTTATGTGTATGTATATACAGTATATGTATATATATTTTTTGCTAAACTATTACAAGAATTTCTATATTAAAACACTAATAAATTTTTCAAATACTTGGGTATAAATTTCAAATGCTATATTAGAGACTTATAATAACTGCTGTTTATACTATTGATATATTAGTTACTAAATGTTTTAAAACATTTTAATCTATTATACACTGACATTATATATTTATTTTCATATATAATATTATTATTTCTTAAAATACTTTAAAATTACAAGTATTTCAAAATATACAGTACATTACATTATATACAAATATACTACTGTATATGTTAATAAATAATTTAAACTTTACATACAATATATTTACTGTCATAAAAATGGTTTTTTCAATTTCTCTCTCTCTCTCTCTCTCTCTCTCTCTCTCTCTCTCTCTCTCTCTCTCTCTCTCTCTCTCTCTCTCTCTCTCTCTCTCTCTCTCTTTCTCTCTCTCTCTCTCTCTCTCTCTTTCTCTTAAACAAACATACCGTATGGTTTTAAAATAACTACCATTTTTTAATGATGCATAATATGTTAACATAAATATTTTAATTAATTTTGAAAAAAATAAACAACATTAGCATTACAATATTTGTTATGTATATATATATAAAAAATTATTTTATATTATTTTATTGTTTTGTTTTTAATTTTTTTTGTATATAACATTAATGATGATAACAATGTCTCAGTCTATAACATATTATTTCCGATACATAGCCAAACATATCTATTGGCTATTAATAAAATTGTTGACATTATTAATAACATTGGGATCGTATTACGCTTACGCTGAATATACAATAGTCATACTATTGATTCAAATATTCATTAAGTCCATGTGCTCCAGGCAATTTTACATTGACTGTGTCGATAGTATTTATCAATTTTATTATCGATACGCATGTTTGCTCATTGACTATTGGGCTAACATTAAGGTATGTCGTTATAAATATATTTTTTTAGATAACCAAAATTTTTAAAATAAAATAAACTACTTATAAATTATTATAATATAAGTTATAATGCATTAACTAGAAAATAAAATAAAATATTATTTAACCTTGACACTGGCACTGGGATCATTTTACTTTCTCTCTCTCTCTCTCTCTCTCTCTCTCTCTCTCTCATGTAATTAAAAATAAATTTATTATCTAATATATAAATATAGATAACACTTTATGGTGACATTGAACTGGTAGACAAACTACAGGCCAATAACGTACTGGCCTTATGTAACCATCAGTGCGGGGTTGACTTTTTTAACGTACATTATTTGCTCAATAGATTTGGCAAACTGTCCCGGGTCAGGCATGTTACTACCGAACCATTTCAGTATATACCATTGGCGGGACACTCATTTTTTATGGTATATTCAAAATCAATTGTCAATTTGATAAACAAACACTATTATGTAATCTTATATATATATATTTGTATTATATATATAATATTTTATAATAAGATAATTCTATATAGCATACAAAACAATTAATATAATTACAGTATTACGATATTTAGTAATTAATTATTAAGTAATACATTATCGAAGACCAAACATTTAAACAATTTATCATTATTTTCTACAGTATTTCTATATATATTTCTACTGTAAGTGTGTGTGTATTATATTATTTAAACAAATATTATATACAGTAATTTGATGACATATTGATTAATAGACCACTAAAATTTAATATACAAATAATTGATTACAATTGTATTGAATACAAGTTATACACTCTATATACTACGGTATAATAATAATAATACAGTATTGTATATAATATAAATTATAATTATATTATATATTTGTTTGAAGCATTCATGTATTTATCTGAAAAGAGGAAAGGGAGATAAATTTGATCCGACACAGATGATCAAAACGTTGACATACCTCGAAACCAATAATATACCGGTGAGTCTAATATTGTATTGTTGTCCACCCCAACCCATTTACCCCATAAACTTAATATTAAAAGCATTATTGCCATTTATTGTAGTAAATAATATTAATTAATTAAATAAATAAAAATATACTCACCTATACAATAAAAATAGGCTATGTATACATGTACATTTAAAAAATACCAAAATAATAATAATTAAACAATAAATTAGCTCGGTCAATTAGCCTGATAATGATAGCATATAATATAAATAATGCATTTATTATATACTGAATATTGAATTATTATAGAGTTGGATAGTACTATACCCTGAGGGAACTTTCTATGATAAGGTCTATACTGATGTGTTGGCCGATAATAGACGATATATGAATAAAATTGGTGTCCAGCCATTCAAGCACCTGCTTATGCCCCGTTCCCGGGCACTTAAAACCATACACAAACAATTTGGCCACCGATTCGATGCCGTCTTAGACATCACAATAGTCTATCCTAATACCAGAGCTGGCAATGGATTGAGACGATCGACGCCGTCTCTTATCGGTAAATGTTATTAAACATAGATTACAGTATATATATATATTTATTTATATATATAAATTTTTGCAGAGTATTTCAGTGGATATCATAACTTAGTGGACATACACGTGCGGCTTATCGATGTACGACAGGTGCCCAAAGCGGAGGAGGAACTGGACAACTGGTTGTACGAGTTGTACCGTCAAAAAGATGGTCAACTAAGCCAATACTACGAACAGAATAGGTCCATAAGCGAAATATTTGACTGTCCACCGGGACAGGAATATCGTAGCGATCCCCGGACTACCCTACCCAGTCTGCTGGGCACTAGTATTGTTATTGGATTTTTAATACCGAACCCTTTATATATTTATAATATAATTGTGGCAATAGTTTTAATCATTACTCTCATTGAAGTGTTTATAAGTTTTAATTTTATTAAAACTTATTAGTAATAAATTATAGATTGTTTTATTATTAAAATATAAATTACTTATCAATAATATCTGTTATTTAAAATTTATATTTTTATTTGTTAGTCTTAACTAAATGTTGATAATTATAGTTAAATTTTAGTATATTTTATGATATTTAAAAAAACATTTTAGTATTATACTTAATATTATAGTCTAGTTTTTAAAAAATTTATTTTAAAAAAATGATTTTTCTTAATTAAACTACATTTTATAGAAATAAACAAATTAACTGAAAACATTAAAACAATATTATTATAAAATTAAATAAAACATTCATAAAAGTTTCACAAAAATAATAATTTTTATTTTATTTCAAAACAACAATTTTGAATACATTTACTTGAGTTTTAATACAACAACAAATATATTTAATATACTGAATCTAATACAGTAAATGAATATTTTTTTTATCTAATAATTTTATAAAACAAAAAATTTGTAATATAAAATAATAATAATAATAATAATAATAATGTTATACTAAACTACTAGATGTTTAAGCACCGATAGTCAATGAGTTTGAGTCAAACTATATTTATTTTTTCCAACCATTCCAGCCGTTGTTCCACGAGTTGGATCCGAGACCGCTTCTCCAGCCACCACCCAATCCTCCTTTAGCCCAACCATTAGTCCAACCGCCACCCAAACCGGAGCCGTAGTAGACACCGCCAGTATTACCTGACCATCGGGTGGTCGGTGCTGCCCAAACACTTTTACCAGTGGTCCATCGGGTGGACGGTGCTATCCAGGCACTGTTGCCCGACCATCGATTGTTACCGTTCCAGGCCCAGGCATCGCTATCCCAGCCGTTGTTCGAACCCCACGATTGGCCACCGTTCCAGTTGTTCCATGCAATCGGTTGTCGGCTCCAGCTGCTGCCGGTCCAACCGTTACCGCGACCCCAACCCAGTCCACTCAATCCCTGTCCACTACTCCAACCGTTACTATTCCAGCCATTATTCCAACCATTATTATTCCAGTCATTATTCCAACCGCCGTTACCTCTCACTACCCAATTGTTGCTGCAAACAGCTATACCCATGAGAGCCGATAATAACTATTTTTTTTAAAATCAAAAATTAAATATATAATTTATATATATATAATTATATAACATACCAATATTTTATATGACATATTTTTTTATAATATAAGCACAAATAGTAAATAATAAACAATTATTTTATATTATTATTAAAGTTTGTTGCAAATGATATGGTTTCTTATTCAGACAACCCCTTTATATATACTCAAAAAATATACAGACATTTGAGCCTTGAATTTGAATATATATATAAAAAAATCATTTTAATTTTTTTGTTAATCATAGAATTATAATAATTTTTTTGGGTACATGTTTTCTATAATAAAATATATATTTTATTTTAAAATATGCATTTATATTACAAGTATATACCACACATAACCTCATGTACTTTCACTATCTATTGCCTTCAAACAAAAACAAAAAAAATAATAATAAAATTCAATAAAAAAATTATGATTTAAATAACTCAGTGAAAGGTGATATGCTTTTATTATTATATAATAAATTTTTATATTTTAGTAATCTTATACATAAAGATATTATCAATGGGAAAAGTCTTCACAAAAAAACCACACAAACATTATCTATTTAATTAATCCAATGATAATCACCTAACAATGTCATATCATATATGCTCATTGTCACATATATCAGTACATACCCGGGTTTGTTATCTAACTGTGCATTTACTTAGTGTAATACAGTAGCTTATTATTAATATTATACAAAACTTATATATTGTGTATGATATTCAATGAATTTTAATTAATTAAATTATTTTACTACTATATCAATTAAATATAAATTTTATTTTCAAAAAAAATATTATTATAAATAATGTAATACTGTATTAAATAAGTTTTTTTTAAAAATAATTACAATCTAATTTACATAATAAGTTTATTTATATTTATATTAAAATACATGAGTATTATTTTTTTTATTTGTATTAATAAATTTTAATTAATAAAAATCAGAGTCATTAATTTATTAATAATATAAAGTACAGCCAGAATATTTAAATAATTGGTTTTAAATATAGTATATATTTACTGTATTTAAAAACATTATGTAAATTGTGTAATTTAATGGCATAAAAAATTAATTAGTAATTTATAAATTCAAAATAATAAATAACTTATTAATTAACAATATTATATAACTTAATTTGTTTAAATTGAGCAATTTTTACACAATTTTTACATCATGCAACATAATTTTTCGTATAAAAAAAATAAAATAAAATCACAAAATAAGTTAATGACAATTTTGATTTATTTTATTATCATAATTCAAATAAATTTAATTAAAAAAAACAATTGAAAACAATTTGTTTTTACAAATAAAAATAATACAATCATATAAATTAAATAAATGAGGTTTTTATTTGTCATTAAAAAAAATTTTCAATTAACATTTGACATTAGAAAAAAGTATTTGTATTTATAAATGACATGACTTTCAATATTTTTTTTTTGGGAGAAATATTTTTTTTAGTATCGTTGGGTCAGCACCAGTAGCAACAAAAAAAAAATTAACGGATGCCAATTGGTGTATCTATTTCCAGGCCAAACGGTTGTATCCAACGTTGTTGAGTCCGTAGGTGTAACCACGGTTCAGGCCGAGACCGCCTCCGAGACCAGTGTTGTAGACGACGCGGTTGGTGGTATACGGGTAGTAGCCGCTGTAGCCGGTGTTCGGGTACCATCGGCTAAATCCATTGGCCCAGGCGTCCGAGTTCCAGCCGGTATTGGCGCCCCATTGTTGGCCACCATTCCAGCCGGACCAGTGCGAGCCAAAGTTGCCATGATCGCCCCAACCGCCCCAACCACCATTGCCGCTCCATCCGCTACCACCGTGACCTCCGTGTCCGCCGCTTCGTATTATAACCTGGCTCATGGCCAAACCCAATAGGGTAGCTAAGATCTGGACACCAAAAAGAGAGAGAGAGAGAGATTTTAGTTAAAAAATTATTATTATATTAAATATCAAACATTTAAGCAAATAATTGAATTTTCTATTTACCAATAATTTCATCATTTTTTTCTATTGAAGTTAATGTAAAAACTTTAGACACAAACAACAAATGCAACTATTTATTTGTGGACTCGGATTGTGTGCCTCTTTTATATTTATAGTAAACACAACCGAACCCATCAAAAACCTTGGCATTGGGTTTTTGTCTCATAATTTATTATATTATTATTATTATTATTATTAGTTTTGATCTATAATCTTAAGTAATCTCTCTCTCTCTCTCTCTCTCTCTCTCTCTCTCTCTCTCTCTTACCAATCATTTTAGGAGTCAGAGACTATTACTACTACTAATACTACAACTATTTACTACTACTAGTACTAATACTACTACTACTACTACTACCCCCTGAAAACCGGTGACAAAGATAGAGTAAGTGAAAGCTTTACTTTCAAATTAATTGGCTATAGAAAGCTCCGGGATGTGAATCATTGACTAATGTATAAATTATATTGACTGTACATACAGTATACTATATATATACTGTATATAGAAATAAGTGAAAGTAAATCTTTAAACCACATATTTTATTGTCCAACCAATTGAGTTGTTTTTTGTTATTTTATAAAAAGTAAGTTTAATTAAATCGCTTTTTTTATTATTATCTGATAAATAATTAATAATAAATCAAAAATAATTCGATACTAATGTCGTGCAAAATACTGATAAAGGGTTTTTTTAACCAAAAAAAATACATTTAAAAATATATTATTGTATTTTTTTTTAATATGCAATTTATATACAATTTTAATAAGACTTAACTTTCTTTTAAATAAAAATAATTTAACGGCTAATTGAAGTCATAAATTATTTATTGTATAAAAAACTGTCGTTTAGTGTCAAACACTTTACTTATTTTAAATTAATTTTTAAATTTGTTTTTAGCCCTTTTTTATTATCTTTTAATATATCTTAAAATTTACCTGTATATAAATGTATACAGGTGCAATGAAATGAAATTTTAGTATTAAAAAAATTATGATTATCAAGGTAATATACAATGAATAATCTAAACTAGCTATCTTAATATTAAATATATGTACGTGCCAAATATATTTTATAAACAAATGAAAAAGTTTATATATATATATAATTTAAGTCTTAAATATTTAAAAAGATTATTTTATATTTTAGTTTAGTTTTTTATACTTTAAATTACATATAAAACTGATTTTTATCATATATTAGTATATAATGTATATATATATATTTATCGTACAAATAATAATGAAAGCAATTAATCTATATTTATGGACACACACACACATATATACACACAAATGTATTACATAAGTTATCTGTCAGTCACATTAGGTTAGGTTAGAGAGAGAGAGAGAGAGAGAGAGAGAGAGAGAGAGAGAGAGACTAAATGTTTCATTATTATTGTGTATTTGGAACCGAAAATAAATTTTCTAGACGTAATGCTTTAAAATTTTTATAAATATATACCAATAAAAAAATAAAATTTACTATATTTGACATTTTATTAGCTCACCTGTAAGGTAAATGTCATATTCAAGGCTAGAGACGACTCTACTATTATATACCTGTCCTTTTCTGTATTTCATTAGTTAACTTTATAGTTATGGGTATCCCATAAGTAAAAGTGATTTATATTGCAATCAGTTAATTACAAAAAAAATGACCAGTTTTTGTGGGGTTAAATTATAATAATTTATAATTATTTTTATAAAGTTAACTAAATGATTAATTTGTAAATAAATTGAATATTCTTATACAGTGATAAAATTATTTATAGCTTATTTTATTTGTGCTAGTTAATTAGTTAATTATTTATTTTTTAAAATTTTGTTACATATAAATCCAAAAATTGTATTATAAATTATTTAAATATTACTCATAAGCAATTTTTTTTCATATATAATATATTTTTATTAATATTTAATATAAAATGCTTAACTATTATAAAATTTTAATCAATATGATTAAGACATTTATTTGTAAAAATAGTTATACTAAAAAGTAAATATAAAAATTGTTTTTAAATTTAAATTATAAGATAAATCAATTTCTCACATTTTAATAGCTACTGTATTGAAATTGCCCTGAATTTTACAATTAATTATAAATTAAAATTTTATTTTCAAAACAAAATGTTTATACTATAAAACATTAGTATAGTTTGTTTATATAAACTACAGATACTGTATTGAAACTATGAGAGAGAAAGAAAAAACATTGAAATTGTTTACAACTTTGTTGACAATAAATGACAATTAAATTAATACATATAATATATATATATTTTAAAATAAATTTTATAAGATGTTTGTTATGACCTTTAATTTTTGTGTTCAAATAAATTGTATAAAATAATGATAACCTATTGAAACCTTTGAAATATCATTAAAAAAAGTCATTTTAATATTATTATAAAATTCAATAAAATTCAAGTTTCAATCAGTTTTATCTTAATCCAAATTTTCAATCAATAATAATATTTTTTTTATTTATTAAAATATAAATTATTTAATTTTATTTATGATAACATCTTTTTTAAAAAATAAAATAAAATAATAAGAGAAAAATAACTTTAGAAAAATATGGTCATAAATATTAATGATTTTTTTTGTTTCAATTGTATAATATTGAAATATAATTTGTTTAAGCAATAAGTACAAAAATAAACTATAATATAAAATACCTGTATAATAAATAACTATTATATTTGATATTTTAAAATAATGTATTAAGTTAAACCGTAAAAAAATACAATTATAATAATAAAAAAACTATATTGACATTGAAAAACTTAATAATATTTATTATTTATACATATAATTAATATTACTTTCTATGTTTAAATACAACAATAGCCAGCACTAGAAATATGGCCATCCAAGCAATAGTGGACAGGTAGCCTAAAAATACCCACATATAGCCAATATGATAGCCTTTTAGCATAATGTTTCGCAACGCTATGATGGCCAGTGTCTGAGGTAGACAGTAGCTGACCAATCTGAGTTCGTATGGCATTCCCTCCAATGGCCAAATGATACCCGATATGAGTAGAAACGGGTAGAAACAGCCCAACGCTACCATAATTGTCGAGTTTTCTGTCTTACAAAACGCCGATATTAGCAAACCTTGGGATTTAAAAAAAATACAATTAATTGAAAAACCAAAAACATTATTTCGCCACCCGATGGGTGCTCTTACCAAATGACATGCCGGCCACGCCCTGCATCAGCACCAGTACTATCACGTATAATATGTTACCATTGTTTGGCACTTCAAACACCAGAAACGTAAATATCATTAACAATATTGTCTGGAGTGTGACTATGAAAAACTGGACGATCACCTGTGCGACCAAAATTTCCGTCAACTTAAGTCCGGCTACTATTGATCTTTCCATTAGGCCTTCTTTGCGCTCAATAACCAGAGTCATAGCTGTCAGTCCCAATGCCATAAAATAGATACACGACATGACAATACCCGGTGCAATGTAGTCACGAAACTTCGGGTCAATCGAACCAAATACAGGCGGATCGACAAACTCGACCAACGGATCAAAGACACGGATCTGACGTTTGGCCTGCGATTTGCTGACAACATATTTGTTGATCACTTCGCGCAAGAAGTCAAACTCGGCGTCGATCAGCACTTTGGTTATTGTTTGTGTTATTATCATATCTTGACAGACAAACAGACAAACAAAACAAAAATATATATAAATATAAAACAATTATTTTTTTAATTATTATTAAAAATATCTGTGCTCTTGAAGAAAAAAATAATGATAACAATAATTACCGCTAAAGTCACCATAAAATTTAATGGTACTTTTGTCGATATCTTCATCACTGGTCAGCTCTTTATTGTTAAACCGTTTGGCCAGACTTGCGGTAAATCCATTTTGAATGATAATAGCGCCGTAGACGCCATTGTCGTCGTGGACAGTCTCCAGTGCCGTCTTATTTGATCGGAAATGTTTCTACAGTATCGATATATATGATATATATAGGGATAGGGATAACAATCATAGATAACACAGATAATCACAGTTGTGATTGGGAACTAATAGACACACAATTAGCTATTCACAGGAGACTACAGTACCGGTAATTGATTTAAAAAAAACACTTACAAATGTGATTGTCTTGTTGTCCACTTGTCGGAGAAATGCTGGACTCAAAATCATTGTCGATAACGATGAGTTGTCGGCCGATACCGACTGATCATATTCGCCGTTATAGACGGCAACCGGTAGACCATAGGGTTTTGTACCGATACACAAGCAAAATATTATGATAATAATAGTTGGCAATATTGTCTGAAATATTAGTAGACTATTGGAAGCATACAAGTGGTGGTAGTGGCAGTAGGAGGGAACGGTATGTATAAAAAAATAAATAGAAAATACTGTAATTAGTCATTAGTAAAGAAAATGAAATAATTTTTTTAAAAAACAGTTTTCGTTTTACGGTTTGTTTCGCATAACTCTCAAAAAGTTTTTGTGTGTCTGTGTCTTCACCCGTTGCATAGTCGACACCGATGGCAGACTCTTCATTGGCTGTCCATTGACTGTCATCACTGTCTTATCTATCTTAATCATTGTATTGCCCTGACTGTCGTCAGTGTAGACATCATCAACAGTGTTAGTCATCTTATTTCTTGTGATTAGATAGCTTTGTGGCAATTGTATGCCATCATCGTTGCTGTTGTTAGTATTGGTACACATCTTGAGAAATACCTGTTCTAGTGTACTGATCCCGAAATGATTGAGCAAATGTTTGGGCGAATGCTCGACAAGTATTTTGCCGGATCTCATCAGTGATATCTGATATACAATAAAAATAATAGAAAAAAACACTGATAGGAACTGGATATTAAATTATGACTCTGGACTGACCATATGAGCCCGTCGGGCCTCTTCAATATAGTGAGTGGTAATTATGATTGATGTCGACTTTTGTTGAGATAATATCACCAAATGTTTCCATATCCTATAATCAAAATAACAGTTAGTTATAATAACTAAGACAACATCGACAGTAACGGTATAAATATTTTAATACCGTTCCCTTAAGACGGGATCGGTGCCCACTGTCGGCTCATCCAATATGAGTAGCGGAGGATTGTGTACCAGCGATAGTGATAGAGAGACCCGGCGTTTCTGTCCACCACTTGATTTTGTTTATAATAATAATTAGATAAATATAATTTCAATTAAATTCATACCTTAAGGTATCTATACGTCTTTCCGGATCAGGTAAGTCCAAGAAGTCGACCAAAAACTTAATACTCGATAGTGTCTGTTCATCAGTCATACCATAGATTTTGCTGAAGTATTTGAGCGCCTCATTCACTGTTATCTCCTGAAAGAGAGCTAAGTCCTAATTAAATTTAATAAACAAAGAAAAAAAATTAAATTTTTTAAATACATTTTCAACAAATATATAATTTTCAAATACTTGTGGCATAAATCCGACCCCTTTGCCCGGTATATGATTAAGAGGATCGCCATTAAGTTTATCATTGACTTTGACGGTACCCGACTTGGGCTTCAATATACCCAAAATCAGTTTCAATAGTGTAGTCTTACCGCAACCACTTGGACCCAGTAAGGCATAACTGTTTGGTTTTTATTAATTAAAAAAAATACAAAAAATACTACCCTCCCGCCGCCCCCGGCTTAATCATACATACATAGCACTTTTAGGTATCGACATATCTAGCTGATGGATGAACTGTTTGTTGCTTCTGCCATAGGAAAAGCATAGCTCCCGTACCTTAACCATCAGGTGATCCCAATCTAATGATCCAATCTTATCAGACATGTCCTCCTCCTCTGATGACGGATCGTCGTCTTTGTCGGTCACCGATGAGGGTTCCTGTCCTTCACTGTCCACCACATTGTGTTTCTGTTGATAACATACCGGTGCAAATGAATCATATGAGTTATTAATGCCGTGCAATGTTAGCCGCTCTCTACTAGAGTTTAACATTATTTTTTTTTATTTGGCAGAGATTATCAATTCATACAATTATATAATCAATAAAAATCTATTTTTTCACTGTTTTTTTGTTGTTGTTGTTATCTTTATTACATCAATAATAATACTAATAAATGAATTAATAATTATTAATTACCAAAAATTTAACTAAAACTGCTTTAATAATAAAAAACACTGAAATTATTTATATATCATAACAAATAATTAAATATATTTAGTAGTAAACTATTAATAATAATTATTTGTTTTGAAGTGTGTTTTACTGATTAGATAATTACTTAAATTATTAGTTTATTTTTGCATTATATTATCTTTCTTTATACTGTATATTGACATACAAAACATATTTTAAAAGTTCAACTATTATTGAAATAATAATATTAATTAATTAGAATAAATAATATATTTGATAATTAATATTTCAAATTTTTATTATCATTTATATATTAAAATATTTTAATAATTATCTTAATTTATAGTATATATACACTGTATTAGTGAACAAAATATTATTAATTTAGGCTAAAATACTGATACCATAGTGTGTTTAAATCTATTGAGATAATTGTTGTTTATTTTTTTAACTAAAAATATTAGATATCTTAATATATTTTAACTGTCAATATACTGTACTATAATATATTATACAAAATATAATACTTATATAATACTATATACATGTATTTTTTTTATTTATAACAGATAAAGTGATTTAAATTTGTGTTTTTCAAACAATTACTATTATGTAATACTGTTATATTTCTATAAAACTATTTAAACCTTGTTTTATTTCATAACATTGATAATATAACATAGCATTTAACAACAAAAATAAACTTTATATCTAAAGAGATATTTAACTTAATTTTGTATGTGTGTGTAAATAATATAACTTTGTTTTTTCAATAATTATAACAAATTATTATTGGTTTTCTCATAACTTTAGGCAATGTATCTTATTATAGTTTAAAATGATGTATACTAGTTATAATTTTTGGTAAAATAATATGCAAACATACACAATTTAAACATTATGTAGTATACAATGTATATATTAATAATTTTTTAAAAAAATTGAAGGTTATTTTCAAATATAAAAATAATAATTTATATTTTGGACAGCATAGAGATAAACTGTATAATGAGTGTTGAGAGCACAGGTATGCTTTGTCGATGAAATTGTACATTAGATTGATTATATGGTAAGATTAACATAATAATTAAATTTACCGTACAATCAATCTATTTCAAAAATAATAATAATAAAATAAATAAAACTATTGCTTAAAATACGAGTACATGTATATAATTTTGTTTATATATATATACGGTACTGTATAAACTACTATATTAGTGAGGACATACCTTTCGAGCACCGATAGTGTGCACATTAATCTCGGTATCAATTTTGTCGCCCAACTTTCGCTGTTGTTCCACATCAATGACAACCTGTTTATTGGTGTCGGTATTGTCGGCTTGAATTTTGTCAACAGTTTGTCCGTACGGATCGTTAAGTTGTTGTTGAGTTGTCGTCATCATCGGTGTCGTCATGTCTTTCATTTTCTTCTTATTTTTCTTATCTTTTTTCTTCTTTTTATTCTTATTGTTGTTGTTATCGTCAATATTATCTAACAGTTGTTTCTGTCTGACACTGAACCGTATCAATCGCCTACCGGTCCGCTTATCGGTATGATTGGCGGCCGACTGTTCGGCCAATTTGATAGTAGTGGCCGTGGCCATTGTCGGTAAATTATTGGTCGGGTCATCATCGTTTCTGGTCTCCATATATTTATTATATATCACATATATACACACACACAATTGATAACTATTTTTTTAAATTATTTATTTGCCACAATTATAACAAAATTAATTTTTGTTTTGGTTTATAAATCTAACAAATAAATAAATATTTATCTTATAAAAACATATTGTTATATCAATCGATTGTCTTGAAGTCAAGTTATATAAATCACATTTTTATATTTATACACAAATAAAATAATAATACAATACAATGAAAATTCAAATTAATTTTTTTTGTTCAATTTTTCATAAATTTAATTAATAATAATCGCGCGATTGATTCAATAATTTTCTTATATTTTTATATTTATAATATTTTTTTTAATCTAAACAACTAATACAATATAATCGCGTGATTATCTTTAAAAAACAATTAATTCTATCATTTAGTTTATATATTTTTAATTGATTTAAATTTGAATTTAGTTTTTAATAATAACAGTAGTATTAATTATAATTAAACGATTTTATTGGCTATAAAACTCTTAGAAAAGTTGAATACAGTAATTGATAACATCAGCACCGGTTGGTTATACTGTACTTATAGTTGGTTTCACTAATGATTAAACCATTGAAAACAGTGGCCAATAAGCCAATGGCCAATCAAGTGTCATCATCTACTACTACATCAACAGCGACGGCGACGACGACAACGACAACAACAAATGCATTTCGATGTTACGTTGAGATCAATCAAACCAATCATCGACTGATATTTCCCGAAGTGATCGCCAACAAAGGTCAGTGCATATCGTTTGACCGGATTCTGGCCAAACTTGAATCAGTTGTCGGCGATGTCGTTGACTTCAGGACTCATTTGTTTGGCTATTTGAACTCAAATAAGAGCCGACAATACTTGTCGATCACTACGAAACGGTTCCGAGTGGCCAATGCCTCGAAAATTTTTGTAAAACCGATTCACAGCAAACAACACAACAACAACAATAATAACACCACCAGACCTGTGGTTGTGGTTAACACCTCTGGTGGAGATAATAATCGTAAAGCTGACAGTAAGCTTAGTAAGCTTCGGGATGAGTTACAAAAAGAGCTTAATTTGTGCGAAATAATAGCCCTGGCATTGGCCTTACATCCCGATGAACAGGTCCAGTGGCCGACAATTGCCAGTGTTATGCGCGTTAAGGGACATCCTATCAGATCAGATCAACACTGTCGCCAACTGTTTATGTATGTCATCGACCGATACATGATTTCACTGTCCAAGAGATGCTTTAGTAAACAGTATTATTTTTTTGGTAATAATAAGTCATTGAACGACAAGAAACAGGAGATCATCAAAATCTTGGACTCGCTATCACTGAAATCGCTGGTCAAACATCACACTTGGAAATCGATTGAACGCTTGAAGACTATGGCCATCGTCCGCGAGACTGTCCAACAGCTGGTGGACCAAACGTCCGACAAATTGATTGATTGTTGTCGGCCAACAACTCTCACTGGTTGTCGTCAGCATTTGCCGATGATGTCCGGCGACCACTGATATATATATATAGATATATATGAAGACAAAGTTATTTATTCAATCAAATCTTATATGAAAACTCTGAAATATTTACTTTATATTTTGTTGTTGTTTTTAATGATTTATTTTGATTTACTATTAATTAATTATTTTTAATTTATATATATTTTTTAAAAACTTTTTAGTTAACTTTCTTATATAAGTTTATATTCATTAATATACATATAATATATTAATTTTTATCATTTACTATTATTTTTGTTTTGTTTAATAAAAGCTAAATTGAATTCAATTTGAATGCAATAACTTTTAATAATTAGTATTATAATTATTTTTATATTTAGAAATTAAATCAATGCTTTTTAATACTCTATGTGTACGAGTTTTTAAACAAAATTTATGACATAAACTATAATATTTTTGATTAAAAGTTTATAAATGTTTTAATATATATATATAAATTAAATAATTTTAAATTTTAATATTTATTTTTTTTATATTTAATAGTTATATTTATTTAATTAATGATCAAACAATTGAAATCTACTAAATTAGTTAAAACCAAATATAACATCATTTACAGTATTAATCATCGTTTATCTTAATTATTAGGATATATCTAAATCTGTATATACAGTATAAATACTTTTGTGACTAATTGCAATTTATTGTAAATAATATAAGATAAATATTAAAAAACAAAAATGATTAAAAATTGTTGTATTGCACTGTCAAACATAAAGTTATAAATCATAGTTTATGACATTATTTTATTATGATTTTTGTAGAGATAGTTGGAAATTATTTCATTACATAGTATAAAATAATAACGGATATAAAAGTTTAGTAATAATAATAATAATAAAATGCATATATATATTAAATTGTAGTTTCCTTTTATTTTTTAATACATTTATAAATATGAAAAATATAAAAAAAATCTAATTCCCATATTAAGTAATTTACAACAAAATTTCAATGTTTWTATATATAAAGTATAAGTAGTTTTTTTTAGAAAATACTAATAAATAAAAATAATTAATTTTATGTAATAAACAATTATTTAATCAATTAATCAGTTAATCCAATATTATGGCTCAGATAACCAGTGATCGTATAGTCCAGAGTAAGCTCAGTCTCAAAGAAGTTCAAAACAATGTCTATTTGTCGACCTTTTTGTTGGGACGTCTACTACAACACAAAGACAAACAACTGATCGTAAAATATATTTTAAATAAAATCAATGAAAAATTATTATAAATTGTTTTTGTTTTATTGTAAACGTCGCCCAAAAATAACAAATAACAGGTCGACTGTCTGACGGGCTGCCAATGGACGGGCAAAGAGCTATACGAAGTATGTCTCAGTTTGGCCGACGCTTTCATCAACGAGTTTGACCTGAATATCGGCGATACGGTTTGCTTTTGGTGTCCCAATAGTGATGTCCACTCGATTGCCTTTTTGGCTACCATTGTCTCGGGCGCCACATATGTGGCCATTGATCTTAATTATTCATTAAGTAATAATAATAATAATAATAATGTTATTAATATTCAATAATTGTCATATAATTATAAAATCAAAAATTTCAGTAATGTCTTCAAATGATTAATGATAAATATAATATAATAGATGACATCCGGAGAGTCATAAAACTAAGTTCAGCCAAATTTCTTATCTGTTTGTCCGACAATTCACGTCAAGCGCTGACACTGTTGAAGGAATCGACGACATTAAAAGTATGACCTATCCGTATAAGAGATCTGAAGATATATAATAATTTTTCCCGACAGCACCTGTTCATCATCGATGGTAATACTGATGATTGTGTCTACGAACAGATAAACTGTAATTTTCTGATGCAATTCATGCGATATAAGTACAAACCAGAAGCCGATTCACTGACCAAACCGGTTCCGATACCGGTGCCGGTAGCGGCCACTGATATCTGTTGTATGCATTTTGTCAAACAGACCCGCGACGGTGTACCCAATCAATTGATACCAATCATCAGAACCAATGCCAATCTAATTCAATCGGCCTCACAGTTGCACGACTCGCAGATACTGGCCCTTACGGATGACGACTGTATTGTTGGCCAACATTTTGCCGACTACTTGGGTGTCGTACTATTTTGTCATACATTAGTTTCGGGCACTAAAATTGCATTCACCAATAGCTACTTTACCCGTCAGAAAGCACTGGGATTTGTTGGCAAATATCGTATAACGTGTGCATCAATTGATTTATCGGAATTGCTTTATATGTTGCGAAACGATGTGGATATTCATAATTATAGGTATAGTTAAACATTATAACTAAAAAAAATTTAGTTATTTATTATTTTTATCAGTAAATCCAGTATTGATTTCTCCTCATTGACTGATATACTACATACTGGTTCACCATTGCCTCACTCGGACTGTATCGTTGAGGAAGTGTTCAAAAAATTGTGTCCAAAATATTTCAGATCAAGTAATAGTAAATTAGTTTTTTTTGTGTTAACAATATCGACAGTAATTATATTTTATTAGTCTACGGGACGCCTGAAACGGGAGTCATATCGTGTAAGTGGCGAGTGATGGCCACTGAATGTGTCTATGTTTGTCCGACCAGTTATTTTAGTGTCGGATATCCAGTTCCCGGCGTTCAGATTAAAGTAATACATCCGCAAACGGAAAAGCCACGAATGGCCAACAAAATCGGCGAAATTTGTGTGAAAAGCGCCCAAACTATCGATAAAACTCGTAATCTATCGGTCGTTACGCGCAACGCCTTTACGATTGACGGCTTCTACAAGACTGGCGACGCCGGCTATTACGACAGCGATGGCCAGTTGTATGTCGAGTGTAGAGTCAACGAACTGATCTACGAGGGCCAGGATGTGGTGAATCCACAGAATATTGAGCGACTATTCAAACAACATTACGCCGTCAAAGAGGCTGTAGTTATCGGTGTCGACAACACTTGTGGTGGCCAGGAATCCGACGGACAAATTTGCTGCGCTTTTGTCGAGTTAGCCAACAAACATACCGTAGTTACTGGACAGACATTGAAAGAGTTTGTGGCCACTAAGGGACGGGAATTGAAAGGCGACGTAATATTTATCGATGAGATACCACTTACATACCGATCTCAAGTAAACCGTATGGCATTGCGTGTGATTTATAATAATTTGCACACATATTCACTCATTGAAATGCTATAAAAATTTTAGCAATTATTTAATTTTTAAAAAACTATATATTATAGTGTAGATTGAAGTTTAGGGATGCGAATAATAGGAGGGGAGGAGTTGGGATTGTAAGGTGTAATTCAATTGATAGGGACTCGACTATCGACTAAACTATAAATATAATAAATATATAACTGATACCATATAAAGGATTTAATTGCTAATCAATTATTTGTGCAGCAAAAAGAGATAAATAATTATTTTTAAAAAACAAGTTATTATCTTTTTTAAGTTTGATTTGTTTATGTGTGTGTATATATATATAATATTTAAATAATAAAAATATTTATTTTTTTAGTTGATTACTATATTTTATTTATAATATATCATATATTATTAATATTTGTATACCTATTAATACTGTATATAATTATAATTGAAAATATGAATACTAAAACAAAATTGTCAACAAATAAACAAACAATTAATCAATTTGTCAATCAATAAAACAAATCAATTGATAGGCTATTTCTTTTGACCAAATGGTTTGGTGAGCTTCGGGTCGGGAAATATGATACCATTTTCATTGATTCTGTTGTAACGTAACACCAGATTAGGGCCGACGTTATGAAATTGTTTTAATACTTTTTGATTGATTTGAGGCAAATAAATGTTTTGGTAGTTGTTTTTAAATTTAAATGCCGGTAACGAAAACTTGCCGCCGGCTTTCCACTTGTAATCCTGTTTGCTGGTCAGTTGGGGTATCGGAAATATCGGATGATTTGTATCGTAGAGATAGATAAAAGGTCGACCCAAATGTTTGCCATCCCTGTCGAAGTTGTAGCGGATTTCGGCGGTTAGCATATACTGATAGATAGTATTGGGATCCGAGTATCGGCTATCATCCAAACAGATGAATACGTTGTAGAAATCGACAAAATTTTTGTCGGTTATATAATTGTCGGTAAGCGAGAACAGTATATATCCGATGATGTCCTGTTTGTTTTTGTGTCCAATAATCAGTGCGTCAGTAATGGCCGTCAGTGGCATCAGTGGACAAACTGTGGCCGGTAAGACTATTCCATGTGGCTCCACATCCTGGCATACCTGTGCCCAATCCATAGAGACAATATTGGTGGACAAGTCGGACAAACGGAAATAGCCGGATACGAATGTCATGGTTTTGCCGACATCTTTAGTTAAATCTCTTCGACTGATTTGTATATCATTGACACCTTCGGCAACAATAACCAGAAGCTGATAGTAGGGATAAAACGATGATTTTGGGACAAGGTTTTTAAACTCGTCCTTAATTCCCGTAGCAATGCTTATAGTTCCCTCACATATACAGAAGCTGTCCGTTTTGAGTAAGGATGTAAAAAACGATTTGTCTGAACCAAATTCTGTGACCGCCAATAGGGCGTCGTTGGCCACTAGAAATACATACCGATTTGACAGCGAAGGCCCAGTGCTTACGCCAGTCGGATCATCAGTACAATCCTGAGCTATACGTTCGCCTATTGGCATATTATAGGGGGCGTACAGACCGCACACACTATGTGACTGTCGATACATGTCGATAACACGTGCAATATAGCGATGAATATTGACCTTAGTCTTATCGGTACGGCTACTACACACGCTTAAGTAGAGTGAGGCCGCATAGGTACTACAGGTAACTACAGGAGCCGCTATATCTTTATAGTCGATAAATCTAACGGTTCGTTGGGAACGTTGTTTTTCTTTACTGATCAATAATTCCAAATAAATACCGTTTCGATAACTGCTTGGTGTTGTGTTAATCGGTAGGCAATCCGATGTCATTAATACAGGAAATATTGAGTCCCTATACAGTGTTATCATTTCAATGTTGCGAAATCCAGAGCTGACACTCGCAATGTCTAACAACACCAGAACCAGTGTATTGTTTTGCTCTTCTGTCCAACCAATGACAGCACCGGCCACGAAATTAGCGGCTAATTGTGGCAAAACTACTGTACGATTGATCATAGCATCGGTAGTCAGTTCTCTGGGCTGTTGTGTACCAAATACCGGTGCCACCGGATCTATATTTTGATCGTAGGTTTGCTTGTATGGATCAACTGTTTGGCTGTCTCTCAACATTAACACTGGTCTACCCGTACTATAGGATACTGCTCTCGGTTTTGGATATAAATCTCGTATCGCACCGGTATCTGACATTTTTTTTAGCTGTTTATACAAATAAATTGTTTAATTTGCTGATTAACTGTTGATATACTGTAAAATCAGATTTTTAAATTTAAATCACGAGAGTATTAAACAATACGTTTCAAAAAAAAATACTAGTCTTTAGTTACTTTTGGGGCTTCGCTTTAAATAATGTTTACATTACATAACATACTGTAGTTACTGGACAGACATTGAAAGAGTTTGTGGCCACTAAAGAACGGCAATTGAAAGCCGACGTAATATTTATCGATGAGATATCACTTACATACCGATCTCAAGTAAACCGTATGGCATTGCGTGTGATTTTTCATAATTTGCACACATATTCACTCATTGAAATGCTATAACAATTATTTAGCGATTATTTAAATTGAAAAATAAATAACTGTATATTACAGTATAGTTTAGATAAGTTTAGGTTTAGATATGCGAGTGTTATATGGGGGTTAGGATTGTTAGGTTTAATTCAATTGATAGGGATATCGACTAAACTCTACCTATTATAATAAAAATATAATTGATACCATATAAAAGATTTTAAGTGCTAATTAAACAATTTGTTTGCGCAAATAGATAAATAATATTTATTTATTTTTTAAAAAACAAGTTGTTGTTTTAAAATATTGATTTTTATCTATTCATATAACAATAAAATTGAAATTTTGGAATAACTATTTTTTTGATTGCAATTATAATAAGATATAAATAAGTAATAATATATTTTTATTATACTATTTAATGTTATAAATATTATTGTTTTAATAACTAATTTATTTTTCATCTACTTTTTTATTTGACATTTATTTTTTCTTTTGTGTTATGTTTAATTTTATGGTTTTAGTTTAATTTTTAATTTATTAATTAGTGGTAAATATTTTAATTGAATTGTTTTTAGTTTTAATTTGTTGTTAAATGTTTATTGTTTTTGTTAAATTTAAATTTTGTTTTATATTAAGTGAATTTTTTGTTTAGTTGAATACTATATACAGTATATATATTATTTGTATTATATATTACAAACATTTTTATTAATTAAAAACTATTAAATTTTTTTTGGACCATACGGCTGTTGGATGAGCTGCCGGTCAGGAAATATGAGACCATTTTCAACGATACGGTTGTAACGCAATACCAAATTGGGACCGACATTACGAAATTGATCTAATGTTGTTTCATTGATTTTTGGCAAATAAATGTTTTGGTAATTGTTTTTATATCTAAATAACGGCGACTCAAACCTGCCGTCTGCTCTCCATTTGTTTTCCTGTTCGCCGGTCAGTTGCATCACTTGAAACACACTGGTATTGTGCAGATTGATGACCGGACGGCCTAAATGTCTGCCATCATTGTCTCTATTGTAGCGAATTTCTGCATTCAACACAAACTGATAGATAGTACTGGGATCGGAGTGTTGGCTATCATCCAAACAGATCCAGACATTGAAGAAATCGATAAAAATTTTGTCGGTTTTATAATTGTCTGTAAGAGAGAACAGTAAGAATCCTTCCATTTTGTATTTGTGTTCAATAATTAGTGCGTCGGTAATGGCCGACAATGGCATGTGTTGGCTAAATCTGGCCGGTAAGGCTATGCTAATTGGTAGTAAATCATCGCATACCTGAGCCCAATCTAGAGTGGCAACATTGGTGGACAAGTCGGACACACGGATAAAGCCGGTCACAAATGTAATGGTTTTGTTGACAACTTTACTGTAATCTTTTCGACTGATTTGTAGATCATTGACACCTTCGGCAACAATAACCAGCAGTTGATAATATGAATAAACGGCTGGTTTTGGGTAAAGTTTTTTAAACTCCTTATTAATTCCGGTTGAAATATTTGCATTGCCCTCAATGATACAGAAGCTATCAGTTTTGAGTAACGATGTAAAAAACGATTTGTCGGAACCCGATTCGGTGACCGCCAATAGGGCGTCGTTGGCCACTAGAAATAGATAGCGATTTGACTGCGAAGGCCCGATACACATATCAATCGGATCATCAGTACAATCCAGTGCTATACGTTCGCCTATTGGCATGTTATAGGGGGCGTACAGACCGCATACACTATGCGACTGTCGATACGTGTCGATAATACGTGTAATATAGCGATGATTATTGACCTTAGTCTTATCGGTACGGCTACTACACACGCTTAGGTAGAGTGAGGCCGCATAGGTACTACAGGTAACTACAGGTGTCGACTTTAAATTTTTATAGTCGATAAATCTAACGGTTCGTTGGAAACGTTGTTTTTCTTTGCTTTTCAATATTCCCAAATAAATACCGTTTCCATATCTGTCTGGTTTTGTATCCATTGGCTGACAATCCCATGTCATTAAAACGGGAAATATTGAGTCCCTATACAGTGTTATTACTTCAATGTTGCGAAATCCGGTGCTGACAATCGCAATATCTAACAACACCAGAACCAGTGTATTGTTTTGCTCTTCTTCTGTCCACCCAATGACAGCACCGGCCATGAAACTCGCGGGTAATTGTGGCAAAACTACTGTACGATTGACCATAGCATCGGTAGTCAGTTCTCTGGGCTGTTGTGTACCAAATACCGGTGCTATCGGATCTATATTTTGGTCATCGGTTTGCTTGTATGGATCAACTGTTTGGCTGTTTCTCAACATTAACACTCGTCTACCCGTACTATAGGATACTGCTCTCGGTTTTGGATATAAATTTCGTATCGCACCGGTATCTGACATTTTTTTAGTTGTTTATACAAATATACAATTATTTAATTTTGCTGATTAACTGTTGATATACTGTAAAAATCAAATTTTAAATATAGTTTTTCAAAATCACGAGAGTATAAAACAATGTGTTAAAAAATAATATTTAATATTGTAATATATTTTATTAATAGTTACCAATTATTTTTATTATTATAACTAATTTTTCAATATTACTAATATAATATTTATCTAAATTTATATTTTATATATATAGAAAAATTTATTTTTTTAGTGATTAATTAGTTAATTAAATTTTTTAAAAATTAATAAAAGATAATTGCAATTAGTTTTTCATTGCATTTTAATTCAATCTTAATATATCAATATATAAGTAATTTTTGATGAAAAAGTTATTATTAAGTTATTGTCATTGACTTTACAGTTGATTAGCTTCTCAAATGCTATTAATTCATATTTTTGTTATTTAAAAACAAAATTTATTTAAATATAATCTAAATGATATAAAATAATTTATTATTTTACATACATAAATAATTTAAATAAAAATTCATTAATTAAACTAACTAAATATTGAATCAAAATTTTTTAATATAAATAAAATACTATATATATAGACAGTACACACGATATTTAAATACAAAAACAAATTATTAGTACTTTTTCAAAACAAAGTTTATTAAAAACTTATGAACACATGTTTGTAAACAATTTTATTATGTTTGCGATATCACAGTCTTGTTATTTTTATATTTTGTTTAAATATTTATTAAATGTAATTGTGTTTAATTAGTAACCAACACTTTGGTGGTATGAAACTTAACAACAAAAATATCCGTTAAAATGTTAATTAGATAACAATTATAGTAATAAAAAAAAATAATTAACATATTTTGTTAGAAAAACTACAAAATTTAAAAAAAAAATAATATATCAAAATATATAACTTTTTCACTTAATTTATAAACCAAATTTGATAATAGCTCTTGAAATAAATAATAACTTATTTTTAAAATTATTAATTATTTCTTTTTAAATTAAAATAATTTATTATTTAAAAAAATAACAATAATAAGTTGTCAAAACTTTACTAATTAGCAATTAGACTAAAGTGTATGAATGATAATTTTTATCGATTTTTACAACACAAACAACATTAATTATAATACATTATATTTACATAACTTTTAACTTAAACGAAAATAAATTTTTTCGACAAAAAAATAGTATAAAAAGCAAATACTTTTACTTTTTTTATTTATCAGTTGCATTTCATTTGCTTAATATTTCATTTGATTGATTTATTTATTTGTATTATACATAAAAAAAACAAAAATGTTGTCAAAATGTTTGTGTCTCTTAGCTGTTATTGTGGCCATCAGTGGCACCCACTATGACGGCGGATACTCGACATCGCACCGACAACAAGACAATCATGGTTTGTATATACTGTATATATAAAATTATGCCATATTTTTACATTTAAAAGTTTTTAATAATTTATAATATTTTTAAGGAAATTACAAGTTTGGCTATAATATAAAGGACAAGGAGGGCGGCGAAAATTCACGAGAGGAAAAGGGTGGTCCACACGGAGGTGTTGTCGGATCATACAGTCTGTATACTCCTAAGGGTGGCAAACGTACTGTTCACTATGTGGCCGATAAACAAGGATTTCGAGCACATGTCGATACCAATGAGCCGGGAACTGGTCATCAGGACGCCGCCGATGCCATCTATAACGGTGTAGACAACACTCACGGCTATAATAACGGCAATCAACATACATACAATCAACATCAGAGCCATAATGATTACAACAACAATAATAATAATAACAATTTTAATGGTTATAGTGCTCAGGCATACCTTGGAAATGGTAACAATAATTATAATGGCCAGGGTAGAAACTTGAACAATAACAACAACAACAATAATAATAATAATAATAACTATGATGGCCAAGGACCTTTGATCAACTTCTAAATTATCCAAATTGATTATATTGTTAACAATTATAATGACATTACGGTAATAGTCTAATGACTGACTAACTAAACTAATAGTGTATTGATTTATTTATTTATTTTAAAATAAAAGTATAAGATTAAAAACATTTTGTTATTATTATTATTAAAAACTGTGTATTAAAATATTTATTAAAAAAAAACAAACGAAATAAACTAAAAATTTATGATCAATATATGCTACTAATAATTCTAATTAATTCAAGCGGTAAAAATTTATTGTATTAAATTTTTTCCAATTATTTTTACTATTATTACTACATTAATAGATTTTCTACTGTATATTAAAATTTATTATTTATTAAAATGTAATTTTCTATATTAAATATATAATTGAAACTATCGGTAATTGCAATTGTCTCGCCCCAACAACAATTGATTAAATAAAATTTAAATTATTTTAATTAATACATTTAATTTTTATATTTTGAATATATTATAAATAACATAAAATCATATATAAGTTACTATAAGGTGTGCACTAAATATTCATAATTGACATAAAATTTGGTGAACTATTATTATAATAATTATTATTATTACTGTATTTAGCAAATTATGCTACTATTGATTGCCATTATTTTGACTATAATTGCTTCAAACGTAACTCAAGGTCTACCGTATTGTGACATCAAATCGTTGGACAGTGTCTTCAGTGTCGGTCATCTCATCTATTTTATTCGTTGCGGCGAAGTCTGGACTTTTGACGATCGCATTGATGGAGGACAGGGAGCTTTTCTCAGGGACTACTCGATGCTGGCCTATGCGAGACATTGGTTTGGAGGTCAGTATTGCTACTAATAATCAGTTTATTAATAACAATAGGTGTTTATCCAAACAACAACAAAAAATAATTAATTAACTAAATTAACAGAAAATGTGGCCAAAACTGATGGGAAATATTCGGACGAAAAACTACTGTTCAATGGCTTTTCGTTTCAGGGAATCAGTTGTCTGACACATGCGGATGACTTTAACAAAACATGTTTCCGATCGACACAGGCCTGGGATCGACTAACCATTATGTTTGACCGGACACATGCCGTTCCCTTTTACTATCGTTATATCATCGAAACAGATGACGAATTAGTCAATCCGTTAGGTTTTAAGAAACGACAAGATTTACGAGAAAAACACGGATTTTTGCCGCGTGTCGACCGCTTTTTCGGTATCGGCAGTGATCCGACAAAACGTGAGATTGTCAGTGCACTGTACGACAACCTACTGGACATCCTATATATGGGTTTGTTTTTTTTTGGTTGCACTTTCAATATCTAACTTATAGTTTACAACAATAATCGGTTTACATACCTGTCCTCTCTTCCTTTTGTTCAAACAATAAATAGGAATAAAATACAACAAATACTATTGTATAACACATTTAAATATGAAAAAAATGATTCACGATATCCGCGAATGGCCTAAAGTTAAAGACCAGGACTGGGAGGCTTACTGGCGACTCGGCAAATGTTTTACCGGCAATCTTATAGGTATGTTTGCCTATAGGGGCCAGTCGTACGCTGTCGGACGTATACTATACACTTCACGGGTCTACGAGGATCAGGTGTACACTATGGAGACCAGCGAAGATCAGGAGATGATTGAAATTCAATCGTTGGTCAGTTTGTATAAACTGTTTTTAATAAATAATGAATAAATTTTTATATTTATTTATCAACAGTATTACTCGTACACCGACAACGACAACAAACATCGGGTCGATGTTCACAATCTGAGGACATTTTTCGGATGTATTAACGATAGTGTAAACAATGTCAAAGACAAACAGACACTAAAACGATCGGTAATCGAGGAGTACATACCCGGCGATGACCACTACTGGATGAATGATGTGGTCGATGACGACGACAACGACATCGGCGAAGAAGTAGTCAACATCTTCGGCACAATCGGTGTCACCAGTGATGCCATATACGAGACACTGACACAGACGGCCATCATTTTTACTGTTATTTTGTTTGTGTTGGTAGTGATCAGAGTCTGGTTGAGACACACCCTCCGATGTCCGCCGCCGACCATTGATATGAAAACAAAATGATTTTTTTAAAAATATTAAATGATTTATTCAATGTATACTATTTATTTGATTTATTATTTATAGTTTTAGTTAACTTTCTTGTTATACTAAGTTTTTCTTTATATTATTTTTTTTATTAATATATATATACTGTATTTTAAAGTAAAATTAAAATTAATTTGAAAAAAATAATTGTAAATAATTTTAATTGATTTGTTTATATTAGTAAATTTAATGTATAAATATTTTTATATAAATTATAATATTTATCTATTTGTAAAAATGTGATTTAAAACAAAATACTATAATAATAATAATAATAATAATAATAATAATAATAATAATAATAATAATAATAATAATAATAATAATAATAATAATAATAATAATAATAATAATAATAATAATAATAAAATATAACAAAATTTACAAATCGATACAATATATATTAATTTTTTACTTTGTCTTAAACGATAACAATTTTAGATTAAAAAAATAGTATAAAAGCAAACACTTTTACTTTTTTTGTTTATTAGTTGCATTTCATTTGCAAAATATTTAATATTACTTATTAACTGTATTTCTATTACACTTAAAATCAATTGTCAAACAAACAAAAAATGTTTTCAAAAAGTTTATACCTTTTGTCGGTTATTGTGGCCATCAGTGGCACCCACTATGACAGCGGATATTCGACATCGCACCGATTACAGGACAACCATGGTTTGTATTATATATATATATTATATATATATATATATATATATATTATAAATAATATATTATGCCATATTTTTACATTAAAAACAATGACTGTTTTTGATAAATAATGGTGATTAATAATTTATATATATATTTAAGGAAATTACAAGTTTGGCTATAATATAAAGGACAAGGAGGGCGGCGAAAATTCACGAGAGGAAAAGGGTGGTCCACACGGAGGTGTTGTCGGATCATACAGTTTGCACACTCCTAAGGGAGGCAAACGCATTGTTCACTATGTGGCCGATAAACAAGGATTTCGAGCACATGTCGATACCAATGAGCCGGGAACTGGTCATCAGGACGCCGCCGATGCCATCTATAACGGTGTAGACAACACTCACGGCTATAATAATGACAATCAACATAACTATCATCAGAGCCATAATGATTACAACAGTAACAACGACAACAATAATAATAATTATATCAATCTTAATCATTATAGTGCTCAGGCATATTTGGACAATGATAACAATAATTATGATGACCAGGCTCAGGGTTTAAATAATAATAATAACTATGATAATCAAGAAACATTAATCAATTTATAAATTATCAAAAATTGTATAAATTATTACTAACAAAATTGTTACACAATATTGTAATAATTTATTTAGTTGTTTTTAGTAGTTATTTAGTTTAAATAAAAGTACAGATTAAAAAATTATTTAAAAAAATATCATGTTTTAAAATACTCAAAAACAAAAAATTTGTTATGCTAATTATTATACTGTAAAAATTTGTCGATTAAATAAAACAAAATTTAAATTAATAGTATTTTATATAATTTATTTATTTACGACAACAAACATCGGGTCGATGTTCACAATCTGAGGACATTTTTCGGCTGTATTAACGATAGTGTAAACAATGTCAAAGACAAACAGACACTAAAACGATCGGTAATCGAGGAGTACATACCCGGCGATGACCACTACTAGATGAATGATGTAGTCGACGACGATATCGGTGAAGAAGTAGTCAACATCTTCAGCACAATCGGTGTCACCAGTGATGCCATATACGAGACACTGACACAGACGGCCATCATTTTTATTGTTATTTTGTTTGTGTTGGTAGTGATCAAACTCTGGTTGAGTCTCATCCTCCGATGTCCGCCGCCGACCATTGATATGAAAACAAAATGATTTTTTTATTTAATATTAAATGATTTATTTCAAAATGATTTATTCAATATACTATTTATTTGATTTATTTTTTATTAACTTTCTTGTTATACTGTTTTTTTATATTATTTTTTATTATACTTACATACTGTATATATTATAAAATAAAATTAAAATTAATTTGAAAAAAATAATTGTAAATAATTTTAATTGAATTGTTTATATTAGTAAATTTAATGTATAAATTGTTATTTTATAAATTGACATTAAATAGATTTTACATAAATAGATGAGATTGTTTAAAAATTTAATTAGTGTCTAAATACAATATAAATTAGAGCAATTAAACAACTTTTTGTTGTTTTTTATTAGTTTTATTAACAATATTATAATTATTATACTGTATATACAAAATTTATAGATTAAAACTAATTAGCAATTAAACAAAAATAAAATATTTTTATATAAATTATAATATTTATCTATTTGTAAAAATGTGATTTAAAACAAAATACTATAATAATAATAATAATAATAATAATAATAATAATAATAATAATAATAATAATAATAATAATAAAATATAACAAAATTTACAAATCGATACAATATATATTAATTTTTTACTTTGTCTTAAACGATAACAATTTTAGATTAAAAAAATAGTATAAAAGCAAACACTTTTACTTTTTTTGTTTATTAGTTGCATTTCATTTGCAAAATATTTAATATTACTTATTAACTGTATTTCTATTACACTTAAAATCAATTGTCAAACAAACAAAAAATGTTTTCAAAAAGTTTATACCTTTTGTCGGTTATTGTGGCCATCAGTGGCACCCACTATGACAGCGGATATTCGATATCGCACCGATTACAGGACAACCATGGTTTGTATTATATATATATATATATTATAAATAATATATTATGCCATATTTTTACATTAAAAACAATGACTGTTTTTGATAAATAATGGTGATTAATAATTTATATATATATTTAAGGAAATTACAAGTTTGGCTATAATATAAAGGACAAGGAGGGCGGCGAAAATTCACGAGAGGAAAAGGGTGGTCCACACGGAGGTGTTGTCGGATCATACAGTTTGCACACTCCTAAGGGAGGCAAACGCATTGTTCACTATGTGGCCGATAAACAAGGATTTCGAGCACATGTCGATACCAATGAGCCGGGAACTGGTCATCAGGACGCCGCCGATGCCATCTATAACGGTGTAGACAACACTCACGGCTATAATAATGACAATCAACATAACTATCATCAGAGCCATAATGATTATAGTGCTCAGGCATATTTGGACAATGATAACAATAATTATGATGACCAGGCTCATGGCTTAAATAATAATAATAACTATGATAATCAAGAAACATTAATCAATTTATAAATTATCAAAAATTGTTAACATTAAAATTATTACTAACAATATTGTTACACATTATTGTAATAATTTATTTAGTTGCAAATAAAAGTATAGATTAAAATTATTTAAAAATACAATGTTATAAAATACTCAAAAAAAATTATGCTAATAATTATAGTGTAAAAATTTGTCGATTAAATAAAACAAAATTTAAATTAATAGTAATTTATATACAATTAACTTTAATGTATGAATTATTGTTAAATTTATACTAATTAAAGTTTTTTATGAAATCATATAAACAATTTTTGTCGATAATTGTATAGAAATGCATTAAATTTTATTTATAAAACTAAATAATAATATTATTAAACAGTAAATATTTTATTAATACCCTATAATATTATATTATACTCTAGTTTAATATACAATAAATTTAGTTTAACTCAAATATAGTAATTAATACCAAATTATTTAAATTAAAAATATTATTAAATTAATTTTTAAATTCTGCAAATAAAATCATAATTAAAATAAAATAAATTATAAATAACTATATTAATTTATAGAGTGGATTAATTATACACAAAAAAATATAAATAAACTGATAAATGCAAAATAATTAAGTAATTAATTATTGTAAATTACAATTTGTAATATAAATGTATAAAATTTATTTACAGATATAAGTTTTGCGGTATAAAATATACAATAATTTTATTACCCTTATTTGTGATAAGATATTTTTACAATTTAGTATAGATTGAAAGATATGAAAATTCCGGTAATTATATAATAAATATGCAAATAATAATTATTATTATGACATGTATAGTATTTAAAAGTATATTAATAAAGTATTATTGTTATATCAATTTATAAATTTTTTTTAAAATATTGGTCATTAAAAAATAACAATTAATACAAAATAGTTTAATTTACTATATATTTAATAAAAAAAATACATCAATATTTAGGAATATTCGCTAAATAGGAAATTCGTTTAATTAATTTAATAACAAAAAAATCAATTATATAATGAAATGTTTATTTAAATTAAAATAACCTATTAATTAATATAATAATATGTTGTCAAAACTTTACTAATTATCACATAGACTAAAAATTATAAATGATAATTTTTATCGATATCTACATCAAAACAATTTACTACTAAACATAATATATGAATATTAACATAATTTTTAACTTTGTCTTAAAAGATAACAATTTTAGACAACAACAAAAAATGGTATAAAAGCAAACACTTTTACTTTTTTTTATTTATTAGTTGCATTTCATTTGCAAAATATTTGATTTTATTTATTACACTTTAAAAATCAATTGTCAAACAAAAATGTTGTCAAAAAGTTTGTGTCTCTTAGCAGTTATTGTGGCGATCAATGGCACCCACTATGACAGCGGATACTCGACATCGCACCGATTACAGGACAACCATGGTTTGTATAAAAATATTTTTAAATTAAAAACTATAGCTGAATTGATAATTAATATGATTAATAATTTATAATATTTTTAAGGAAATTACAAGTTTGGCTATAATATAAAGGACAAGGAGGGCGGCGAAAATTCACGAGAGGAAAAGGGTGGTCCACACGGAGGTGTTGTCGGATCATACAGTTTGCACACTCCTAAGGGAGGCAAACGCACTGTTCACTATGTGGCCGATAAACAAGGATTTCGAGCACATGTCGATACCAATGAGCCGGGAACTGGTCATCAGGACGCTGCCGATGCCATCTATAACGGTGTAGACAACACTCACGGCTATAATAACGACAATCAACATACCTATCATCAGAGCCATAATGATTACAACAATAATAATAACAATCTTAATGGTTATAGCGCTCAGGCATATTTGGACAATGATAATAATTATGATGGCCAGGGTATGGGTTTAAATAATAACAATAATAATAACATTGATGGTCAAGGACCTATGATAAACTTTTAAATTATTAAATTGCAATAATTATAACTGATACTAACTTTAAATTATTAATTTTGTAAATAAAATCAATATTAAAATAAAATATTAAGTATAAATAACTGCATTAATTCATAATGGTACGATATATACAAAAATAAGCTTAATAAAATTTATTTATAGATATGTGTTGTACGATATAAAATATATCATTTTATTACATTTATTTGTAATAAAATATTAGTACAATTTATAAGTTGTTACGAAAATATACCAATAACGGTTATTATAATATATATATATATACTGCATATCAAAATACAAATTAAAAAATAATAATTATGACATCTACGGTATATAAATATATTAGCATATATTAATACAGTATCATTGTTATATCATTTGATAAAAAAATATCAAAATATTCATCATTAAAAAATACTATTGAATACAAAATAGTTCAATGAATTGCATAATAAAAATATATAACAATTCATTTAGAATAATACATCAATATTTAGGAATATTCGTTAAATAGGAAATTCGTTACACAAAAAAAATAATAATTAATTTAATTTAAAAATAGGAATCAATTATATAATGAAATGTTTGTTTGTGTTTATCAAATAAAAAAATGAATGAATAAAATTGTGGTGAAAAAATATGTTTAAAAATTTTGTGCAATAACATCAATGTGTAAAAGACAAGTCATAAAAAATAATATTAATCAAAATTAATAATAAAAAACAAACAATAGTTTTGTAAATATATAAAAAATTATTAGATGTATAAATGCAATATAAATTAGACAATTCAAACAACTGTTTGCTGCTTATTATTGATAGTTTTATTATTATTAGTAATCTTATAATTATTGTTGTTATTGTTATGTTGTTGACCACCGACTTTGTTATCATCGGTCAACATATACAACAAGTGTTCAATTGATTCGCAATTCTTATGGCAATCTGGAAGTGACTTCAAGGTATCGATTACGTGATCAATCATTTCATCCAATTTTTTAATTTCTTCATTGGCTTTCACTTCATTTTCTTCCCAAACCTTTCGGTTTCGGGAATATTTTGAACCCAATTTGTCAATCATTTCTTCTTTGACATCAATGGACTTCTTCAACGAACTGTTCTCACGGTTTACCCGATAGAGAGTGTCTTCGGTTTCCTTAAGACTGTCGGCCAGTATTGTCCGCTCAGATGTCAAGAATTCAATCGTCTCTTTTGACTCTTTGATATCTGATTCCAGTTCTTTGATCTTTAGTTCGCATTGTTTTAATTTCTTTTCCAATTCAGACACTCGCGAGTCGTCGACTGATGAGTTGGTAGGACTTACGTCTTATATATACAAATAAAAACAAAGTAAAAAAATTTGTTAGCAAATTGTCATTAAATATAAACTAAAACTACTACTACTTATATAATGTCATAAAACTACTGGCAATTATAATAATAATAATACCGGTAATATTATATAATTATTTTGTTTGTCAAAATGCAGTATCAATCATTTACAAAACTATTATTTGAATATTATATAGTCATATAATAAAAGCTATTAACTTTTAGCTTTAAGTTTTTAAAATTTATATAATACATATATATTTTACTAATACATATACATGGATGGCATTTAAAATCCACTTATTTATTGTTGTTTTTTATAATAGCAAACAGGTATATATATATATAATATATAAAATATATGACACATACCTGTGCTCTTTTATTGCCTGTAAAAACATATATAGCCTAACTTTTTTTAATAATGTAAAAACTTGTAAAATGATTATTAAATTCAAAAGTCGTGATTATTTTAATACATAAGACGTGAACTGCAATACAATAATGTTTTGTATGTTTTTTTTATAAGTTTTATAATATTATATATATAACACAAAACAAAATTAAAACAAAACCCAAAACAAAATAGCAAAAAAAATCTGTTTTTAGCAAAAAATTAAAATTAATGTAAAATATTTGTGCATTTAATTAAACATTGTTTATATGTATGTATGTTTCACATAATAATAACAATATTATAATAAAAAACTATTTTGAATATAACACATATATACTTTACAATAATACCCTGAAAAACAAATCATAAATACAATTATAAACATAACTAAATTTATAATAATAGCTAAAACTTTTTTTCTTATCAATTGTGTGAATAAATACATAAATAAATAAATAAGAGAATAACACAAAAATGCATATTAAAAATATTTGCTAAATAAATTCACATATTTTTTAAATATCACAATAACAACACAAATCATGATTTATAATAATAATTTAATAATTATTATAATGTAAATACAATACACGGCACCACAGTGTGTATATTATTTATCTATTTATTTGCAAATTAAATTATTGATGGATTGGCTAATAATAATTTTTTGATGCATAAAAAAAATTAATGAATATAAAAATATTTTAATGGTATTTTTTAGATATCATATACATTTTATACTTACCATAACTTAATAACTTTATATATATATATATAAATAAATAAAATCGTGCCAAACATATGATAATCAATACAAGACAACCGCAACTAATATGTCATGTCATAACTTATAAGTCAATTACTAATAATCTAATTGTAAATGCATTATAAGTTATAAAATAATAATAAAAAAAATACATCCCAAAACATAATAATAATAAATTATTAATAATACATCAAACCATATGTCTAATAATGATTATCATATGAATGTCCAATCAATTGGTGTATTAAATCTTAACTATTATGTTGTTTGGGGTTATTCATCATACCATGACTCCTATCATAGGAACTGGTCGTCATATAGTTTCTTGACCTCTGCGGTAATCGTAGACTTCGAGTACGGGTCAGATTTGTCGTGCGGCGCATAATAACTTCATGGCCAGCGCCGGTACCATTGGTAGACGTACTGAGACCGCTGTCGCTGGTGTCCCATCGGGATAGTGCTTAATATATTAATACAATACAATAAAATATCAAATAGAGGTTAATATCGATTGAATTATCAAAAATTTATTTATTTTCTATTTCTTTCGTTCAAAAAAATTATAAAATAAGAAAAGGATATATAAATTAACATAAATTAATGCCATTCATGTCATTCATATAGATATATAAGTTAAATAGTTTTATTTTTTTTCATAATACCTTTTCAGTAAAATTATCAGTAATTTATTTAATATAAATTATACTGTAGTAAACCTCAATCTTATACAGTAGTGTTTCAAAATCAATATAATTTATATATGATATTTATATCTTATTATATTAATTGTAATAATAATAATAATAATGACAACTTAGAAAAAAGATAATTATAATAATGTTATCAATACTATACTAATACAGTATTTCATAATAACAATACACTTTAACATTTTCAATAAAAAAAAAAAATTATTATAATATGCTTATAGTTTGTGCAACTAATAAGTTATTGAATTTATTATATTACTTATAATTTATTAAATAATATATAATAAGATATTTATTTCCTGATATATAAGTTTTAATATTTTCATTATATATAATCAAATATATATATTAAAAAAAATTATACAACTTTTTCCTCCCATATTATTATTACGTTATTTAAAAAATACACAAAAAAATTGATTAAATAATGTATTAAAAAAAACTAAATACAATCTATTGTAGGACTGTATTGTAATGTATATTATATATTATAAACTCTGTATAAATACAATGATAAACAAATATAAGTAAAATAATAATAATAATAATAATAATAATAATAATACACTATATTTAATGAAACATATAATTAATCAATCAAGATCATTTAACTATATTACGATTAACTTTTTTTATTATTAAGTGATACAATCATATATATAAATATTAATATCATATTAATCATTCAAAAAAAATAAAATAAAATAAAAACATATATAACAAACACACACAACATATAAAATAAAATACAACAACAAAACTATCAAAAAAAAACTTTTGTTTTTAACATACAATTAATCATATCATTGATTAATTCATTCATTCATTCAATGATATCCTAATCATTTAAATAATTTGTTTAAATAAAATATTAATACCCAGGTCATCATCCACACAATACAAATATATATATATATAAACATACCTTTTTGTTTGGCCAGTGAGCTAATAGTTGAGGCCATTAGCCGAGAGGACGGCGATATGTGCGGCGACAACGGCGGGTGCGCGCCATTGCTTAGCCTGTTATTAGTCGACGGCATTGTCGTTGGTGTTGCGGTTGGGTTTGGGTTTACTGGGAACTGGACTTTACAATAGGTTTGGCACACAACACAAAACATACAGTCATTCAATAATAATATTAATTATTATTTCGTTTCACAATAAAGACAATATGTTATTAATAATAAAAATAATAATTAGTTTATTATAATTATTACGTTATTATTATGACTGAAATCAATTGTCGATTGTTTTTGTTTGACTCTCTCTCTCTGTCTTTCAATATGTGTTTGACTACTATTACTACTACTATAATACTAACTCAATGTATTTAATAAGTTTTGTAAGTATACAATGCATTCATAAAATATTTGAATACATTTATTAAGAGTAGAGTAACTGAAAGCAAGTGTCCAACACATGCATGCATTGAGTGATAGTAAGAGAGAGAGAGACTATAGTGTGTAGTGTATAGTGTATTGTGTGTTAACTGTTGTTTGGGTTTCATTAGCGCCTATGCATTGATGTGTTGTTTATTATTATTATTATTATTATAATTCAAAATATATATGTCATGCGTACTGCATATATACATAGTATGTGTATGTACTAGACGTTTATGTGTGTATATGTATATACTATGTATGTCTATGTATGTATGATGTATGCACTGAGCTATAATTGATATGATATTTACAGATATTACGTGTGTTTTTTTGTTACGTTTGTATGTTATGGTGAAAAAAACATGAATGTATTGTGTAAAGTGATATTAATTTTTTTTTATTAGAGTACAGTAACAGTCAAATGGTTTGCATTACATATGCATTACATAGTATTAAATAAAATAAACTTACATAACATTACAAAACTTAATTAACTTTTTTTTAGAAAAATAGAAAAAAAAACTAATTTTCTTGTTATTGTTGTTATTGTTTAAAATGTTGTTAACAACTAAACTATGCTTTTTTGTAGAGAGAGAGAGAGAGAGAGAGAGAGAGAGAGAGAGAGAGAGAGAGAGAGAGAGAGAGAGAGAGAGAGAGAGAGAGAGAGAGAGAGAGAGAGAGAGAGAGAGAGAGAGAGAGAGAGAGAGAGAGAGAGATTGTTAAAATTATATTAAATGCTTAGAAAAACAATAATAATTAAAAAGTTTTAAAAATTAACATGGACATTAACAAACAAACAAACAAAACATATTATTATATACAATGTAGATAAACAAAAACTATAGATTAAAAAAATTATATTTTATCTTCTAATTAATGGCTCTATTTTTGTAAGCATTTAATTGTGAATTTTTAAAAAAATAATAATACTAACAGTATATAAATAAAATAAATAAATAAAAACTATTTTTAAAAAAGTTTATTTAACTTTTTCTATTTGATAAAAAAAATAATTAAATAATAATAATAATAATGTATAATTAAAACACATAAATAAATACAAAATGTATCGATCAATTTGTTGTTAGGCAAAACAAAAATCAATTTTTTTAATTATCATAAATTATTATATACTATCAATATTAGTATCAGTTAATAAAATCAAATAAAAGTAGTTTTTATTTATTAATAATAATAATAAGAAGAAATAAAACTATTTTACATTTATTTGTAAACATTAATAGTTTTTATTTTATTTAGTTTTTATCGAAGAAAAAAAATGTTTAATTTATTTAATATTAATTTATTTTTTTACACTATTTATATATCCATATAATGATAGTTATTATTATTTCAAAGTAAAGGTTTTAAATTGTTGTGGTTTGACATCAAAAATAGCTATAAATAACACATTATATTCTTCAAACTTTTATATTAATAACTTGTATTATATTATTATTATTATTATGGGATGTGTCTCACTTTGCTATCATTAAAACTATCTTTTTTAAATTAAATTACTAAATAATTTTATTTATTATTTTTTGTTGTATTTTTTGATGCATTAATATTTTTATTTATTTGTTTGTTTTATTTTTTGGTTAGTTTGTTTGTTGTTTATTCAATATCACTGCTAACTTGTTGTCAATATAATTTAAACATTTATTTTTTTAAATAAACAATTTATTTGTATGCAATTTATATATTTTTATTAAAAAAATATACCTGTATTTTTAAAATAGGCTATCAATATAGCAAAAATAATATAAAATAATATTAAAAATACATTAATAATAACATCTTATAATAACACAATGCATATCCTTAAGCGTGTAATAAAAAAATTGTTTTTCATTGAACTATTATTATTATTATTATTGAATACTGTATATAGTATACTACTATTATATTATATTATTTTTTTGCTTTATAATTGAAAATAGTGTGAAATTTTTTATTTGAATGCAAAAAAAATAGTTCATTATAATGTGATTCAACATTTTGATTTAATTTAATTTTTTTACACACACACACACACACACACACACATACATACATAGTATTACATGTATTACATACACACCATATAAAGTATATTATAAATTATATTATGTATTGGTGAACATCATATATTATAATTTAGTATTGTTTTTTTGTTGTTGATGAGGTATTGAATTTATCAACAACAGCAACAAAAATGTTAATTCATAATTACTGTATTATCATAATTGTTAATATACATATAAATAATTATTATTTATTAATTTATTAAAATTTCTAATAGTATGTGTATGTATATACTGTATATAATATTTACTATAACTGTATAAGTTGTGTAAATTAAAATTTTATTAAAAAAAATTTTTAGGTGACTGAATTTCAAGTGAATTTTAAAACAATTTTTTATTTTGCTGAAAAAACTCATTTTGTATATATCATATATTGTTATTATAATTATAATAATTATAATAAAATATAATATAAATACTTATATATATATATAGTTTATCCCTTTTAAAAATATTTTTGTGTAAAAGTTGTTTCTTTCGGATAAAATATTAAATGCGATGACTCTTTTTGGGGTCAATTTATTATTATTTATTTTTTGATGGCTATATAATGTACTAAATATATTGGTTTTTCAAAACAAAAGTTTTTAAAAAAAACGGATAACTATATGGGAAAGGGCTAACAAACAAACAAACAAAATGTGGTGCTTATTATTATTATTATTATTAGTATTATTATTTTGTTTTGTTGTTATTGTTAGAAAACTAAAAGATTTTATTTTATTAGCTCACAACTCACAAGTTATATATAAATAATCACTTAATATAAAACTTTTCAGTTGTCTCTGAAAATTTTTATTTGAAACAATAGCCCAACAAAACACATACAGTATTTTTTTTTTGTTAAGTATTATCTTTTAATACATATGTTTCTATTTTTAACATTATTATCATTATTATTAGTAGTAGTAGTAGTACTGCAATAGTTTTTGTATTAGTGTTATCCTAATAATACTAATAATAATAAAAACACTGGGATTTTATTAAGTACTGGTTTTTTTTGCAAACATAATAATCAAATATAATAATAATAAAAACAACAAGTAATGGGTTAACTAACTGTTTCTCTTAGTCTTTAAGTAAATAAGTCTTTACTGTATATTAACATACAGTATAATAATGATGAAAAAATGATTATATAAATTATTATTAAACAAAACATAATAAAAAAAAACTTTCTGCACGTTAGCAATGTTTGTATTTTATTTTTAAATATATTTATTATTATTATTTTTACTATTATTATTAATAATAATAATATTATTGTTCAATAAACAAATAGTTTTTATCATATTTGCATAATCAAAGTTCAAGAATTTGCATATATATTAAAAATAAAATTCATAATTTATTCTCAAAATAAATATTATATTTAATCTTTTGACAACAAATACTACAATTTCAAATAATTTCATTAATATATTAAGTATTTTAAGCTTAAAGACATCGATGACATATTTTTTCTAGAGATTTATCTATCATATTATTAATAATAATAATTTATAATTTTATATATTATACAATAAGAGTTGTCTGTTTTTATTATCTATAGGCGCTTTGATGGACTGATAATTAACTTTAATTTTTATTTTAAATTTAGTTTTCTCTTATTTAAAACTCAAATCTTATCATAATTTGTAATTTAATATCATATCGATTAATAAACTATTAATATTTAGTAGTTTAATATTAAAACTTTTTAGTTAAAAACTTTATTTCATAAAAAAACTAACTTTTAATATCATTTATCACGGTTTATAAATTAAATATTAATATTTTTTATAGTTATTAATATATATAATTATAATTTATTTTAAAAAACAGATAATCAATAAATAGAAATAAAATAACTTTGAATAGGAAATAAGTAAATAAATCAATAATTTTTAATTTGTATTAATTTATACTAATAATGTAATATTAAAAATTATTTTTTCTATTAAATTTGTCTTAAGTAAAAATATATTAGTAATTTAAATAATTTTTTTTTATAAATTTGTGGACACATTAGAAATACAATATTTAGTTAATTCAGTTGATTTAGTTAAAAGATTATTATTAAATACATATTACTGATTAATATAGTTTAATTAATTATATAATTAAAACTAAATAGTGTATAAACCTTTTATTTTTTTGATGATACCCCGAATAAATAATTTTTTATTTAATTTAATAACCATTTAACTAATCAATTTTTATCTTTAATTAGCTTTGTGTTACAGTAAAATTATTTATTTATTTATTTAAAAAAAACTAAATTTTATTATTATTTTTATTAACAGATTAACATATTATAATAACATAAGTTTAAATTTATAGCTTAATATTAGCATATTTGATGCCCTATTGTGATTACAAATTGATGCTTTAATTGATAATAAATACAGTATATATATATTTAAAAATTGAAAAGTATAAATTTGATTAATTTTTTTTATTATTTTTATTATTTTAAAAGTAATTAATTTTCCATAAAACTGCTAACATATAGCAACATATTTGTTGTTTTTAAAAAATTAATTTTGGTATATATTTAGAAATAATTTTTTTTAAAAAATATAATTATTTTCTATTATATTATTATTACTTCTCATTGGCATTGATATCATTTTTTGTTTTGTTGGGTGTGTATTGCTTGTTTAGGTGTATATGGTGTGCCATTTAAATAAAGGTATCAAACAACTCAAATAGGGGGGTCAACCATGACTGATGATGGATACGATCCGGTGCTTCATCGGTGGGCGACAAATCAGTCTCCTCACAGGCGGCGCTTCCCAACTTAAATTTGCCACTATATTTGAGGAGGTGAGGGGTGAAAGGTCACACAAAATGGACAGAAATTTAATATAACAATTTAAAAAAAAGTTCAATAAGCTTGACAGTGTGTTCAATTGAAACTAGAAGGGGGGGGGGTAGGAGATGAGGCGGTATTTACCAGAAAAGTAGTTCACCGATTCCGTATAGCCGCCGGAAATAAGTGGCTAAATGGACAGCCGCTTCGGGCACCTCTTCAATAGATTTTTGTCTCCAGTGGTTGAAAGCACTAATTTTTTTAGAGACAACACAAACAAAACACATTTTAATCATTGTTATTACCGGTATATACAATATATATATATATATATATATATATATAGTTATTGCCATTCCCTAATTAATAGACTACCATTACCACGTATAGACACACATACATACATATGGACTTACCAGCAACAGTACATTTGTCTGTCCTCATGTTTTGCGTGATCGGTAATCCAAATGAGACGTTTGTTAAGTTGTGTTTTATACCAGTGCAGCCTTTCCAGATGCATATTGACTCTCATGTTTGTACCGGTAAAGCCCATTATTTCAATGGGATTGATACACCAATTCATATATGTAAATATATGGGTCATACCTCCTGATATGACCATCACTTTGACCAGAATTTTTAATGGATAACGAATCAATATATAGAGAAACGAATAGAGACCAGAATAGACCAGTTGTCTATTGGATATATATATATATGGGAGTCAAATAAAAGTAACAATTTTAGTAATATATTAATAAATATATAGTTTATATTTTTTGTAGTGACGGCAGTGTGTGTGTGTGTGTGTGTGTGTGTGTGTGTGTGTGTGTGTGTGTGTGTGTGTGTGTGTGTGTGTGTATGTATGTTTTTCAGATATATGATACATACGCGCAAAATAGGAAATGTGCGAACAAATCCTGCGGCAAACCAAGATATGGACTGCCGACCCGATCGATTTGCATGAGTCGTTCATCGAGAGCTCTGGCCAGTCCACTCAGTGTACCCTTTTTGATTTTTCGTGACCCGGTGCCGATAACATTGCCAATTTTGCCGCCAGCTTTATACAGTTTAGGATTGCCCTCTTCATCATAACCATCGCCTCCTTTCTTTTTCTTTCCTTTTCCGTTTTTACCCTTTTTGCTGCTATCATCTTCTTCATCGCCACCACCGCTGTCACCATCATCTTCATCGTCTTCGCCCTTCTTTTTGCCTTTTTTGCCCTTTTTGTCACTGTCTTCATCCTCGTCGTCGTCACCGCCTTTGCTCTTGGCTTTGGGTTTCTTATCTTTTTTGCCTTTTTTATCACTGTCTTCATCGTCATCGTCGTCGCCATTTTTTTTGCCTTTTTTATCGCCACCATCTTCATCATCATCACCGCCTTTGTCTTTGCCTTTTTTGCCTTTTTTGTCTTTCTTATCACCACCATCTTCGTCATCATCACCGCCTTTGTCTTTGCCTTTTTTGCCTTTTTTGTCTTTCTTATCGCCACCATCTTCGTCATCATCACCACCTTTGTCTTTGCCTTTTTTATCTTTTTTATCGCCACCATCTTCATCATCATCACCGCCTTTTTCTTTACCTTTTTTGTCTTTCTTATCACTGTCTTCATCGTCATCACCTCCGCCCTTGTCTTTACCTTTTTTGTCTTTTTTATCGCTGTCATCGCCATCACTGTCGGCATCTTTTTTTGCGCCCTTTTTATCATCACCACCACCATCTTCATCGTCATCTGGTTTGCCCAGTTTGGCTAAGTTTACAAAAAAATAAATAAATAATATTAAAAATAATTTTTAATTAATAGTATTCATATTTATGTTTTATATATTACACTCTATAATATCACTATAAATATCTATATCAATATACAATATATAATTTTATATTAATTTAAATAATAAATTTTTTTAATTAATAATTAGTTTGTATTTAAGTTAAACGGACCTTGTATCAACAGTAAACATATTAGTAATAAAGCAAATATATAGAATTTAGGCTTAAAATTAAAAACCATTTTTGTTTTTCAATTTTTAATGATATTTTAATAAAATCATTTTTTTTAAAAAGCAATCAAATTGTGTAAAAATATGGTATTCAACAAAATGGTTGTCCCTTTAGTACATATGTATGTGTTTTTATAGTGTAACTAAATTATATATTATATAAATATAAATACTATAATATATGTTGAGATATAATTTACTTAATAATTATTTTAATTGATTAAAATTGTTTACAATAATTAAAAAAAATTTAATGATAAATGCGCTAAATTTAAAGCCATCGACAGAAATAGTAAAACATATTACTTACCACTTTTGCCCCCTTTTTTCTTAAGGCCTCCTGAACCACCTTTTTTATCAGAACTTCTTTTTTTAGGTTTATCTCCCTTTCCTTTATCTTTTCCATCTCTTTTACCACCCTTTCCGTCGCCGTCTCCATCTTTATCTGCTTTTCCATCCTTTTTATTGTCATCTTTACCATCTTTTTTATCATCTCCGCCGCCATCTTTACCATCACCACTGCCTTTGCCTCCTTTTCCATTTTTATCTGCATCTCCACTGCCATCATCTGCCGCTTGTCCTTCACTATTTTCCACTTTAGGTGTGTGCTGGTATTCCAACTCTATTTCCCGTTCACTTTCACTATTATCTGGTTTACCGTAGATCGGGATAAACAGTTCGCACACTAGAAAAATACATAATACCAGAGTCCAGCTATGCCGGCATCTAATGTCTTGGAGTGACATTTATTTATATATATTTTTTGTTGTTCACTAATTTTTTTTTGGTGGATAATACATACATTTAATTAACTAATTTGTATGTATAGTACAATACTGTATATTTATAAAGCAGCCATTATTTTATTCAATATATAAATTTATATACAGTAAATATATTTAATTAATTAATTATAGTGACCAAATAATTTATATATATATATATATATATATAATTTTAGCATATTCAATTAAATAATATTTTTTAAAATTGAAATATTATGATACATAACATTTTTAATAATTTTGTATAGTTTAACAAATTTATTTTTTAACAATAACTTAGTTAAAATATAGTGTAAATTACTGATAATTGCTGTATTTTATTTTAGATATAATTTTAAAAACATAACTATAGATATTAAAGTTACTAAATAATTCAATATTTCATATATAATTAGAAGTATTCAATAAATAATAACTACAATTTTGATATATCTATATTCTACTTATATTTTTTTAACTTATAAAAAAATATTTAAAAATATATATATCTTAACTATTTTATTTTTTACATAATTTATAAAAATAAATTTTTATTACATTAATTGTAAACGTTTTGGTCACTATAATAATTAAAACAATCTTTATTTACAGATAGGTTTAATGGCAGTATAAAATATTTCAGATATACCTATATGTATGCAAAGAGTGTAAATTAATTTGCATTAAAATTTTATTTTATTATAATTTTTTAGTTAAATTTACTGAATTTATCAAAGATATAAATTATATAAAAAATTTCATATATATATATTAAGTAAAATTATTTTTTATTAATTAAATTATAGAACATTTATATTATTTAAACCCATAAAAATGTCAGTAAAATAAATAATTTATTAAACTCTCTAAAAATTCATATAAATTGTTTTTTTTAAATATACAATAAATTTTTGTAATAACACAGTAATCAACAACAAAAATATAGTTTTATTTTTTTTAGATATATTTATCAAACAATTCAAAAACAACGGTTCCCATAGACTGTGGCACCACTCGGTCCGGTTCTTCGTTGGTTGGCTTCAAGTCTACACTTTTACATAACTCTAGTGATCTGTAGCTCCAACTTATATATATATTTAAATAAAAATAAGTAATAATACATTAAAAGATATTAACTATTTTCATGTATAAACTTACCAATAAACCCATTCATCAATTTTGTACAATCGGTTAAAGTATGATTCAACAAAACTTTGGGCCTCCGGTACCTCTTCAATACTCTTGGACTTGTAATCTTGCCATGCACTGGGAGTATGATAATAATAAATTTTTTTAAACAGTACAAACACATTAGAGGGGACAGTCATATTATTATTATAGGACTGGGTAGGTTAGTATACATACCAGCATGCATATTTTCGTCTTTCATCGTGTCGGGCCTTATCGGTGATCCACATAATCCTTCTAATAAACTCTGTCTTAAACTGTGCCAATCGTTCAATATGTTGATTAATTTTGCGTCCCTCACTGGTAAAGTCTAGCCAAGCTATCGGATTTATACACCAATTGCCATAATTGGCAATATAGCTTATGCTTACCAATAGTAACATTGTTTTGCTTAACAATTTGAACGGATATCTGATAATCAAATAGATCATTGCGTACAGTCCCGAGTAAATCAATTGTCTATAAAATAATAATAATAATAATAAATTAATGCAAAAAATAATAACTACTTTTTTCCTAATGATAATTATAATTGTTTGTTTTTTTCTTGAAACTATACTTACGTACAAAACAGTATGTGACCGGGCAGGTCCTCGGGCATAGACAGATGAGGATTACCAAAATAGTCAACCTGTGACAGCCGATCGTCCAGTGCACGGGCCAGACCGCTTAGCGTACCTTTTCGGATGGTTTGCGTACCAGTGCCCACAATGCTGCCAATTGGACCGCCCGATTGGTCAAAATTTCCATTATTTTGTAGACCTAACTCATTGGGATCAGTGCTACCAATGATGAATTGGTCGATCAATAGGAGTGCACTGAATAATAGTGATAGTCTTTTCAATTGCTGTTTGAACGCCATTTAAGTATCTATTTATTTATTAAATTATTTTTTTTAATTATATCATTTTGTTTCATAATTTCTATACATATAATATATTTAATATTATTATTATTGCAATTAGTTAGCATATGGCTGTAATAGTTTCATTCATTTTTATTTAATATAGTTTTTTTAATTAATAATAAAATGAAACAAAAAATGATAAATTATTAGTTTATTTTAATATTCTACATAAAAATATGAATAGAGTATTAATTTTAGTTTTGTTAGATTTATTAATTTAAAAATAATAGTTTAGATACTATTAAAAGTGTAATTTCTATACAGTTTATAAAAGTTAATTTTTAAAATATAAAAAATTTATTAAAACTAATATACAAATATTTTTAATTATATAATAATAAAAAATTTTAAAACATTCAATAATACAGTATTATAGATGATATAACTCAATACAATATTTTTTATATATTATTACTACGATTATAATATTGCAAAAATATACTCTTATTTTTTTGAAAAATTTATTTATTAATACAAATATTGATAGATAAATACAATTAAATTATTATTTTTAAAAAATATATAATAAGTAAAATATACTTTAACAATATTATCGATAAAAAAAATATTTTATCTGAATATATTTTTAATTTAATTTAGTTAATAAACATAATTATGTATTTATCTAAAAAAATTAAAAAAATTTCTCCCCTCCCCTCCAAAAAATACAATAACATTAAATTTTATTATAGAAATTCGGTAAACATTTGTAGTACTAGTGTGGCCCATGACCGGGGCATCATACGACTTGGCTCCGAATCTATAGTCAAACAAAAAAAAAATTTTTTTTTAAAATTTATCATATATTTTTTTACAAAATTAAATATATTTGAATTACCATCATATTCAATATTATCGCAATAATCATCTTGTTGTTTTGTAGTAAATTTCCAACAATAAACTAACTAAAATTTACAAAATAATAATTAAACAATAATAATATAAATTAGTAGCCTGTTATTAATTAAAATTAAATAATCTATAAATAAATTTGATAATTAAATTTAAGTATATTAGCGTAATTATATAAATTACACTTTAAATTTTAAATTTAATTTTCAAGTGAAAGTTGATATTCACACATATATACACAGTATATACTTTATATTTTATAGATTAATACAAACCTCATGTAACTTAAAGTATGCCAAAAACCATTGTTTTAGGAAATCCTGTGCTTCCACGGGTACTACCTTTATGGACTCCTTTTTCCAATACCAATAGGAGCTACACACACACACACACATACACAATCAAATAAAAATAAAACCGTATTAATCAATTGATGACTACTACCAGTGCACCACTATGTGTCTACTAACCAACAACTATGGTGCTGTATCTCTGAAAAGGACTTGGGCTTATCCATGGTGTTGGCCAGTCTTATCTGAAACTGCCGGTGCAGTCGTACCAAATCATCCTGTTTGCCATTGATTATACGACCCTTTTTAATAAAGTTAGCCATACTGAATGGATTCAGACAAAACATGGCGTTTGTCGGTACAATAGTCAGGGCGGCGATGGCTATCATCACTTTTAACAGTATTTTATGCGGATATCGTACAGTACTGTAGATTATGCCAACCGCACCCTTGACTAATGTTTGGCTAGAAATAATGATAATTATTATTATTATTTATCACATCAATTACAATATATTCACTTAATTAACTTACACACAAAACAATCCCATCGAAACAAGACTATAATAATAATAATAATTATTAAATATCTGTATATCAAAAGGTCTATAAAAAAATTCAAGCATTTTTGAACACATACTTGTCGGGTAGTCCGGCATATTCCTCGCCAATCGGAAAATAAGAGACAACAATGTCATCAAAAAAGGACAGTCCCGCCTCGACCGGTCGTTTCTGATAGTTGGTCGGTCCTTTGGGTTGGACAGCGCCGGCAATCTTGGCCTCTTTGGCCGTATACTTGCGCTTTCCTTTCTGATCTTTGCCCAGTTTTTTCCAAAACTGTTTGGCAAACTCTATCTCTCGCGGACCATATTTTGGCGATTTTCCCGACGACGACGACGACTGGACGCCATAGTTTCGCGGTATAGGTCGTCGCTTAACATTTTTATGATCATCACTGTCCGATTGTCCGCAAATTAGGACCCAAACCGGTAATAGTAATGTTAGTAACAAAATATTTTTATATAACATTCCGATAATATGTATTTGGGATTGTATTAGTAAAATACTATCATTTTTTTCGTTTATTATTATTATTATTATTACACCTATATTTTATTACTATATCTAATAATAATTTTTTTTAATATGGTGGTGAAAAATTAATTTAGTATTTTAGTTGTATAGTAAAAATTCAATGGTAGTGTATTACATATAATTTAGAATTAATGTTAATTTAATAAAAAAAACATTACTTATGAATTTATTTTAATAAATATACATAAAATTTAATTGAAATTATTTATTATTACATTTTTGCCAATAATAACAGTAAAATTATATTCAATGGTTATTAATAAATATAATTATTTAATTAATAGTAAGTCATCTATAATATACAACAATAACATTTAATAGATAGTTAACGATAGATTAAAAACATTAGTACTATTGATTACAGTTTATACATAATATTTTTAAAAATATGTGTATAATTTATATGAACAAAAATTTTTTCCAACTATTATTTACCTTACAATAAAAATGACCATAATCATTTTAACATATAATACAAACAACAATAAAAACAAACAAAAACACAATTATCTATAGAAATTCAGTAAACATTTGTAATACAAGTGTGGCCCATGACCGGGGCAACATGCGAGTGGGCTCGGAATCTGTTAATTTTTTTTTTGGTAAAAAATAAAATATATAATAATAAGTTTTTTAAAAAAAAATTCAATTAATAATAATTTATAGACCACTGACCATCATATTCAACAGTATCGCAAAAATCATTTTGTTGGGCTACTGTAAATTTCATACAATAAACTATCTGAAATTAATTAGACATTTATTATTAATCCATCTAATTTTTAATTATAATTATCAATCACAAACATTAACAAACCTCATGTAACTTAAAGTAAGCCAAATACCATTGACTTAGGAAATCCTGTGCCTCTTTGGGAACTGCTTTTATAGACTCCCGTTGCCATTGCCAGTAGGCGCTAGACATACATTACATACATTAGGTGAAAAAAAGCAAATAATTATTTATTTATTTTTTTGGGTGAACTACATGTGCGACAAACTACATGTTTCGTATACAACAACAACAACTGACCAACAACTCTGTTTGCGAATCTCTCCGATTGTTTTGTACTTATCCATGGTGTTGGCCAGTCTAACCTGAAATTTTTCGTGCAGTCGTACCAAATCATCCTGTTTGGTATTAATTAAACTACCTTTTTTAATAAAGTTTGCTATACTGAATGGATTCAGACAATATAAGGCATTTGCCGGCACAATAGTCAGGGCGGCGATGGCTATCATCACTTTTAACAGTATTTTATGCGGATATCGTACTGTAGTATAGATTACGCCGATTGCACCCTTCACTAATGTTTGACTTTTATATATATATATATAATAGTTAACAAAATAAACAAACAAACAAAATATCCACACAATTAGTATCAGTAATTTGAATAGTTACTTACGGGTTAATAAAAAAAAACAATATATATATTACACGCAAAACAATCCCATTGAGACAATACTGAAATGGAGTAAAATAATAATTAATATTTTTTTTTTAGTTATTATAAGATATTATTAGGTAAATATTATTTAGCTATATATTCAATAATATTTAGCTATATATTCAATATTATTTAGCTATATATTCAATATTATTTAGCTATATATTCAATAATATTTAGCTATATATTCAATAATATTTAGCTATATATTCAATAATATTTAGCTATATATTCAATATTATTTAGCTATATATTCAATATTATTTAGCTATATATTCAATAATATTTAGCTATATATTCAATAATATTTAAGTTATATTAAACTAAAATCAACAACAAATAATAATTATACAAATTGATTATAACAATTAACTGCAACTTACTTATCGGGAGCACCGGCGTATTTGTCACCTATAGGAAAAAATCCGGCCACAATGTCATCGAAAAACGACGTTCCCGATGGTGGTGACAGTTTCTGATAGTTGGCCACTCGGAATTTGCCAGCATTGGCCGCCTCTTTGGACGTATACTTGCGCTGTCCTTTCTGGTCTTTGCCCAGTTTTTTCCAAAATTGTTTGGCTATTTCTATCTCTTTTGGCCCGTATATCGGCGATTTTCCTGACGACTGGCCGCCATAGTTGCGCGGATTAGACGGGTTTCGTTGTCCATTGATTTCCGATATACCGATCAAAACTAGTAATATAATAATTAAAATGTTTATACATAATAATATCCTGATATCCATTTTTTATAGATAATTTTGTTTGACTTTATTTGATTTTGAAATATCCTATCATTTTGTTTAATTACTACAGTGTAGGTATTAAATAACAATTTTTAATATATTTCTTTAAAATAAAAATATTTAGCATGAATTATTAACATGGCTGTTGTAATTTAATTTTTTAATTAAATTTTTTAATTTATTATAACATTCAGCGTTATCATTGTATAATCATTTTATTGTAAAAAATATATATTTAAGTCATATTTGTTTTTTATGAAAAATTATTTAACTTAATATAAATTTGATTAAATTATAGTTAATAAATTTTATTTATTTAAGAAACAAATAACAAAAATTTAAAAAACAATTTAATTATTTATTATTAATTTTTGTCAAAAAATTGATCATATTATTTATTTATTTATTTTATACACGGGAAAAAAATTTGCAAATAATTTTTTTGCACACAAAAAAAATCTAAATCTAGAAAAATTTGGTACATTTTTCCAGAAACAATGTTATCCATGATCGGGGTAGTACTCTAATTGGTTCATCATCTATAAAAAAATTTAAAAAAATAAAATGAGATAAATTATCATATTAAATTAATATAATTGTTTTGTTAATTATATGTGTATGTATGTGTGCCGTATGCACCGGGATGTGATTATTATTATTATTATTATTATTATTACCAATATATTCAATGCCCTGGCACAAATCCGATCCATCTTGATAATCAGAGCAATATACAAGCTATATACAAATATATATATATAAATATATTTTAAAATAAAATAAATTGTTTAAGTATAAATTAAATATATATATATATATATATATAAATGACCTGGTGCATCTTGAAGAAGCTGGCAAACCAACGGGCGGCAAACTCTTTGCCCTCATCGGCTATGGCCTCAATTGACTTGCGTTTCCATTCGGCAAAACCGCTGTTTGGAGGTCACCAACAACAACAACAACAACAAGAAAATAAACAAATTTTACAATTAATTAATATTTTTTTAACTATATGGGACATCATCATTATCAGGAACACCCAACCCACCCCATCCCACATGGGAGTGCTTATAAAGTAATACCTACCAGCAAGCAACTTTGAACATATCCTCTTTTTTGATAACCTTATCCAATAGATTAGCCAATCGGATCTTCCATTCCTTATGTATTTTTGCCAATTTATCGTGTGATCGGTTGATTATTTTACTTTTGGCAATAAAGTTGGCCATAGAAAACGGATTGGCACAGTAGATAAAGTTCATCGGTATCCAAGTTAATGCAGATATGGCTATCAGCATCTTAAGCATAATCTTGTGTGGATAGCGGACAGTGGTATACATGATGCCCAGTGCACCCTTGATCCAGAACTCTCTGTATATTTATGATGATAAGTGATGAACGATTAATTGGTGGGAAGAGATAGTGATAGGATGGGTGGGGAACGGGTAGGAAATATATTTTTTGTGGTTAACATACTAATAGATAAGTTATTAGAGATGGGTGTAGTTTATAATAAAATAATAATAATAATAAACACAATTATATAGACATTTTGGAAATATTTTATATCATATTCAGTATATAATAATATAATAAGTACTTACACACACCACTTGCCCATTGATAGTAAACTATAAGCAAATAACAATAATACAGAAACAAAAATTAATTCAATCAATCGATGATTATATATTATAAAATAATAATAATAATTAATATCTCAATATAATACAGTAATAATAATAATAATAATAATAATAATAATAATAATAATAATAATAATAGCAACTAAAATAAACAAATAGTCTACCCATCAGGCATTCCTCCATATGGATCACCCATTGGTACATAATAGTGTATAATCTGGTCGAAAAACTGCATACCACCGCTGGCCGCCATCTTCATGCCACTGGCTTTTGGCGGAAGTGTTCCCATATGGTCAGGACCATTACCGCCGCCGCCACCGCCGGACTCTTGAGCTTCTGTTGGCTCTTCTTCCTCCTCATTAGATCTAGACTTAGGCTTAGACTTACTCTTAGACTTTTTAGACTTGGACTTAGGTTTGGGCTTAGACTTAGACTTAGACTTAGATTTTTTAGACTTAGACTTGTCTTCTGAGTCTTCCTTTTCTTCACCCTTTTCCTCTTCTTCATCATCTGCGTCATCGGCCGACGCTTTCAGCATTTTATCTTCGTCTTCATCTTTTTTGGCCACTTTTTTGGCACCTTTTTTGCCGGAGTCGACATCCATTTCCGCAAACTTTTTGCTCTGATCTTTCATAAGATTGGCGTAAAACGCTTTGGCAAACTCGACCTGTTGTGGTGACAGTGCCTTGAGTTTGCCCTTATAGGGCTTAGGTTTAAATGGTTTGGGATCCGATTTGGGCGGTCCATCATCTGATTTTTTCTTGGCTGGTTTATCAGCAATGACCACTGTCAGTATCATATGAGTGATCACTATGACGGCCACCATAAAACGGTAGCTAAACATATAGGTAAATAACATTTTTTTGATGACACCGGGGAGGATGGCGGAGGGGTGGGTGGGTTATAGTTAAGAGTTTTTTTATATATAATAAAATAATAGATGATAATACTAAACAATAAGTTTAATTAACATACACAGTATGTGTTGTCAACCATTTATGTAATTAATTTTTGTTGAGTAATTAGTTTTTTTATTATTATTTAAAGACAGCAAAATGAGTTGAAAAATATTGCTATTAATTAATAATATATATAGAAAACTAAATAATAAATCAAGTAATTTGAGATTATATTTAATAATATATTACAACTATTAGTAATTAAAAAATTTATAAATAATTAATTTGGCGCAATATTATAAATTTTATTATAAATAGTTTAAAATCGAGTTTATAATAGCAATTAATATTTAACATTTTTAATCTCAAATTTCATCTAAAAATAAATTCATTAAAAAGATATTAAATATGCTATAAATTAATAATTAAAAAGTATTATCTCATAATTAAAATACATATAAAATTATGTATTAAATAACTACTGTATTTATAACACTATTAATAACAAACATGTATTATACAATAAAATTATTTAATATATAAATCTAATATACAATATTCAGTAGCAAAATAAATCCACTAATAAATTGTATAAATTATTTATTGATAATTATTACTAAACAAAAATATTTAAATCCTATTAAACTCATTTTATCAAAAACTAATGTACATATATAAAGGATCATCACTTGTAGATCAAAACTATTTTTTGATATAAAACACTAAAATTTTAACTAAATTTTTCAAGATATTAGACATCATTTTCTAAAATAACTGTTTGATCAGCAAAAAAAATAAATAAATAAATAATAATTAAATTATGTTTAAAATATATGTTATTTTGTTGATAACAGTTGTACTGTTAGTAGTCGTACAACAGATTAGTTGTTTGAAAAAAATGATTCCCAATAGACATGAATGTCTAGAATTAAGATCAGCCGTCGAAACATCGGGAGGTGTGGGAGGTATTAATTAAATGGTTATACTAATGAAAAAAAATACTTTTTTTATTATATTAATATATAAATATAATTATGTATTTAAATAAATTATTAGCTGGTTTTGATCGATTGGCAACAATCAATGGTGTGGTCGTCGATGTCATACAAAAGCTCTACAAAGACTGTATGTTGGCTGAGGAGGGCATCCGATTCAAGAGGTATCGCAAACATAACTTTTATCGATAATAAATATATGTAAATAATTTATCAAAATATCTATTTAAAAATATATATAAATTATTTTAATTTAAAAAGTCAAAAATTTATGTCTAAACTAAAATATAAATGATTATTATATAATATTCAGGAAAATATTATAACAAGATATTTAATGATAAAAATTATAAAAAAATAAATTATATATAAAAAACATAATATAATAATTATGTATTTTGGAAAAACATAAAAATTAATACAATAAAATTAATTAAATATTTAAATTAAAAAAAAACAAAATGATGATAAAAATTATATATCATTTATTTTTAAAATATCGTTATTACTACTATTATTATTGTTGTTGTTATTAGTATTGATAGTTTGATAGAGACATATATTATTTTGTCTTTCAATGACTTTAAGTTGTATTTCATTAACAATTAGTCTTTTTGTCAAACTATTTGCCAAATACTTTTGTAACTCAATTATAGGCGATTCAAATAATACATAAAATACAAAACCAGTAATATATGACATGACTGTAATGTGAGTGAAATTTATCAAAATATTATACTGAGATACATCAGTCAAGTGTCGTCGGGTACCGACATAATACCATATCAGCCAAGCGTGACATAAATACACTGAATATGTAAGCCGTCCTAACGGTATGAACGGCTTCATTGATAGCAATTGGTTGACCAGACCTCCATTGCCAGATACACACAGCCATATCATTAGTGATGTACACACCGACCAAATCAGTTGAAACATTTGATAGCCAATAGTACCGACTAATGGCGTGTAGTGGCGGCCGTACATCCAATAAACTTTGTCCCACAATGGCATACAATAAGCCAATAGTATTGTTATCCATATCAGTGTCAAATAAGTCTATTGCCATAATATTTGAAAATAAATACAATTACATATAAATAAAGTAAAATAAATTTAATTAAAAAATAGTTAATACTTTATTTATTTTAACAGCTTTATTAGTATATATAACATAACCAACTAAAGTACCAATAAAGTAGACTGTTCCGTACGACCCGGGTATTTTATGTATTGTAAAACTAAAGTATCGTTCAAAATATTCACTGAAAACAAATTATATATATATATTTAATTCAATTCAATTGATATTTATTTTTAATTGTAAATAACTCACGTGCGACCAGTGTTTATGAGAGCCGGAGGCAGTTCATAGATATACCAGAGTGTCGATGAAATTACTAGAAATGTCATAATAAATATCACATTCAATGTTATACCAAACTTTTTATTTGCCAAAAATGCCAAAACTATTAAAATTGCTATTATGTGATATTGATAGTCAAGTGCTATGAACCACGTATGGATAGCGCACTAAATTAAATTAAATTTGTATTTTAATTGTAATTAACAGGTAATTATTTATATATACATACCATGCGATCGGATCTATAGAGGTTCTGTATTAGCAGCATATTTAGCCACCAATTGTCCATACATTTGCCAACAGTGTCGCCCACAACCTCGGACCAGACGGGACCCAAACCGGTCAGTGGCAACAAAAATGTCAACAATATAAATATCATTAACTGTGGCCAAAGTCGGGCCAAACGTAATACAATGTATCCAATGATTGAAAAATTTTTACGATTATTGTTTGTAACAGTTAAGCATATATAGGTTGTTAAGATAGCACTAAAAATATTAAAAATTAATTTATTATAATTATTTTATTACTAATTATAAAGTATAAACCTAATCAATAGGAAAGTGGCGATACCATAGACTCCATTCAATAAGGGTTGAGCCATGAATTGTGTTAATAAATGTTTTCCGTGAAAACTTTGGGCTATTTTTAAAAATAAATACACAGATATTTTAAGAAAATTTACTAATTTTATAATATTATAATTTTATAAGTAAATAATAACCGGCCAATTGGTTGTTATTCCACAGTATGGTGTGTCCATATAATATCCAAAGTATAGACAAGACTCGTATACCGTGAATACACGACAGATCCGATGATGAGGTCGGAGCTAGCAATCGATGAACAGATCGATTCAATGAAAATATTTTTATAAATTTATATCCATTTGAATTCTCTAATATAATATTTATAAAAAAAATTATATATTAGAAATTAGTTAAAAAAATAAAAATAATAAAACAATATAAAACCAGTATTTACTTTGAAAGTCATTAATTGTACCCAAAGTACACATCACACAGAAAATAACTATAAAAGATCTAAAATGTTGGAAAAAAAGTTAAATTTTTGTTTTCATTAATACCAATTGTCTTACATTGCAAAAACATGTATAGGTTTTAAAGATAATTTGGATTTTAGTTCACAATTAACTGACTTTAGTTGAACTCCTGATTTAGCTGCCACTGTATTAATACATATACAGTAGTGTTTACTATTTTTATTAATCTTATTTTATTACTAATATTATACCATATTTAGCCATTGATGAGATCTCATTAGTATTACATTTATTTGGCGTACAAATGCCTAATCGTAATGAAATCCAATAGAAAATTGACGCCTCTTTTGCAATAATATTCAATGCATTGTTTGTTGTGTTAATTTGTGAACTATTATTAGCCGGAAGTAAATCATTAATTTGATGAAACAAATTGTGTTGTTTGGCCATCGGTTCGGGTAATGGAAACTTGAAGTCTAGCAAACAATACTGAGCTGATCCTAACACCTCATTATCAACAATAGCCAAACATTGATCATAGGCTCCTAAGTCGGTAACTGTTCCTTCAAATATACCTATTATTTTCATCAAAAAATAAAAAGATTTTTAAAAAAATTAATATTTAAAATCATTTTTTATCACTCAATTAACCTATTGGTGGTATTGTTGGCCAGGAATTGGCCATCAATAGTGACCAGTCTTCTAGTCTAACGATAGCATCCAGAGTTGCAGATAAACTTTGTGAACAACTATGCGATACATTACTTGATTGAACTACTTCTTCGACAAATGGCTTATGAATTGCGACAAATTCTTTACTCCAATTGTTTGCATATAGACTCAGATTTTGCCACAAATATAGCGATTGATTTTTCGGTTGATTTTGTGACACAATTACTAAAGTATTATTTAATGTCACAAAAAATCCTATCAGTAAAACACTGTTAAGAAACTTTGTAAACATTTTTTTTTTTTTGGTTTTCTAATTTCAGATTTTTATTACATTAAACTTAATGTTAGTTTAAAATTTTGATAAAAATATATTTTTTGATAAAAAGTGAGAATTTTTATTAGACATATATATATGATATTTTTTGTAAAAATATTTAAGTACTATTGACTTAAGCATGTTTGCCAAACACTCAAGTAGACAATTATGGTGTGGGAAATACCCTAAATGACATTTACTTATCGCAACTCATCTCAAATAAATATAAAAAATATTTATACAAATTGTCTCAAAAAAATAAACAATATTTAAATTTATTACAAATAAAATCTAAACCCACTTACAAGTTAGCATTGATTGTGGGCCGTACTTAACACTAGCTTTACAGTTATTGTTATTGATATCTAATATATTGTATAATATTAGTAATAATTGAAAACAATTGATGAAAAGATTTCACACTAGTTATGAAAAAAGTTTTTTCGTATACAAAAAAAATTACAACTAAATTGTAATTATTATTTCATAATAATTATAAAAATTATAGTAACATTGAATGATAAATAAAAATTATATTTAAAAAATAGTATTTATTAATAAGATATAATAATTCTGTAAATTTTGTAAAAAAATATAAAATAAGCAAAATATTTAAATATTTAAGTAATGAAATATTTAAATTAAACTAAAATCAAAATAGTTTCTTTGAAAACTATTTATCATTTATTTTAATTATATCATTATTATTATCGTTGTTGTTGTTAGTATTGATAGTTTGATACAGACATATATTATATTGTCTATCAATGTCTTTAAGTTGTATTTCATTAATAATTAGTCTTTCATTTAATTTTGTCAAACTATTTGCCAAATACTTTTGTAACTCAATTATAGGCGATTCAAACAATACATAAAATATAAAACCAGTAATATATGACATGACTGTAATGTGAGTGAAATTTATCAAAATATTATACTGAGAGACATCAGTCAAGTGTCGTCGGGTACCGACATAATACCATATCAGCCAAGCGTGACATAAATACACTGAATATGTGAGCCGTCCTAACGGTATGAACGGCTTCATTGATAGCAATTGGTTGACCAGACCTCCATTGCCAGATACACACAGCCATATCATTAGTGATGTACACACCGACCAAATCAGTTGAAACATTTGATAGCCAATAGTACCGACTAATGGCGTGTAGTGGCGGCCGTACATCCAATAAACTTTGTCCCACAATGGCATACAATAAGCCAATAGTATTGTTGTCCATATTAGTGTCAAACAAGTCTATTGGGATAATATTTGAAAATAAATACAATTACAGATTAAAGTAAAATAAATTTAATTATTTAAATAGTTTATACTTTATTTATTTTAATACTCTTATTAGCATATATAACATAACCAACAAGAGTACCAATAAAGTAGACTGTTCCGTACGACCCGGGTATTTTATGTATTGTAAAACTAAAGTATTGTTCAAAATATTCACTGAAAACAAATTATATATATATTTAATTCAATTCATATTTATTTTTAATTGTAAATAACTCACGTGCGACCTGTGTTTATGAGAGCCGGAGGCAGTTCATAGACATACCAGAGTGTCGATGAAATTACTAGAAATGTCATAATAAATATCACATTCAATGTTATACCTAACTTTTTATTTGCCAAAAATGCCAAAACTATTAAAATTGCTATTATGTGATATTGATAGTCAAGTGCTATGAACCACGTATGGATAGCGCACTAAATTAAATTTAATTACTATTTTATTGTTTTTTTAATTCTAATTTAACGGTAATTGTCTTTATATAAATACCATGCGATCGGATCTATAGAGGTTATGTATGAATAGCATATTTAGCCACCAATTGTCCATACATTTGCTAACATTGTCGCCCACAACTTCCGACCAGACAGGACCCGAACCGATCAGTGGCAACAAAAATGTCAACAATATAAATATCATTAATTGTGGCCAAAGTCGGGCCAAACGTAATACAATGTATCCAATGATTGAAAAATTTTTACGATTATTGTTTGTCACAGTTAAGCATATATAGGTTGTTAGGATAGCACTAAAACAAATTCACAAAAATTATTTATTATAATTATTTTCTAATATTATTAATTAAACAGTATATACCTAATCAATAGGAAAGTGACGATACCATACTCTCCATTCAATAAGGGCTGAGCCATGAATTGTGTTAATAAATGTTTTCCGTAAAAACTTTGGGCTATTTTTTAATTAAATGCAAAGATATTTTTATAAAATTTACAAACTTTATATTGTTAGTAAAAAAAATAATGACCGGACAGTTGATGGTTATTCCACTGAATGGTGTGTCCATATAGTATCCATAGTATGGACAGGACTCGTATACCGTGAATACACGACAGATCCGATGATAAGGTCGGAGCTAGCAATCGATGAACAGATTGATTCAATGAAAATATTTTTATAAATGTATATCCATTTGAATTTTCTAACATAATATTTATAAAAAAAATTATTTATTTTTATTGATTAGAAATTATTTAATAAAAAATAAATAAAATAATATTAAGTAAAAATTTACTTTTAAAATTAGTTATTGCATCGCAAACTGTACCCAAAGTACACATCGCACAGAAAATCAAAATAAATAATCTAAAAATATTTGGGGAAAAATATAGGTATTTAATATATAATAATAATAAAGTAATACTAAAAATACCAATTGTCTTACATTGCAAAAACATGTATAGGTTTTAAAGATAATTTGGATTTTAGTTCACAATTAACTGACTTTAGTTGAACTCCTGATTTAGCTGATACTGTATTAATATATATATATTACAACAATTTTTTTTAAGGAGAAAAATGTATTATTAATTTTATTTTATTACTAAAATTATACCATATTTAGCCATTGTTGAGATATCATTAGTATTACATTTATTTGGCGTACAAATGCCTAATCGTAATGAAATCCAATAGAAAATTGACGCCTCTTTTGCAATAATATTCAATGCATTGTTTGTTGTGTTAATTTGTGAACTATTATTAGCCGGAAGTAAATCATTAATTTGATGAAACAAATTGTGTTGTTTGGCCATCGGTTCGGGTAATGGAAACTTGAAGTCTAGCAAACAATACTGAGCTGATCCTAACACCTCATTATCAACAATAGCCAAACATTGATCATAGGCTCCTAAGTCGGTAACTGTTCCTTCAAATATACCTATTATTTTCATCAAAAAAATAGATTTTTTTAAAAAATTAATATTTAAAATCATTTTTTATCACTCAATTAACCTATTGGTGGTATTGTTGGCCAGGAATTGGCCATCAATAGTGACCAGTCTTCTAGTCTATCGATTGCCTCTAGAGTTGCGGATATACTTTGTGAACAACTATGCGATACATTACTTGATTGAACTACTTCTTCGACAAATGACTTATGAATTGCGACAAAATCTTTACTCCAATTGTTTGCATATAGACTCAGATTTTGCCACAAATATAGCGATTGATTTTTCGGATGATTTTGTGAAACAATTACTAAAGTATTATTTAATGCCACAAAAAATCCTATCAGTAAAACACTGTTAAGAAACTTTGTAAACATTTTTTTTTGTTTTCTAATTTCAGATTTTCATTACATTCTACTGAATGTAAGTTTAAAACTGAAATAATAAGATGTTTTTTTAGGTGAAAAGTGGAAAACTTTTAGACAAATATAATAATTTTGGCCAAAAATTTAAGTACTATTGACTTAAACATATTTGCTAATATTCAAGTGGTCAGGTATGTAGGGGGGGGGGGGATCACCCTAAAAGTTAAATACTATTGTCTCATCGCATCTCAACTCAAATAAATATAATGTTAACAATATTTTATATGAATTGTTTGAAAAAATAAAAAATTATTTTAATTTTTTATTGTAAAAAAATAAATAAAACCACTTAACATTGACTGTGGGTCGGACTTAACACGAGTTTTACTGTTATTATTATTGATATCTAATATATAATTTATGTAATAAATTAAAACAATTGATGAAAACATTTCACACTAGTTTTCAAAAATTATAACTAAATTGTAATTATTATTATTAAAATTACAGTAACATTTATGAAATAGTATAGCATTTGTGTGTTTTTCAAGTAATAAAATTTTTTAATTTTTTTTTGTTTAATAATTATTTATATATTAATTAATAATTTATGTTTGTATATGTAATGCCTGTAATTTACAGTACATTTAATATTCACATCATTGTGTTTTATTTTGTAGATTTTCATTAATATAATGTTTATTGAATAATATTATTGTTTTTATTTTATTTTATCTATTGTTAATGATATGTAACACTAAAATACTGTATATCATTAATAATGTATAAACAGGGAAATTTCTTTTAACTAATGGGAAATATATCATTAAATTTCAACTATTTCCTAAATAAATGGGTGATTACTAATAAAAAAAAATGTCAACTAACTATCAATAGATAAAATCATATTACTAATTTTTTTTAATAATTAATTTCTTAGAATTATTTTTGATAGTACACATAAAATTATGTAATTTAGAAATTATTTAATATATTATTATTATTTAACTTATATAATTATGGTTAAAAAATAGTAACCAAAAAATAATAATAAATCTAAATATTTATTCATAATTAGCTATACATAAATACGATAATTAAAGTATAATAAATCAATTGATATATATTTTTATATACAGTATTTGTTGTTCATTTGCCAAATATCATACTATTAAATATATTTTTAATATTTATTACGGGATGTATAGATAAAATAACACTAAATATGCAAAAAACAAGTATTGATGATATTTTCTGAAAAACATGTAATTCAATAGCAAATACAAGTATGCATTTTTGTATATTCAGTATATATATATATATATATATATTATTTAAACAAAATGTTTATTAATTTTGTTTTCAAATACAACTTGAAAATTATAAAATTAAAGAAAACAACATTTATATAAAAATATTGAAAATTACTAATTCAATTAAAAAAAGATGAAATACAATGTGATTATAAATCACATCATTTTATAGGTCACTCTCTCTCTCTCTCTCTCTCTCTCTATATATATATATATATATATATATATATATATATATATTGTCTAATATTAATGAATAAATAAAAAATATATTTTTCATATTAACTATATAATTATTTGTATTAAATTCATTGTGTATTTAATTTTTATTTAAAAAATTAGCAAAACAATCAATCTTAATCAAAAATATGGGCACAAAATTATGTTAAAAATTTTAATTGTAAATTAATAAACCGTATAGTTTTAATACAAAATAGTTTTGCTTATTATAATATTTTTTAAAATTAATTAGAAGATAACATATTATTATAGTATATGATTTAATATGTAATATTGATATTTTATATCATTATATATTTTTTTTAAAAATAACATTTAAAATCAATAGTTTATCAATCATTAACTAATAAATTTAATTAACTATATATTTTTATAAATTTAGTTTATGATTTCAATTATAAAATATCATTATTTATAATAAAATTATTTCACATTTACCATAATTATGAGATTTATTACAAACAAACAAAATAACAAAAAATATGTGTAATTCAATAGACTTGAAACAAAATGCTAAAACATATTGATTGAATCATTAATTAATTAATTGCTTAAAATAATTGACTAAATAATTGAATAACTGATTCAATAGAAATGATTTAGAAAGAAAAAAAAATTACCGGTAATTATATATATCATAAATATAAATATAAAAATAACAAATAATGTTATTAAATAATAATAATAATAATGAAATGCAATAATAATAATTAAAAAAAAATAAAAATATAATAATAATAATATTTAAAGCATACTGTTATACAGTATCACTAATGACACATAAAGTAAGTTTTTTTTTCGGTTAACTGTCCATCAAATTACATGTGTGTGTGACCAACACTGAGATGTCGGGATCAATACTAACCGCTGCCGTAGACTCTTTAAAACTTATCTCCATAGGGATTATCCGTCGGAAAGTAGGCGGGCGGCGGCTGCTGCTGTCCAGTGGCACCGGCAGGCGGATACATATGCGGCGCTGTAGGATTGCCCATTAGCGGCTGCTGAGCCGGTCCCATCGGGTACTGTAGCGGCGGATACTGTTGTTGCGGCTGATTGAGTACAACATTGGTCGATCCGGGCTGATGATGTCCCATCATCGGCGGTGCAACCACTGTAGTGTTAACATAGACAGCGTGTTCGTGACGATCTTCGTTGACCACACAGCAAGCGTGCAGACAGCCGGGTATACAACCGAATAGTGTTAGACACATATTCAACCAGAACTGGCCGGAACAGCCCCGATGCCAGAGTACGGCACACGGGGGACACGTGCACGCGCACACCCATTTGCAACACGTTGTACAGCAGTCGTCTTCGCCCATCTTCGCACTGGTGGTAGTGGTGTCGGCGGCGGTGGCGTTAGGAATAGAGTAGTGTATATATCAATGGATCAGTTGTTTTGGATACAGTTGTTGAAGTGACCGAAAAAAAAATAATTTATCGACGACTTCGTTGATGACAACCCTTCACACACACACACTCTCTCTCTCTCTCTCTTTCTTTACTCTCTTTTAGCAATCAATTGCTTCCCAACAAATCAATGCCAGACTCTTACACAAGCAGTCATTCAGTCATTCAAAAAAAAAAAAAAAAAAAAAAAAGGTTTTAGTTGTTAACGTGTGTGACGTTTGACTGAATAATAATAATTTTTTATTTTAGTTTACAGTTTGTGTACTTTTTATTATTATTATTATTATTATTACAGTCACACTATTTACTGGCAAACAACCAATGGCTGAAATAGCAGTCAAACACATATTGAATGTTTGTATTTATAATATTCTAATAGTAATAGAGTGACCAAATGTAGACATTTATACCGTATATATAATATTTAATATTATCTATAATTTGTATATAATATTAAATATTATTTGTATAATACAAATACAGCATTATATGATAATGTATTGTCAAATTAGCAAATTTTACCATAAATATTATGTACAGATTTAAAAAAAATCATTCTATTAGCAAGATCAATCTAATCATAATTTTATCATGTTGATTTATTTATTTATTATAGTATTATTATTTTATGATTTTGCATAATTATTTTGTGACAAACATATTTTTTTAGAAAATTATTAGTTACAAAAATTGTAAATTATAGGCAAATATTTATAATTAATTTTTTTAGTGACTTAATTTTAGTTTATATTTTATTTATGTTTAGAAAATTTGTGTTAGTAATGAAATTAATTTCTATATAAACTAATTGATAATATAATAATTCGATGATAATTTTTTTTAAATCAAAAATATATATGTTATAATTAATTTTTTAATAATAAAAAAAATCTATTTGGTAATCCTAGTTAATTTGATTACATATATTCTGTATGTTATCACTAGTAGTCTAAAAGCATTTGCATTTTTATAGCACTGGTATTTATGTCTGATACTGACTAACAACCAATAGGGTTAACATTACAACTATCAGACAGTTATTGTGAAAAAAAACTAAAATTACATTTGACTAACAAAAATATTTTCACAATTTTTATCGTTTATTTTTAAACTCTCTCTCTCTCTCTCTCTCTCTCATTTCTCTCTCTCTTTCTTTCTTTCTCTCTCTCTCTCTCACACACTCACTCAGTGTCTGTGTGCGGCTATGTAATAGTGTATAATAAATTACATAAACTAACTGTCCTTTTTGTCTAGTGCTCAGCATAGCTAAATACACATTTATCTCTATGGGTAACCACCCTTTACTTTGGCATCATATATACATATATATATAAATTACATAAACTTTACAAATTTTTTAAATGATCGATAGCCCTAACATGTATTACATAACATAAAACATCTGGGTAAATTAGTTTTCAATATATCATAGAAAACAACCAGCAACACAAACACTGTTAGCTTACTATTACTTTCATGAAAATTAATTTTAAATAAAATTTTTATTCAATTGAATATTATATATTTTATTAAATACTGTTATTTGAGTACTTGAAAGGTCTAAAGGTTTGCCTAAATATATGTAATAATTGTAAAACTATTATATCTGTTATTTTATTCATGCGATTACTGTATATATGAGATGCTTATGATTCATATAATTTACAGTAAGTTATGAATATATAAATATTAAAATTGATTTAACATTTATTGTATAGTTATATTTCGTATCATAAAACATGAATTTTATACGTATTTATATTAATATAATAATACTTAATAATATTACTATTTATTATTATTATTACTATTTTGTATAAATAAAAATATTATATTTAGATATAATCTCATTTATAGAATTTATTAGATTTATTTTTATATAAATAAAACAAAATCATAAAAAATTGTTAAAATAACATAAATATTAAATTAATTTAACTGTTATTTATCTAAATAAATAAATTACTCATCAATAGATAAGTATTGTTTTAATATACCGTATTATCTTAAGCTTATAAAACTGATATTTTTTGATGATCTCATTTATATTTTTTTTTGTTTTATATTTTTAAAAAATTGTTTATACAGGATGTGATAAGTTTAATCAAAACAATTATTAGATTTTAAAATAAATAGTAATTAATCAAATTTAAGTTTAATAATAAATACATATCTGTTGTGTAGGTTATAAATCTAATATAAATAGTGATATAATTTATAAGTTATATTAATTATTTTAACATTTAACACATTTATTATTTACTATAGGCTATAATAGATATGAATATATTAAACATTTATATTGTATTTTTAGTAAAACAAATAGTTATCAAAAATATTTATCAATACTTGATAATACTTTTTTTGAAATCATATTATTATTATATTATAAAATATTAAAGGAATTGTCAAAAAAAATTCAAGCAATTGTTAATAAATTTTATTTACTGCTTAATAATATCTAAATTATAAAATAATACATATTTTTTGTAATACATTTTTCATATAAATTATTATTTAGATTAACTATTACAGTTTATATTATTATAGTTTTTTAAAAATAAATTTAGCATGTAAATCATATATTTAAGTTCATCTATCACAATCTATATTTTTTGACAAGTACAATTTTTAGTTTACAATTTTATTTAAACATTTTAATTTTATTATTATTATTATTATTAAAAACTATATATGATCACAATTTGTAAATTTTGTAATTTCATAAATACCTAAATAATATTAAATAATAAATTATTATAAAGTAGGGGTAATAAACAATATTCTTTTAAATTTATGAAATCAATGGTTAACAAATAAAAAGTACAAAAAAATTATACAAAATTTTTGACACAAATATATATATATATATATATTATTTTATAAATCAATTATAACCAATCATTAGTTTGTCTGTTATTATTATGTGTAACAATAATATTATTAAAATTATTAATGTTATTATTATTATTAGTATTATTATTACTCACGACCACCTCTTTGAACGGCCTATCATCGGCTTCGGTACTAATTTTCAATTGTCGACTCCTATGTCTAATAATTATCAAGTCTATGGCAGTGGCCGTTAAGCCAACGATTACCAAAATAATTAAAATTACGGCTACCGTTGCCGTCCAACCAGCTTTCGATAACACCTGAGCTCTGATAAAGTTAGACGTGATGTTAGTGTTGTTTGTGAAACAGTGATCCAGAAATGGTCTCAACGTTTCACTAGATTTGCACTAAAATTTTAATTAAACATAAATATTATTAATTAATTAATCATTAATACTACTGTACAGTATATAACAGTTAAGTTTTTTTTTGAATACCTGATCCGATAGTGGCTGTCCTTCTCGTGTAAGACAATACATGGGTTGGCCATTGATTGTAAACCACAAGATATAATAACTGCCATCCGGTTCGTAGTCAACGATATCGTCTAAGCTGTCGACCAATTGGTCGGAAATCAGATCCACGAATCGAGGTCTTCGGCATTTATCATAATGACAACATATCTCATCACTTTCGTGGCTATCATTGCTGCTATTATCACATTCCCGATAGTCGTATACAAGCAGCCAGTCCTCGGCCATAGGAGGCAATTGATAGTGTAGGTTGACGTGCAATATCTCAGCCGTTTTGTTCAGCTTATCATAGATTATATGATAACGATTATCGCGTTTGGCTGTCACTACTGTCGGACTAAATATGATATTTTCGGGATTGTATTGATGGACATCATCATCGGTAAACATTCCCCTATCTCTGTGCTTTGGCGTCCAACAGTCTGTCTTCATGGACACGCTTTTGTTGGCATGTTTTCTATGCTAATAAAATATTTATGATATATAAATATAACAAATTTAATATTAATTATTATTTTGCTGGTTTATGACTGACCACATATGACACCTCACAATAGTAAGCCTCGGGATGGTATCGCCGGTTATTATCAAACCATTCAAAGCTGATTCCGCCAAACCTATTAGCAATATGCTTATCGTACGACCTGTAGGTGCTCTCATCAACTGAGATATGCCAATCCCCGATGTCATCTCTGTCTACACTAAGTTCCCATTGACTGCCATTTGTATACATTATTAATTTTGATGTCACTTTGGCCCGACTGGCAAACCCATCGGATATCCAGTGCCGATAAACACGTACACCCCTATAGTCACCATTTGGTACTACTATATCACAAACATTAGGATAACTATTGGCTAAACTAACAATGATTAACCAAATAAACATTGTAAACATCATAATAAACCACGATTTAATTGTAGGCATTGTTGAACCGTTAAAATTAATATTCATTATTTATTTTCTAATATTAAATAATTTATTAAAAAACTTTGATCACAATAATTGAATTAAACTTAAATTTCATTAAGTTTTTTTTTGGTACACATTTACAATTAAACAAAAAATCTATTGAAAATTTAGTTAGTATTATATAAATTCATTAGTAAATTCATATAAATTCAATTGTATTATTTATATTAAAACTTGTTATGTAATGTAATGATATTTTTTTTGGCAATTACTAGTAGTAACAATGTATGTTAAAAATAGCATTTGAAGCACTTGTAGTAGTATTAAACTAAACCAATACTAAAAATAACATTTTTAGAAAATCATCAAAAAAATGAAGTCTTAATACAAAGTTTTCTTAAGAAAATATCTGTTAATTAATAAATAAATAAAAATATGGTTTATCTAATGGTTTTTCGTATAAATAGTAAATTTAGTATTTAAAAAAATTAATATTCTGTATAATAAAGAAACAAAATTAATTAAAAAAACAAAATAACTTTATTTTATTAAATAATTATTATAATAACTTAATTTTTTCAAATAAAAAAAACTATACAAATACACACAAACATAGAGACAATACATTCACAAAATAGATACAGTAATTATTAAAAAAAAACAAAATAATTTTTAAATATCTAATAATATGTTGTTTTTCAAATAGGAATGGCATTAATAAGACAAATGTCTCTAAATTATTATTTTTTCAAAAATAGTTGGGATTATAAACAACTATTGTTTATTTATGATAACATATTTTATTATTATTATAAAAAATTAATTCATTATTAAGTTATATCTAAAAATTATGCGTCAATTAACTAGTTATGTAATTCACTTTTATATATCATATAATGTATAGACGACTATAATAACATACAGTAATTTAAAAAAAAAATGTTTTGTACGAAATTGTGTTTTTTAAAAACAAATGTATTTTTCTTTTGTTTAAAAAATATAATTGTATTTTAAAATAAAAATATCTATAAAATCAAAAAGCATAGGATTTCCGATATTAAGAAATACTGTCTGTTTGTCACAAAAATACTAAAAGTAATGATAATAATAATAAAAAGTAATGTAAAAATTATTAACTCATTCACATAATAATTATTAAGCTTTTTTCACAAATTAAAATAATTAATAATAATAATACTAATAACTAATATTTTTTAATTTAATAATTAATTAATTTATGTATATTTTTTGAAGATAAAGGCGGCGGCCACGAGGTATATGAGAATCCAGCCCCAGGTGGCTATGAAGCCCATGACTACCTCGATATAGGTTACATCCCAGCCCCGGGACAGTATGAATCGCATCGACTCTACCGGTAGTGTCTGGGGCAGGAATGAGGCAAACGATGCCATCCAATCGGGCATTGATTGAATTGGCCAGAAAATGCCGCCCAACATAATGGTTGGGAAAAACGAGCCCATACCTAACATAGCGGCCGATACCTCATCGGCGCACAGGGAGGATATGAACAGTCCGAACATGACTCCGGCCACACCTAATTACAACAAAAAATAAATATATATTAAAAACTAAATTAACATAATTTACAAAGTGTAATATGTTGTCAATTATCTATGCTATGTATCATTGAACGGTTAGGTTAGGAAAAACCAAACATTTAAGTTAAATAAACAACTTTCGCTAAATAGCTGTTATTATAAGTACTACTAATAAATAATTTATAGATTTGTTTTTAACTTTTATCATAACTAGTTTAATGAGGGCATAAACATTACTCTCTCTCTCTCTCTCTCTCTCTAGAGTTGGTCATAATTGCCAATAAACTTTCATTTAAAAAAAACTAAATGTAACCATTTTAGGTGATAATTGTGATGTACTCTCTCTTTCTCTCTCTATTCAATGGCACACAACCTATTAAAACTAATGGTGTGGTTGTCCTCCAAGCAAACAAACAAAATCTCAAAAAACTATAATTTGCAATAACTTATACATTAATAGATTATTTATATTAAAAAACAAAATTCTATATTCACTCATAGCATGTCATCAAAAATCAAAATATCATTAAAAAAAATTACACTAAAGAAAAACTTTTAGCAATTATTATAATAATAATAACTATAATTGTATTGTTTATCACACTTTTATGTTTATTACTTAACACTCACACACACACACATACATACACTCATTATAATTATTATTTATCAATATTAAACATTTCTATTGTTTTATGTGTGTGTTTGCATTTAATCTACTAATGATAATCAATGTTAAGGACAAGTAGCCAATTATGGACATACCCTGGAAAAATGTCAATGAAAAGACCCAAATCATCGGTCCCTTTGAGGGTACGCCAAATAGATAGAATGTGGTGATCAACATAAACACCTCCTGTATGGTAAGCACCAGTGTCTGGGTCATGATATGAGAGGCCAAAAACTCGATACTGGTTACACCGGCCACCAGCGATCGTTCCAGTAGGCCGTCCTTGCGCTCGAGTACCAGAGACAGGGCGGTCAAAGCAGTGGTAGCGTAGTAGGCAATCAAAATGATAACACCCGGTGCCATAAATTCGGTCATCGACGGATGTAGATTACCGTAGATGACTTTTTCGATTGTAATGGGTAGTGTTACAGTGGCCGGATTGTAGCCCAATAGGGACAGGTAGTCCTGGGCAAAAGTCTGGAAGGCCAGGAAAAATGATCGCAACAATACAAAACCGATTACTTGGTTAGACATATCCAGGTAGAGCTTGATGTTGGATGACTCGATTGTGTCGTTATCAGCATTTCCTGCCTATAAGTGAAAGGGGAATGGGATGTCATTTTATTTATATAGTTTAAAAAAGATTAGTTAGTTATGAAAAAGTAGAAAATATTCTGTATATTATTATTTACCAAAACTCTTCGTTGATTGAGTGCATAGGAATAGTTATGCGAAAAATGTAGGGCAGCCCAGGCTTTGCCATCTATGACCGCTTGTTTGGCCTCTTCGAGTGAATTATAGGGAACCTGTACTACGATATCTTTGTTGACAAACGATAGATACTCGGCTGACAGGCCGGGCGGGTCTTCGGCATTGTAGACGGCTACCGGTATGTTTTTCGGGTCCTGACCGATACATATGCAGAACAGGGCGATTTGGATGGACGGTAGGAAAAAGTAGAACAAAAGTATTGGCACATTTCGTTTCAATCGTATGATATTTTTGACAAACAAAGCGTAGACACGGCTCACGTCGAAGGCTTTCCGTTTGCCGGACGGTATGTTTACTTGTGTGCCGACGGGACTGTCGGTCGACTTTTCGCTGAATGACATACGAGGCGTCAGACAGGATGGCGTAGCGTTGGCCGACACGTCCTTGAATGTCGACGGAACGGCCGGTACTAATAAATTGGCTGAAAAATACAGATTAAAATAAAACATCGATTACTAATCACTGATTACTAGTCTAACCATCTCTACCCATCCCTCCCTATTGATTATGCCTTACCTGCTTTGTTGACTTCTCTTATATTGTTATTATTTGTTTCTGTACTGTCATCTGGTTTGTTGGCGATTGTCATCGTAGTACTAGTGATAGTCATTTCGATATTCTCATTGATATCTTTACTCTGACTGTCCTCACCGGCACCTGTCGTCAAATTTTTCAGATTTTTCTTTTCCGTATCGATGGTCGATATTGTTATTTTGTCATCCGGTGCGCTATATCTCATGGCATCCTGTTTGCTAGTTTCGGGTATCTGTGCTGAGTCCAGTTGGCATAGTTTGAGAAATACAGCCTCCAGTGTTGGCAAATCGTGTTGTTCAAGTAGACGATCGGGATTGTCCTGAACCAGTAGTCGACCGAAACGCATCAGACCTACCGTTTCGGCAGTTCGGGCCTCTTCGATATAGTGAGTTGTTATGATTACTGTCAGACCGTCCTCTTTGCATAGAGCGTCCAAGTGCTCCCAAATGGCTTTACGCAATACCGGATCCACACCGACGGTAGGCTCGTCCAGAATGAGTAGTGGCGGATGATGTACCAGTGCTGAGGCAAGCGATACACGACGCTGTTGGCCACCTGTTGTAAAAAGTAAAACAAAAATTAGTAAAAAACAAATTGACACAACTGTCCATTTCTTTAGCTACAACTAACCTGACAGTTGTGATACCAAACGATTTTTTTCGGGTAAATGTAAGAGTGTTATCAAAAATTTCGTCCTCGACTTGATATCTTTGGCCGACATTCGGTACAGTTGTCCAAAATATCTAAGCGTTTCTTTGATTGTAAAATCGGGAAACAGTGCCAACTCCTGGGGCATATAGCCGACACCAGGACCGGGTACTGGACTGTAATCGGAACCGGGTTCGCGGCCAAACACCCGAATTGTTCCCGACTGCGGTGTCAGTCGACCCAAAACACATCTCAATAATGTTGTTTTGCCTTAAAGTAAAAAATAAATAAATAAATAAAATAATATTTATTAGCATATTTGTTGCTATCAAACAAAAATAACTTAATAAATAATTTTGTCAAGGTGATTCTAAAACTTACTAACTTTATAAGATTTATATATATACTGAATATTTATATAAAAAAACTATTAAAAAAATTTTGTTTCAAAATGATTTAATTAACCAGTCATATAAAGGCAAATAAGTTTTATTATTGAATTAATTTTTTATCAATTTTAACATAACTACTACCACTACATAACTAATGGTTAATTAACTGTATATTTTACTTTTAATATTTATACTGTACTTAATTTAACAAAATTGATTATCATTTTAGTTAATTGAAGATGAATAGATTTTTTAGAAAATTTATTAGTATCATTATAACTGAAAATTAGTATAAAAATAAACAAATTAATTAATCTAAACAAACAAAATAATATAAATAATAAAGGTAATAAACAAAAAAAAATTTCTTAATTAACTAAATTTTTTAAAACTTAAATTATCGTATAATTTATTTATTTCAATGACATTCATAAACCCTAAACTAATTGGGAGCACAACAGGCGTTGTTGTTGTTGTTATTATTATGATTTAAAGTATTTAAATTATTTTTTTGATTTGAACAGCAATTTGTTGATTATGTTATTAGATAATCAGCGACAACACCAACAACAACAAAAATTTGGTGTAAAAATTATATAATATTTTGTTTTTTTTGTTTTAATGAACAAAATAAGTCATAAAAACAGTTATGGCTGAATAGTATATAATATATATATACTATATATCATATAAAACAATTATTTAATAAAATGAGAGATTTGTTTTAGCGATTATTTTGAGGGTATTATTTAAACTTTAAATATTTTTATTTATTTTGCAATTTGAATATCATATAAAATTAAATGGCTAAATATTATTTTTCAAACAAAATTTTAAATAATGGTAGAAAATAATAATTTTTAATAAAAATATTAAGTAAATAATTTGTTAGCATCATTTTTTAATATTAATTTATATATATAAATGTTAGATTATTATTAGTTTTTGTTATTTTAGTATTTTGTCAAAACAAAGTAATTAAAAATTATTAGTATTTAATATCTAATGTATTATTATAAGTAAGCAAAAAATATCATTAACGTAAATCTATTAAGATATATAATACAGTAATTATATATTTTATATAAAAATTGTTAGAATATATGTAATTACTATATTAAATAATATTAAATGATAATTTATATAGTTTTATATATTGTATATCATTTTTTATATCGAAAAAAATTGTTATTTGAATAACAAACTTATTTTATATATATTATAAAATAATTTAGATCTTTATATTTAGGGAAAATAAATTGAAAAATATTTCAATGTTATTAAATAAAACTGGTTTTATTATAAAATTATCAATAAATTTATATACTTAAATAAATCGTATTAACTAAACAAAATCAATCGTATTATTATTATTATAAGATTTAATTACTAAATATTTAGCAAAAACAAAATTCAACAAAACATTCAAAATTGATTAATCAAATTAAAATAGATATTTAAGGTTATAAATTGACAGTTTTAAAAAATATTTTTATAAATTTAGCTTATTTTTAAAAACATTTATAACAATAATAACAACAAAAATAAATATTCAAATTACTTTTTAAAAAATGTACTTGTAAATTTATCAAAACATTTGTTATTAGCTATTAACGTCAATTAATGTGTTCATATAACAACAAAAATGATACTGATAAATTGCATAATTTGCACTTAACTATGAGGGCATTTTTTAATACTGTATTTATGCTTATTATTTAACATTTCATGAAATAATAATAATATTATTATTAATAATAATTGATTTAACCTACACAGTACATAAGTAAAAATAAAAAATAATAATTATACTGTATATTACTTTTAAAAAATAATACAATTATTTCAACATGGTACAATAATTTAACTGAATCATATTTTATATAATTTTTATATAAAGTTAATTATAAATTTTTTAAAAACAATTAATGACTACAATTTACTAGAAATTTTTTTGGTAGTTTCCCTTTAATACCTAATAACAGTATGTCAAATACAGTATATTATTATTAATAGATGATTATTACTATTTTTTAAAAATTGATAATACTTAAAATCAATTTTATTTGTTTTAAAAATTATTTATGACTCAATAAAAAAAATAATAAATTACTAGAATTTATTAAATGCTAACATTTTTTGTTGTTGTTGTTGTAGTTGAATATTTTTGATAATTATTGACTCAAATAATAATACAATAAGATTTATAAATAAATAAAACTAAATAGTCATATTTAGATTTTTACTATTGTAAAAAATAATTGTAAAAAATTATTTACAAATTAGAAAAATAATATAGTATTATTAACTAATTAACATTATTATTTAGTTAATTGTTTAAAATTAGTAAATTACTGTCTACAAGATATTATTTAAAGATACACTAAAATAAAATGCTAGTAATTAATAATTGTGAAAAACATTTCAAATTTAATTGACATATATAAATATATAACTTTATAAAAACATAACATATCAATATAAAAAATCTAATGAAATTGAAATTGTTTATAATTTGTCTTAAATATTTATTTAAAACTGTCATATATTTTTTTTTGGTTTACCTGTATAATATTATTAGATATAAAATTGATGTCAAATATTTTTACTTCCCATATGTTTGTCAATATATATATAAATTATATATTATTTATAATTTATAATATATTAACCATAGTTATGCAACTGAGACACACACACATAAAATATTTATAAAAATATAAAATTTTAAAAATAAATATATGGTTGAAATTTATAAACATACAAACATACATATAAAAAATAAATTTTAAACATTTTATCCTAATTATAAAATATAGTAAAAAAATTTGATATAAAAAACTAATAAGTTGTCTAATACGGTAAAATATAGCCTACAGTGAAATTATAAACATTAAAAAACAAACAAAAAATTTATTATAATATTTCACATATTATTTTTATTTTCAGAGACACCATTAGATAAGAGACAATCAAAAAAAAACTAAACTAAACTACAAGTGATTTATGAATATTTAAAATAATAATAATAAACAAAATGCTTACCACAACCACTGGATCCAAGTAAGGCATAGATCTTTCCCTGAGGTACCGACACATTGATCTTCTTGAGTGTCAACAAAGATTTTTTACCAAAACCATAGGTAAAGGTTACGTCGCGTACATCGACAGCCACTTTGCCGTCAATTTGTTGGCCGCCATCGATGGCCAGTTTGATGTCGCGAGGCTGTGCGCCACCAGCAGCAGCAGCAGCACCACTGACCGGAGTACCGGTATCGCCATCACCCATAACCATAGCTTCGTTAATATAGCCACCATTGGTTCGTTCGGTTTCTTCGACCAGTTTGGCCAGCATTAGCTGCGGATGTTTGTTGAGCTGTTGTTCCGATGACAGGTCATGACTGGTCAGTCGTTGAAATTTGCTGAGCGACGCGTGTCGGTCATCGTTGATGGCCACTACGTCGGCTTCGTCCGACTTGAACGCATGATTAGTAAACGGACTCTTCAACATATTGTTCACTATTTGTTGTTGTCGTTGTTATTATTATCCGACTGTCCTCTCACCACCACAAAAACACTCACTCTCTTTCAACTATATAAAATTTCAAATAATTTTATTTTATTATTTTTTTTATATTATTAAGAGGAAAGTTAGCATCAAAATTCCCACCATTTCATTGCATGTTTATCTATCATTCAGTCAAACAAACACATACTGAGAGAGTGAGAGAGAGAGAGAGAGAACCAGCAAACCTGTCCCCGTAAAAGAAATAGCTTATACTTAAAAACCTCTATCAAAGCTTTCAACGAGAGAGAGAGAGACGAGAGAGAGAGAGAGAGAGAGAGAGAGAGAGAGAGAGAGAGAGAGAGAGAGAGAGAGAGAGAGAGAGAGAGAGAGAGAGAGAGAGAGAGAGAGAGAGAGAGTAGATATACTTATATTATAAGCTTAGGTAGTTTTGCTGTATGTATGTATGTATGTGTGTGTGTGTGTGTGTGTGTGTGTGTGTGTGTATGTGTGTGTGTGTATGTGTGTGTGTGTATGTTTTTTCACGGCAATGGGTGATTGCAGTACCAATGTAGTAATAATATACAGTCAGGGCTAATGGCACCTTCACTTTCAATCACTGATATCTTTTAAAAAACCTGTTTTGCATTTTTCGATAATATATTCCCGTACTTTCCCTGTCTTTCAAAAAAAGTTTTCAATATATTTTTTTCAGCAACAAAAATATACAGTAAATAAAATTATGGCAAATACAAACATATGACTAATAATATACGGTATATACATATATGTATTAAATATGCAATTATTGATTACTAATTTTTTTTATTAAAAAAAAATAGTTAATCCTATTTAACAACAGTTTTAATTTTCTATGGTCTATGTGTTTACAACAATATATTTATTATTAATACTTTTAAGTTTATACATTGATTACTCTAATACATTGATTACCTGTACACTATTTCTTTGTAATTAATTAAAATAATATTTTGGTTTAATATCGTTTTGTTTTAGGATATTTGATGGCTTTATAATTTAAAAATTAGTTTGCATATATACTGTGTATTAATTTATTGTTTTATAGTGGAAATATTTATATTTAATAACACAAACACACATACTGTACATATTATAGACAAACTAAATCTTAAAATTGTCAATTGAAATATATATTATATTAATAATTTATTTTTAATTATATTATTTTTAAAAATAAACATCATAGAGTATAAAGTATGATTAATCGTAAAGAAAATAATAATTTATATTATTTATGCTTAAAAATTGAAAAATTGTTTAAACTTTTTGATTATAAACTACTGTATAAATAAAATAATTTTATATTGAAAATATTTAAAAATATTTTTATTCAAATAATTTTTTAGATTTTACTGTATATCTAAAAAAGAATATTTTCAATGTTAACATAACTAATAAATATATATATATATAGTTTATCATTATTGTTATTCAAATGTGGTCACAATTTAGTTAATCAATAAAATTATTAATTTCCTTAAATTTTGTCAAATGTGTGCAAAATGTAAAATTAAATTTTATAAAAATCATATTTTAATATTACATGTAAATGCCAACTGTATAAACAAAATATAATATTTTTACTAATTTTATGACTAATCCAATATATGAAGTATATATATAATATTTATTTAATTTATTATTATTATCCAATCATATAATTCCTTAATTTATTTAATGACAATTGATTTTTTTCACAAAAAAACTTATTGTAATTACAATAATTAAGTTTGATAATCAAGCGTACCCAATAAACATAATTATTATACAATTTTTATTATTACAATTATTATTATTATTTGTTATTTTTTGTTAATGCATATTCATCAGTAATTAATTTTAATAGAAATTTTATATACACAGTATAAATACATTTTTTACTGGAAAAAAATATTACACTATTATATTATATATAATTATTTTAAATAATTTATTATTTTATACACTTGAATGGACATACAGTAGATCTTATTTGTTTTAAACCAACAAAACGGAAGTTTGTCTCAACTATTTATTTATTGTTATCAATTAATTTATCATTTATTGCTTAATAAAAAATATAATACACACATACATAAAATACTATTATATATACAATATTATTGAAATATATAATTTATACGGTATAACAGTTTTCTCATAAACAAATAATTTTTTGTCTCATGTTATAGTATTTTAAGTTTTAAAAAAAAATTAAGTAATTTTTTATACCATGTATTTTGCATTACTAAAACTTTTGCATTACTATATCTTAATAAATACAGTACATAGTACATACAGTGTGCAATAATATATACTACTACTACACATGGCTTTACAGACACATAAATTTACCTGTGCATAAACATAATGTAGCATAATATCATTTATACTGTATATATATATAAAAATTTATATGAGATTTCGCCTCACAGTTATTTGCAATTGATTTTTGCAAATTGGGTTAAGAGAGTGTGTCTCCCAAACGCTAAGCACAGGTATTATACATAATATATTAAGGATATGTATTTTAAATGCCAGTATTATTATTATTATTGAAAAGGAAAGTTAGCTATCATTTGGTAAAATAGCAAGTTTTTCATGGCTTATACCAGCACTTCATGACATTTTCATGGCTTATATGTTAAAGAAATAAAATAATTTTTCTTTTAACTAAATAACATATTTATGTCGATTTTATTTTGCAGCAAAATTTTTTAACAAACAATAATTTTTTTAATGGCAATTATAAATACTTTCAAAAAAATTAACATAACAAATATTATTAAAAATAATATGCTATTGGTAACCTAATAATTACATTATTTTTGTTGAAACTTTTATTACAATTTAAATTATAATAGTATATAATCATAAATAATGTAATTTCATTAATAACAATTAAATAATAAATTAAATAATAAACATTTAATATTAAATATCGTTTTTATGTCATTTAGAAAAAAATCTAAATATTATTATTTTTTTTAATAGCACTTAAAATAATTTTTCCGATACTTTACAATAAGTTATAATAGATATAAATTATTTAAAAATACTATAAATTAGCAAATTTGTTAAAAATATAATAAAATATTAATAAAATATAAAAAAGTAATAGTAAATAATAATAATACTAATAAGTATTTTATATTATTCACATATAGCAAGGTTGACGTACAAAAAAAATTTTCCCATTGGTATGTTTAAGTTTTTATTATTTTTAAAAAAATAATAACCATGATAATTATTATGTATGTGCTGTAATTTATTTATTTATTATTATTTGTCTATTATTATTGTAAATAATAATTGCAGCTATAGATTAGTCATAGAGAATATTTGAGGCAATTTTTTTTGAAAATAAAAACTATTTTATCCTAACAGTATAATTACTATTAAATAATACCCGGATTTATTAATAACTATAGATAACTATAGTTATAAATATATTTTTATATATTGTATGCCCATCACTATACTATACAGTGTTCACTGTATACACTATAATCTATTATATGTCACTAATTATAAGGAAATATCTAATTTTAATAAATTTTTGTATCCAGAAAAAAATTGTGACCACATTTTTAAGAAAAAAAAATCATTTTTTTTGCTATAAACTAATTAATTGTTGTCTAAAATACAATATATTTTCAAAGTTATACATAAATTTCAAAAATACATAAGAAAATAAATTTTTTTTTGTATAACATTTTCAAAACAACATTGCTAATTAATTATGTTATATATCAATAATAATAAAAATAACATATTGGTTATAATAATATAATAATAAAATTTTAACACTTAATTGTTAAATAAAATTAATAAACATAATAATTAAAATAAAATTCATAACTGTTAGATATTACTGTATTATAGTTATACAGTTATTATTGCACTATTATTGTTACTAAAAATAAATACAATATATAAATTTATACACTACCTTTATTGAAAAAAAATTAATTTGTATCCCAATATAACAACAACAAAATGCTTTAAATTACTTGTTTAGTAGTATTATTATCCTATAAATTAGACACGACTTTTATTTAATAATTATATTAACAATGATATTAAGAAAAAACAAACCACTTATTATTATTATTATAAATAAAAATATTATATTAACTGACAAAAATCTTTATTTAGTGGTAATCATTGTTTTATTTATTTATTTTCTTCAATACATAACAAAATACACACACAATTATAATAATAATCTTACAATAAAATGTTATTCAATTTTTTTTATAATAATTTTATAATAGTGTTCACACGTACTGTGCGTTTATAGGTTTTTTTTAATAAGATATAACCACAAACTAAACATACCGTACTATACTTTACATACAAATGCAGTCCTCTTTAATTTACTATTGCTTATTGAGATCTCTCATTCAGTTAACTTTCTCTCTCAAACATCATCACCGAAAAGTTATCGCCACTCAAAACAAGATTCAGGTGACTGGAGATTCAATAAGTGTATATAAGTGAGTGAGTGAGTGAGTGAGTGAGTGAGTGAGTGAGTGAGTGAGTGAGAGAGAGAGAGAGAGAGAGAGAGAGAGAGAGAGAGAGAGAGAGAGAGAGAGAAAGTAGTTTACCTTCACTACAATAATATAATATGCAATCAATATATATATATGTATTTTAATTTAAAATACATTACAGTATATAATAGTTTTTTAACATGTTTTTTGTGCCCTTAGTAGTAGTATATACAGTATGTTGTCGTTATTAGAGCCCTCCTATGATTTTCCAAACTATTGAATCAATTTTCAACAGTGAATGTAAGCAACATATTATAATACAGTATAGTATAGTATATGCACTAAACATAGTATTTGTTTAACATTATTATTATTTTTTTTTTATTAATTTTTGATGAGAAAATGATAAATAAAAATTATTTCCAACGTTTAAGACATTGAAATAATTAGCTTTTTTATACATTCAAAACTGGTATTATATTATATTATCAATATATATATATATATATATATATTTGTATGTATATATGGCTGAACTTTAACTGCAAAATCAATATTATTATTAATTTTTTATTTATCAATGACAACCAGATCTCTCTCTCTCTCTCTCTCTCTCTCTCTCTCTCTCTCTCTCTCTCTCTCTCTCTCTTGCTCACTCACTCACTCACTCACTCACTCAATAACTCACTCACTCACTTTTTAATATTTGTATAATTATTTAGGAGTAAAGAGTTATTTATAAAGTTATTTTTTAACTAATTTTTAAAAAGTACATGAATACGTCACTAAATATCGCAATTATTGCTAATTGTTTATTTAAATATATATTAAAAAATCTAACACATCCCTGTTGCAAATCTAACTGTCCCCATACTCTTAGCATCTTATGGTAATCAATCAATTTTACTATTAATATATATTTGCCCAACGACATTTGAGGATATTAATTATTATTCATCTATTTAATTGTTTATATTTTTTTATTGATAATAATAATAATATAATTATTTTTATCATAGATATTATTTTTTAAATAAATATTTAAAACAATTGTAAAAAATATAATTTTTTAAAAACAATAGATGCATTTATTTAATTTTCAATTTTCAAAAAATAATGATTATTTATTACAACATTTCTAAACATATTTTTTTAGTTTTTTAAAAATGTTATATTATTTACCTCACATTTTTCATATACATTGATGTAAATCTGGTTCATTGAGATTATGTTTTTAAAAAAACATTGTTTTATCTTTTAGTTTTTTTATTTCTTTTAATAATTTTATCTGATATATGCATTTCAAAAAATCATTGAAAACTAGTTTTTTAATGTGTTGTTATTAATTGCTTAGCAATTAATGTTATTTTATTATTTAAAAAAAACTTAAGATACCCTTGCGCATATATTTATATATACATATATATTATGTATAATTTATAAATTATAAAAAATATATATACAATAATCAGTAAAAAAATTAAATATATTACAGTAGCATTAAGCAATCGCAAATTGTATGAATCATTTATTTTTTCTATATGTAAAAATAATTATAAAATTAAATAAAAAAAAATTTTTAGTTTTAATTTTCAAGTATTATACTAAACATAACAATCAATAAGATGTTATGAATATTTAATTAATTTCAATATTTAAGTAGTTTACTTATTTACAGTATTACATAAATAAATTTTATTTATTATTGGATAAATTAATGTCAATTACGTTATGTATTGAAAAAAAATATATACGATAAATTTGCGTCAATAATAATTAATTATAAAATTATAGGTTTCATTTATACAATATAAATATCATTGTATAATATTTTTTTATAACTATTATTAGTAGCATTAATAGAAAATAAAAATATTTAAATAACTACATAAATCATTATAATTATGTTTAAACATAGATATAAATTTAATTTATTTTTATTTATAAAAATAATAATATTTAAATATTTATCTTAATTCTTATTATTTTAGTAATATTACAACTTAGTGACAAAATTATCAATTTTTAAACATATTTTTTCTTTACTATTAAATATATATATATATATAATTTTCATAGAATGGTAATAAAATTATAATATCAGTGTTAATTTTATTATAGAAAAAACAAAAATAGTGGAAAAATTTAAAATGTTTACATTAATTTACTATTATTATTATTATTTAACATAAAAAATATTTTCAAACTCTTATATACGACAGTTTATAATTTAAGTTAAACTTTTTTAAATTACAGTATATTTAATTGAATATAATTTTATTAATATAATATATTTCTAGAAAGTTTATCTAACTTAATATCAATGACTAATTATTTTTTTAAAAAATGTGGGATATATTAAAAATATTAATTAGCAATAAATTGCGGTATAATTATTATAATATAATATTTATAAAAATAAATATATATTTAAAAAATTAGCAAAAGTTTGTTAACAATAACTGATACGACGTCCCTTAAAACATGGTATCTCACCAATTGATAGCTCATAGCTATTACTGATAACACAACTTTCCTCATCTGTTTGGGAATCAGTTTGTGTAACGCCATTGACTACAATGTTATTATTATCAATACTACTATTGTTATTATCAGTCATTAGACATTTATCGCTTACATCACATCTATACTGACAATAGACATCCCTGAGCTCTCTATTCAATGATTCATTGCTAACTGTCTGTATGTCCTTATCCTCAAAAACTGTTTGATTAGTTTGAGTGGATTGTGCTGTACTAATAACTAATTTGTTATAATTTAAATTATTATTATTTTCATTATTAATTTTAGTAACATTTTTCGTGTCTTTAATTATTTGTTGATGACTTTCAAGCATTAATTTTAAATCATTGATTAGCTGACTCATCACTTGTATTAAATCCATATCTTTAGACATAACATCCTCGTCAGGAGTCTCAGTCTGGACTAATTGTGACTGAGTTTGTGTTATCACTGGCACAGTTGGCACAGGCGATGTAGACCTGTCTATAGTGTAAGTCCTATTCAAAGCACAGTTACTATCAATTTGCAGGTTATCTAACAACTCATTTGTTTCAGCAATCATTTGTCTATTAATCGTATTTATGTTTAACTGTTTGGGTTCGCACAGCAAAAAAGCTGGACTTTTGACATAATAGGAACTTGAATAATAGCTACCAGTGCTGATAGTGTCGGGATGGCCATCGGGACTCATGAGACAACCGGCACTGTCGACACTACCGGCACTGGTCAGTGAATAACTGCTGCAACACTTTGCCGATGAGCTGCCAAACGGCGACAAATTTGACAAATAGTTTGCATAAAATTTTTGCAACGGATTCACTGTAGCCGTTGTCGTCATTGTAGTCGTCRTCGTCGCCGCCGATGACGACGACAATGACAACCTCTTTGCCAACTGTTCTCTGGTCTTCAGTTTCTCTTCGGCGACCAATTTCTCCAATTCGCTAATCATTTGTATCTCATTTAACAGAAACTGTTGTTTCGAGCCATTTGTTAAACTCATCTTTGATTATCTCGTCCGCAATGGTCGAGTAATTAACAGTTGTTATCAGTGGACTACCTATTTTGAAAATTATTATATTTGTTATTAGTTTTTTATTAAAAATATGTTAAACTTAAATTTATTATTATTATTTTGATATATTATGCCAATTTATTAAAAAAAATTATCAATAACCTTGCTTAGAATCTGAATTATTTTTATATAAAATAATAACAATAATAATAAATACAAACATTACTATTATTTTGAAAAAAGTAATTTTCCTTATAAATCAATAAATTATAAAAACTAATTGAACCGTTTTATATTATAAATGCATTTCTAATAATTATGGTATAATTAATTTTATTTACTGTAATTTATTAAATAACATCATTCAAAAATAATTTATATAAAAAATATTCAAATATTTTAAATACATTTAACAAATGAAACAAAAAAACATAATTAAATAAATAGTTTATTATGTTTAGTACATGTAAACTATAAAATTAATAATAATAATATAAGTTAATTCACAAAAATATTTCAATTAGCTATGAGGTCAGTATTTCAATATAAAGCAAAATAAAAAATTTAATTCAACATTTGTGCTTAATTTTTTTTGAAATACCATAAAAGTAACAATATATCTAATATATATATATATATATTAATCAATAGCACCGGGAGTTATATCATAATACACTCCGAAAGTGAGAAATAAAAATCAGATTTCTTATGTGTGGGGAAAGGGGTATACATATAACAAAACCGGTCTTTTCATGTGCTATGACATGTCCAGAGATAATAGGGTCACAGTATATAATACTATGTATGTGAGTATGGATATTGAAAATAGGAAAGTCATTGAATCTATTAGTATGTAATGGTATTGGATAATCAATATGTAAGTCAAGTTTTCTGGACTATGCTCTCCAGATATATATAGTATAGTATTATGTATAATATGAGGGCATTAAGGGGGTAGTCATATAAAACACACACACTTTCACTTTTTCATCACTTATATACTGTATATAATTTATTGTATATATATTGCATACCTTTCCTCTCTTGTTGTTGAGAACCAGTTCTCTCTTTGAACAAAATGATTGGTTTTCTTATGTCTGTAAAAATCTTTTGCACAGTCGGGTCGTCGCCAATTAGGACAATGCCATGCGATTCATACAATACAACAGCAGGTATGGCATCTCTCGATGCTATCGGTCCGTAATATATCCAAAGTTCAATCTCGCGGCTACCGTTTCCGGCCGGTGTGTCAAACTCGAGTAATCGTAGTTTTGTATATTTGGCAAAATCGGTAAACAACTGGAACTCAAGATTAGCCAAACTGTTGGCCAATTTATACAGATTTATCGCTTCTACACTGTTATCGCTATTATAGTTGATATCATTGGCGGCAAAAAATACTGCAATTTTCAGTTTAGTGGTCATTATATAGAGTGATATTATTGTTAAATAAAAAAATACAGTATTATATATGATATAATATGGGAGCAGGTGTTAGATGGTTACTGTTTTGTGTGTGTTTATACAATATCTGTATCGCATATATATATAATAATATAATACTGTAGTTTGTTTTGCAAAGAAATCCAATTTGTTGCCACGGGTGACATACCTGTGCTCTTTGTGTGTGTGTCTGTCTGTGTGTGTGTGTGTGGGTGGGGGGGGGAATCAATTGCTTACAATTTTATGTCATATTTTTTTTTGTCTGTTTAATATATTATACATTATTTAAACTATAGTATTTACTGTATATTCATAGCTATTAAATTTACAACCAATGCTGTTTATTAGGATATAGTCTAGTTAAAATAAATAAGCTAATATAATAAATATATATATATATATATTGTATTTTATATAATACCCATAATATGGTGATCTATTAATTTTAAAAAATATATATTAAAATATTTAAACAATAATAACACTAACATATTAATATTATAAAACATAATTTTGCACACTTTATATTAGATCTTAATTAAACTAAAATTTAACTGAAAAAAATATCAGATGTCAATAATCTAGATAATAAAAAAATTTTCATATTTATTGAACAGCTAACGGCAAAATATAACTAATTATTAAGTAAATAAATAAATTATAATAAAATAAAATAAATATTTTTTTTACAAGTGATAGTCTATCTTATCTTATAAATTTATATAATTAAATTAAATAAAAGCATAATTAGTTCCGTTATATTTACTAAAATTTTGAATTATATTAATGAAAAACATAAAATTTTTTGTGTGTTTAATTATAAATAAATATTTTCATAAATATTTGGTTAATTTTTATTCAATAATCTAAAGTTTATCAGAAATAAATGGTTTATAGTAAATAATTATACAAATAATAATGATATCAAAAAGTTTTTTAAAAATTATTATTATTTTGTTATTTTGTCATAAAATGACTGATTTTTATTGCTTATACATTGATGATCCCACTAATAATATGGGCGATAACGGGTGTGGCATATGTGGACAGTCATCTTATAAATTATATCAATCAAACATTTATAACTAAACTACAGATGCGGATATACTAATAGTACTGTATTTATAAAATACAAGTATAATTACAATAAATAATAATCAATAACTTTATAGCAATAATTAAAGCAATAATAGCATGACTTAATGTATAATTAGTAATTACTGATTATAATAACGCTCTAATAATAATAGAAACATTTAAATATTTTTTTTTAAATTTGATAATTGATTCAAATTTTTCAATTGAAAATTTTGTTTTATTTTCATTTGATTTTTTTAATTAGTAATATTCAATATACTGTATATACTGTTTAATATATTTACAAATGTATCATCGATTGGCACTTAATATACAGTGGAAAACTATTATACAATGGTTTGAGTTTAAAATTAAAAAAAATTTATCATTTAATACTCAGTAATTAGCAAATATTAATTTTGAAATAACTTTTATTGTATGATTCCCTCCACTACCAAAAAAATACAGTACAATACCTATAATGTCGACACTAACTGGTAGTACTATTAGACTTGATCAGCATCGTTGGTCTAACAATTATCAACAGTTTTGTCAAACACGGATATCGGGAAAAGGAGTAGTAGTTGGGCTAAGATGTGCCAAAATGTTGACCACTGCTGAACACATACAACAGTTATACACTAATTATTCAAACCGAGTGGTCAAAGTGCTTAGCAAAAAAATGTCAAACTGTGGCGAATCGTATCACTTACAGGAAACCGGTATCATTGTGGACAGTATGGATGGTTTGGTACTGACCAACTTTTATCTAGTGTCCGACTGTCCAAATGTGACCATACAGTTAGCCACTGCATACTATGAAAAGGATATAATAATAGGAAAACCTAATAGTTTGACTCCAGTAAGCATAATGAGTGGACAGGTAGTCTATGTAGATCCACAAATAGATTTGGCACTCATACGTATGACAGACTATGTTAGGGGTTCGCTGAGAGCCATGGATTTGTCGCAAAATGTGCCCAACATTGGAGATGAAGTAATATTACTGGGAAATGCCGATATGTTTGGCACTTTACAGTACGGCATCGTATGCTCATTGCCGCGTAGGGGTGAGCTAAGTAGGAGTTGGCTAATCAATAGACAAGTTACTATCAATGAGGACATTATGTTTGCCTATCAGTCGCCAACTGTAATCAACTGTTGTGGCGGTGCACCGGTTATTGATCTGAACGGTCAAGTGGTCGGCATTTCATTGGCATTTGTTGAGTCGAAAATCAATTTTGCCACCAAAGCTACCGATGCTATAGGTATTGTCGTAAACATTATTGTTAGAAACTCAGTCCAATTAGATTTTAATTATATAAAAAATTTACACTTAATTTATTGCACTATATTAATAATCAATCAATCAATCATTTATAGCGTTTATTGATAAGGGCCGTCATTTTCTGGCCAATGAATACATAGCTATTAAAAATCAAAGACAAAATCGGCTGAAACGGCCAAACAGTTTAGGTATTATACTGAAGGGTAATGTCATCAGAGGTTTTACATATAATGTCACAGATGCCAGGTATTCATACAGTATTCATATAACGTGTTATCTTAAAACTAAAAAAATTGTTTATATTTATCTATAAATATATATATTATATTTTTTTTATTCAACAGAAATCAATTGCAATTGAATGACATAATCTTAAGTATAAATCATATTGAATATACCGGTGCAGTCCAATTGGTCGACGCAATGAATAACTTAATCGATGGACAGTCGATTGAATTGATGGTTATGCGGGTGACGACAGCCGCGAGCGGACAATCAGATGTGAGTGAAGTGACGGCCAATATTAGACCAGTAGTCGAATATAATTGGTTTTATTTTTAACAATTTTAATTAATTAATTACTGTTTGTTTTATATTTATAATCTTAATCTTTTTTTAACCATATTTAATGTTTTTACAAAAAAATAGACAAATATTACAAAAGAATTTTTATACTAATTATTTCCTAAAATGTTTAAAATGTTTATAATAATTTTTTATTAACTGTATCTCTAATATACTGTTTAGTAGTTATCTATTTATTATTTTTGTTAAGTAAATTATATAATAAAATACAATAAAATATCAATATATTATATGCTAATATTTTGACAATATTTTAAGCGCATTTGCCTTCAATACAATATCTATTGACACCGCAAGTGGTATTTTCAATGGCCGGACCTATACCTATGTTGACAATACCGTTAGTGCAAACAATTAATTGATCGCATATATCCTATTAAATATAGAAAAAAAATTACACAAAAAATTAATATTATACCATATTTTTCTTTAAAAAATAAATTATTTAAAAAAACACAGATTCCAACAAAAAATTCCAGTAAATACTCAATTTATAGTAAATTATTTACAAATTTTGATTTGCGATAATACTTGAAATGAGATCCCAATGCTGTCTGACATTGAAGATCAACACTCGTCGACATATAATTTTTGGGATCCCTTACAGCGGGACTAATATCGGGATCGTCGGGAAATTGAATTACTGATGACGACGACGATGATGATTGAGCATGGTCATTTTTAAATAGACAATCTCTACACAATTGTACAATAATTAACTAATTTCATGACAAATCCATGTAATTACTATTTTTATGAATTATATAAATTTAATTAACTATTTTTTTGTTGTTGACACCACTTACTTAACTGGTTTATTAGCTTCAATGAGATAGCTGTTCAAATATTGTTGACTACAATGTGACCAGGTTACTTTACCGGAACCGGTAGACACTGACATTATGTGATTTTCACCACAGTTTGCAGTTTGTTTGGCACCTTCATCATCGTGATACATACCGAGACTATTTTTTTAATAGTTTAAATTCATAATTAATAATATTTTTTAGTATATTAGCCCTTAATTTTTATCTATTAGCGTCACTTACGTGTGGCCTAACTCGTGTGCAGCAATAAAAACTGCCCGAAAAGATCGGGCCTCGACCAGAGCGCACGGATCAGCCGCTTATTGTTTAAGATAAATATTTTTAATATAGAAATTATTATTATTATTATATGTAAAATTTAAACATTAAATTGACTAACATTTAAAGTCATTAGAGTAGATCCAGTTACAGGAAGTTTTAATATGTGCTAAACCTAATCGTTTGAAAAAATAAAATCATTAGTAATATACTAATAATGATTCAATTATTTGTTAGCATTTAGTCTTATAGTAAAGTCCTAAACAAAAAATACATATTTTTAATATATTTAGAAAAACAAAAACCTTGTGTTTTAGAGTCAGTTATTCTCAGGTCGTTTGATTTAAAATTATATCTATAATGATAAAATGATAACAAAAAAAAATAACTTTTGATAGACAACATAACAAATTAGATTATTTATAGTTTTATAGTATATTTTACAAATTATTATTATTATCAGCATAATTATAATACCCGGTAAATAATATGACCATTGAATTGTTGGCCAACTTATGCCGATCGCCCGATTCATTTATAAACCAACTGCGAAATGCTCGCCGATAAGCATAGCCATCGTGATCGGCATTAATCGGTTTGGGATATTCACCGATGCGGTCCACTTTCATAGCAAAATTGGCCACTTTCTGTAGAGTACGGTGTCGATAGACAAGTGCCGTACTATACATAACACGATAAATGTAGTCATAAAGAGCCGATTTATTGTTGTTATATTTTTGTAGTAACGACTGGTCATAGAAGACGGTCAGCCGAAGCGTAATTTTGCCAAACTGTCGAAGTTGGCCACTGCTCCGGGATAGTGGTCGTACCGATGCTTTTTTTGTTTGTTTGTTATTAATTAGATAGGTTAGTTAAAGTACCATAGATATACTGTATTTATACAGTAATTGTTTTTACAATTATATTAGATATATTCATTAATAATATTAATTTTTTCAACTAAATACTAACCTTGGTTTAATCTACAAATATATTCATTAGTAATTGAATTGCAGTTTTCAATATTTAGTAATATAAATAATATATGATAATAAAAATAATAATAAACACTTATTGTAAATAAAATATAATAGCACATATGTGTCATAATTAATATTATAATTAATTTGTATACATACATACTTTACATGCCTTATATAATGATTACGTATAATTAATTAATTAATTTTATTAATATTAATAACTTTAACTAATAACTTTAGATAGTTTTATAAGATTTACCAAAAATACATATATTTTGGTAAAAATGTTATTTTAAAAATAAATGCTATTTGATTTTTAATGTACATAAAGTTTATTAATAATAAATTAATGAATATAAATATTATATATGTGATAATAATATTTATAATTAATAGTAGAACCAATTTTTTAATAACAAAAATAAATAAATTGATTGTAAAAATTAAAACAATTAATATTAAGTATATAAAGTTGAACTAAAAAAAATATTCATATTAAACTACTAAATAAATAAAATATACTAATATTTTAAAAATAATTGTAAGATAAAGTTTAAGTAAATCTAATAGACTAATAGAAAATTATTAAACAATTAATATTGGCATTAAATAAAAAACAATAATTAACTGTTTAATTAATAGCTATAAAAAATTGTTAAATTACTAATTATCATAATATTTTATTTTATCATTAAATGTCTGATTTTAACCTGAAGTCGCTTATAATTAGTTTTTTTAACAACTTTAGTTAATATCTGTTTATTTCATATTTTATAATCTGTTAATTGAATAGGTCTTGAATACTTTAAAAAAAAATATATTTAATGTAAATTTATTGTTTTTTAATAACTATTTTCAAATAGACTGAGAATTTTTACACTAATTATTTCCAAAAATCTTCAAATGTTTATAATTTGAAAAATTATTTGCAAAAATTTGTAATAATATACTGTTTAATAGTTATTTATTTATTATATTTGTTGTATTATAAATTATAATTGTAAAAGTACATTAAAATAAATTATTTTAATCGCATTTGCCTTCAATACAATATCTATTGACACCACAAGTGGTATTTTCAATGGCCGGACCTATATCTATGTTGACCATACCGTTAGTACAAACAATGTATTGATTGCATATATTCTATCAAATAGAGAGAAAAATCACACTAAATATTCAATTTAATTAATTATAAATAAACAAAAAGTAAATTATTTACAAATTTTGATTTGCGATAATATTTGAAATGCAATCCCAATGCTGTCTGACATTGAAGATCAACACTCGTCGACATATAATTTCTGGGATCCCTTACAGCGGGACTAATATCGGGATCGTCGGGAAATTGAATTACTGATGAATACGACGATGATGATGCTGATGATGATTGAGCATGGTCATTTTTAAATAGACAATCTCTGCACAATTGTACAATAATTAACTAATGTTTTAATGTATGTAATTATTTTTAAATAATTTGATTTATTTTGAAATCAATTATTTTGTTGACATCACATACTTAACTGGTTTATTAGCTTCAATGATATATCTGTTCAAATATTGTTGACTACAATGTGACCAGGTTACTTTACCGGAACCGGTAGTCTCTGACATTATGTGATTTTTACCACATTTAACTGTTTGTGTGGCACCTTCATCGTGATACATACCGAGACTAATTTTTTAATAGTTTAAATTCATAATTAATAATATATTTTTAGTAATTATAATTATTAGCCCTTAATTTTTCTACTAATAGCATAACTTACGTGTGACCCAACTCGTGAGCAGCAATAAAGACGGCCCGATAGGATCGGGCCTCGACCAGTATGCACGGTTCGGCCACTTATTGTTTAAGATAAATAATTGACAAAAATTATTATATTATTTTAAATGTAAATTAATAATTATAAAATTCAATCATTAAATTACTTACTTCGAGAGTCATTAGTGTAGATCCAGTTACAGGAAGTTTCAACATATGCTAAACCTAATAAAATAATTGATTCAATAATAATAATTATTAATATTATTTGATAATATTTAGTGTCTTATTGTAGTGTAAGTCCTGAACAAACACATGAATTATTAATACTAACAAAATATACATATTTTAATATATTTAAAAAAAATAAAAACCTTGTGTTTTAGAGTTAGTTATTCTCAGGTCGTTTGATCTAAAATTATATCTATAATGAAAAAATGATAGCAAAAAAATAACTTTTGATAGACAACATAATAAATTAGATTAGTTATAGTTTTATAGTATATTTTACAAATTATTATTATCAGCATAATTATAATACCCGGTAAATAATATGACCATTGAATTGTTGGCCAACTTATGCCGACCGCCCGATTCATTTATAAACCAACTGCGAAATGATCGCCGATAAGTATAGCCGTCGTGAACGGCATTAATCGGTTTGGGATATTCACCGATGCGGTCCACTTTCATAGCAAAATTGGCCACTTTCTGTAGAGTACGGTGACGATAGACAAGTGCCATACTATACATAACACGATAGATGTAGTCATAAAGAGCCGACTTATTGTTTTTGTATTTTTGTAGTAACGACTTGTCATAGTAGACGATCAGCCGAAGCGTAATTTTGCCAAACTGTCGAAGTTGGCCACTGCTCCGGGATAGTGGTCGTACCGATGCTTTTGTTGTTTGTTTGTTATTGATTAGGTAGGTTACAGTAATTGTTTTTTATTAATAATTTTTATTAATTTATTTAAAACTAAAAACTACTAACCTTGGTTTAATCTACAAATATATTCACTAGTAATTGAATTGCATTTTTCAATATTTAATAATATTAATAATATATAATAATAATAATAATAAACACTTATTGTAAATAAAATATAATAACACATATGTGTCATAATTGTAGATATAATTAATTTATAATTAGTATACATACTTTTTTTTAGTAACATTAATTATAATTTATTTATTTATTTAATTTAGTTCTAAACTATTTAGAAAGGTTTATCAATAATATACATATATTTTTTTATATTTATATCATATAAAAAATAAAAATTTAAAATAATTTTTTTAAAAATTTTCTCCTAAGTCGTCAGTTAATAATAATAATCAATTAGATATAAATATTATTTTAAGTTATTATGGAATTAAATAATAGAAATTTTATTGACAAAATAAGCTATTTTTTAAAAATTTATAAAAAATAATACTAATATTACAGTATACTTTAGTGTAAATTTACTGAAATAAAATAATTGCATATATTTAATAAATGCTAACAAATACCACATTTGTTTGTATGCAAACTGAGATGAATTAGTTTAATGTAATTTATTATAATAGTTATTGTATGTATGGGTAAAAACTAATTAAACAAATTGTTATATCAATTGGTCGATCTGATTGATATACTTTTCTCGGGTAAAGTCGATTTCTTGCCAACAATTGGTGTATCTTTTGGTTTCGATACCTTTTTCGGCGACAACGGCGACATCGATGACGATGGCGACGACGACTTGGGTTTCGATGATATTCTTGACCTAACCTTTGATTCGGACACAACACGTGATGCAGGCTTTAATGAGGAGTCGATTCGGGAAACTCCTACAGATTTTTTTCCAGACTCTACTACTAATACTAACAAATAAAAGAAGATTTTAAATTATTAATATTAGGTATTATAAGATGGGATCAGTTATGATATTTTTTTATTTATTATTATTTACTGCCAAAGAGTATGCCGAGGATGACTATAATGATGATAATTATGACAAGAATTAGTAATAGCAACCAAAACAATGGATTGTTGACGTTGTTGGTGCTATCGGTACCGGTTATTGGTGTCGATGTCGATGAACTTAAGGTATAATCGGACTCATCTGAATCAGATATTACTTGTGATGTAAAATATGTTGGATTTTCGTCAAAAATTGTTATCGTAGTCTGATTGGTACCGGTAGTAGTATTAGTTGTATAGTTATTGTTGTCAATGATTTTACTGTTTTTAGTTATGTTTAACAAAAGAGTTGAGTTATCATAACAATTGAAAAACTCTTTCATTGTGTACTACAATAACAAAAAAAATCATAATTAGATGATTCAATTCAATTTACAGCAGAGTTATATGATATATACAAGTATATGATTATCTCTATCATACCGTTGCGTTTTCAACAAAACTGTTGTTTTTCTGTACTAACAAATACCACTTGTCTTTGGCCATACCGTACAATTTGTTTTTCCAGTAGACGAGTCCGGTATACGATTTTGGTGCCATTAGTTTCGTATAGTTGGTATGAAAATCGCCCGATTTGTCGACAATCTTATAGTAAATTTTTGATTTTTTCTTATCACTACTGGTGGTAGTAGTGGTGCACACATAGACTGTAATCGGTTTGGTATTGGCTGCAAAACTGGTGAACAAATTTGGTTTAACTTTAGGCCAAAATTTGCCGGTCAACTGTCCCCGTGGAGCCAACTTCCATGGCATATTCTCTGGATTATCTACAGGATAATTGTCGTACATATTTCGTTCATAGGCTATATAACTAAATCCCTGTGCACTATGATTGCCAATCAACAGAAACTTTCCCATAGCTTTGTCCACACATACGGTTCCCATTGTTGCCGATGACTCCTCAGTCTCACAATTATTGCCAAAATAGACGGCGCTATGAACGGTAAATCCATCAGCTATTTTGTCAGTGAGGGTAACCATTAAAAAAATAGATTAATTAATTTATTAACAATAACTATGTAATGTATAGTTTAGGGGGGAGAGGGTAGGAGGAAACACCTACACATTGTAAACAGTCTATTGGTAAAGTCACCCGGATTTTCATACTGTCCACCATTATTATTATTATCTACTATTGTCTTCATGTACTGGTTTTTTGGTACAATATTAGTCGAATAGCAATAGGTTTTATTACAATAGTAGAGTATTTTATCGATAATAAAAGCACCGGTTATAGTGGTATAGTCGGCACCTTTAGTATGATTCAAAGTACAGTACTTTATGTGTTTGTTATGACTGATACCCGACATAACATACATAACATATACGGACATTAATAGAAACAATGAAATACAATTTAAAGTCATATTTTTGTTTTTTTTAAATGTCAGTCAAATCTAATTAGGATAAGCTTTTTTCACTAATATATTGCATGTCAGTTACATACATAAATAAATGTAAATTATTTTAAACTAAATTATTTATTTATTTTGTTAATTTACGTGAGATTTTTTTTGTAATGTTATTTTATTGCATAACAATGAATTAAATATTTAGATAATATTTCTATTGTTTTATATTAACAAAATAATACCGGTATAAGATATAGTTATACTGTATATAAATTTAAGTATAAAATTTTTTATAGATTATTATTATTATTTATGTCTATTATTCTAATAATTATAAAACTATTCAATAGATTTTTTGTTGTCTAAATAAATTATTTAATAAAATAAATAAATGTATTTTCTTATTTAAATAACTGATATAATTAACTCATTTATTAAAAATATATTTGGATTAATTATATTTATTAATCAAATTTTTGCTATAAATAACAAATGTTTTTTTTTCAATAAAAATAAAAACATATATATATTTAAATTTAAACCACATTTAGTGATATTAATAAGACAAATAAATTTACAATATTATTATTAGTATTTAAAGTAGATTTTCACCACATTTTAATATGCGATTATGAAATTAGATAAAACAGTTAAATGATATCAATATATCGATGACAAAATTTATTCATCAAAAATGTATTTTTTGAAAATATAAATATATATATATTTTAATGAAATTTTTTATAGTAATATTTGGTTATATTATTATATATTCAAATAATTTATTTATAAAAAAAATACTTTAGTATATCAACCATTCAATTGCATGACTGTCTTATAGAAATTACAGGCATATGTATTGAAACCACTGATAATTGTGGCATTTTCTGTACTCAACTCCATAATCGAGTTGCGGTCCCGATATTCTGGCCATTTTGTGTCCAATTGCGGTAATACAGTACTAATAATTAGCCACAAAAACAAACAAACAAATATAACACAAAAATAATTAATAGCAAACAAAAATTATAATAATAATACCCAGTCTTTGCAAAATGAGACCAACTTTTCATAATACGTTTGGAAAACTTGATGTCAACCGGACTGTAAATATCGGTCCTCCGCAATGGATAACCAAATACAAACGGCACTTCCGTATAGTGGACAGTGCCCAGCCATTCGCCAAATTGACTAGACTTCGGGCGATGATTATACAAATACATGTAAACCGATTTGTTTTTGGCGGCCAATTCGTCGGCTAAATAAATGGTCGGACAATTGATTACTGCATTACCAAAAGCGTCGATCAGCCGATCGATATTCTTCTCCGGTAAATCACTATTTGGGCCAACAATATAGGTATTGGCGACAACCGATAGAAGATCTTCGTCAATGTTGGTCTTGTTTTTAATCAATGCAATAAACATATCGCGTGTCTCTTTCAGTGTCTTCAGCTGCGGATAACTGTGCCGTTTAAATAGTTCGGGGTTTAGTATGTAAACAAAAAATGAGCCCTCGTTACGGACCAAACCGGTCATCAGTTCGCGCATATTGTCGTAGGCGTTGTCTTCGGTGATGTACTCAACTGGAGCTACAATATCCTCGTAGTAGGAGTCGATGGACGGCATAAATGCCATATAAGATATATTGAGAAATGAATTGGATATCTGTTTTTTGGCGAAAGTTATTCAATAATAACAGCAAAGTTAAGCAAATTATTTATTTTAAAAAAATAGTTTTAATGAATACCTCATTTAGCCGATCAAACGGCACAGTCTTGAGACAGTCGACCGTTTCGGTGGACAACTCGGTTGCCGTTTCGTTGTCCATTTCATGTAGACAACCGGCGAGTTGGGCAAACCGTTTCGAGTAACTAAATGTTTGCGATGTTTGCGGCAACAAAAAACTTCCCGATTGAGTGATGGCCCGCGAAAATAGATAACGAGTGCTGTTGAATGTCATCAAAATGCTAATACTAATAGCGCCGGCACTCTCGCCAAACGGTACCAACTGGCCGGGATCACCGCCAAAAAAGCCGATATTGTCGCGGATCCAATGCAACGCCATCGACTGGTCATAGATACCCATATTTCCCGGTGCTTCTTCCGAGCGTCCGTTCAAAAAGCCAAATACACCGACACTACATATATATATATATATATACACCCAAAGATAACGATTCAATAAAAAACAGTTGATCCACAAAAAAATAATAAATATAAAGATGTAATATTTTTAAAGTTTATTTACCGATAATTGATTGTCACAACCACTACATCGCCATACGAGGCCAATACACGGCCGTCCTTTTCGTGAATGTTGGCCGAGTTGTACAAAAACCCGCCGCCGTGTATCCACACCATAACTGTTCTCAACTTGCCGTCGGGTGGCCGCACGTCCGGTGTCCATATGTTAAGACTGAGACAATCTTCGGAAATGTTTTCCGATATGTAATTCATTTCGATAATACTGTTCGGTATTATAATTTGCGGGCACATAGGCGTAAACTGTGTGGCCTCGCGAACGCCCGGCCACGGGTCAACAGGTTCGGGAGCAGAAAACCGTAGCGCACCGACCGGTGGCGATGCATACGGCACACCGATAAACGCACGAACGGGTCGCCCGAAAACATTTAGTGTTCGACCTCTTAAGGCACCGGTAAGTGTGTGGACAACAGGCCGATCATTACTGCTATCGGTGCTCTTCGGGTTTGTCGTATGACTTGTAGTGTTGTTGTGTTTTTTGATTATAAAGTTGTTGGTGTTATTATTATTATTATTATTGTCATTAAGTTTTTTATTGTTGATATTATTATCAGAAAAACGTTTAAAATTATTAAATGTTTCACTGTTTGATAATTTTATTAGCAAATGATTAACATTTAGCAATAAAATTACGATTGCAGTCAATAATAATACAATTAATATATAACAAAACTTTTTATTCATGTTTTTAAAACTTTGTTGTTATTAATAACTTATTAAATCAAAAATTTTTTATTATTAGACTCTAAGGTCTAGAAATTAAAACAAACAAAAAACTGATAATATCTCATTATTATAATTATTATTAACTAATTATTGTCATTATTATTATTAGTCTTAAATACTGTAGTTGTCTTATATAACTATAATTATAAGTTTAATGATAATAAACTGATTTAGTTATAAAAATTATTACATAATTTTATGGCAATAGTTGGAAAATCCATTTTTTGTAAAAAAATAAACATTTTTTTGATTTTTTGAGTTTTCTTTCCAAATAAGATTATACTTCAAGATTTATGTGTTAAATATTAATCAACAATTATATGTGGAAAGTTTTAACGAATATAAATAAGATATTTGAAATTAATTATACAACAAAATAAATAAAATAAATGTTTATAAAAATATCATTATTTAAATCAATGTATAATTTAACAATTTGTTCAAAAAAATCAAAAATACTTGTCAATTATTTGAATATTAATATTTAATTTCATATAATATCTAATAAAAGTTTGCTTAACTAATAGATTATATACTGTATATAAAATTTGATTATTATTTACATAAAAAATGAAATATTCGTAAAAACAAAATCATTAAATTTATTTTTCTTAATTATAACTAAATTATTTATTTTATTTTTGTTAGAAAACTTACATACAGGTATATACTGAAAATTTATTAACTAACTAAACTTAGTTTTTTTTAGTTAAAAAAAACCTACCAGTGCTCTGTATGAGATAGATAGCTGAGTTGAAATAAATTCAAATGTTTATTTTTTTAAAATATACTTAATATAGTCCACTAGGGAATGACATCAATGCCATTACCTATTGACGTTAATACCTGTGCCAAAAGTGAGAGAGAAAGAAAGAAAGAAAGAGAGAGAGAGAGAGAGAGAGAGAGAGAGAGAGAGACATTGAATTAAATATTTTTAAAAATGTATCTATTTTTAGACACACCGATGAGCTTTCACTATATGAATATTATATACATGTATATATATGACTCTAATCTTTGAGTTTAATTTATATGATTTACAAATAAATTATATTTAGACTGAAATAAAATGATATGTGCATTTGATAACATGTGTTTTTATATTGTGTATGATTTTAAATTTTTAATAAATGTATTATAAGAAGAAAAAACTTGAAAATTTAGTATTTTAGTGTTAAAAATACTTAATAAATTTTTTTTGTTTATTATGAAAAAGAGTGGTATCAATTTTTCCTGAAAAAAATATATTTTTCATTTTCCAGACACTGATTGCTAGTTTATAAATATATATATATATTTAGTGTTTTTCTTATCATTTCTATGTATTCAATAATAATAATATAGATAATTGTTAGGCAAATATCTAAACAGACTTTTAAGTCAAGGTAAATGTCAGTTATTATTAATTTAGTTTTTTTTAATTTTAAAGTTATTTTCTAAGATTATCAATTAGATATTTAAGAAAAACATTATTTTTGTTATTTATAAATTTTTTTAATATAAATATTTACTTTGTAAATATAAAAAATCTAATAAAACAATTTTTCTTATATTTTAGTTTTACTTTATTTTTATAAGTGACTTGACTTAGAAATAATATATTAATATATATATATATATATATATATATATATATCTTTTGTTGACTAAATTAACATTTAAAACATTAGTTAATATTATTTATTTAGAAATATGTTTTTTATGTGTAATCGATAACTACTACAAATAAATTAGAAAATAATCAAATGACTAATTATTTCATTATAAAAATCAATCAAGTTTATTGTACTATACATTAATTGGCAAATATTTATTATCATATATCTTAACACATTTAACATACAACTTAATTTTTATTGAATTATAATACAAATATCACAATTGAATGTTATATTTATTTTTATTTTTTTTTAAATCAATGACATTCATGCACATAAAAATACCAGTATAGTATAAGTTATAATTTATAACATCATTTAATTTATTAGATAAATCCTTACAATTAACTATATTTTTTGTGGCTATGCACAGGTAGATCACGTTTAATCTGGGCGTTAGTACTGTATATTAATTACAGTATATCTCATATAAACAAAATGTGTAATTTATGTGAATAGTATTTAGTGTTTAGGATATATCACTGATCATTAGATACTTATTGTATTGAATTAGTTATTAAAGTCTATGAATAACATGCTTACAGTTATTATATCTATTATACTTTAAAATCTATAGTAATACTAAAAAATAGAAAATAATACTATAAAGTAGTAAATAATACTAAAAAGTAGTAAATAATAAATGAAATTATAATTTCAAATTAGTTTTTATGGAATTTATTTACAAATAGTTTCATTAAATTATGTTATTATTGACTATTTTAACAATTGAAAACATCTAAAAGTGTAAAAATAAATAATATCAGATATAAGTTATTTTACTATTAGAAACTAAATATTCTGTATATACAGTATATATAAAAAAAATATTTTATAATATAACATAATTTTTTTTAAAAATGAAATAGTATTATCAAATATTTTTAGTGAATATTTTACAATATCTGAAAAAGATTAACTAAGTTTATGTTAAAATTATTAACATATTTGAATACTTAAAAAATAATAGTTTAAATCATTTAAAAATAAAATCTAATATCACATTAAAGCAATCGACAATACAATTAACAAATGTTAACAGAAATATATCGGTAATAATATTAACAACATTATAACTATTGTTTTATAGGGACAGTTGGTTTTATCTGATCCATTACAGTTGAATTTGCAATCATCCATTCCTGTGTTGTTTACCACCGATACATTTGTCGTCGATACTAATGCCGGTACAGTTGGCGATACAGTTGACAATACAGTTGACAATACAGTTGACAATACAGTTGACAATACAGTTGGCAATAAAGTTGGCGATACAGTTGACAATAAAGTTGGCGATACAGTTGACAATACAGTTGGCAATATATTTGAACTGTTATCTTGTGGGATGACTGTTGTTATTGTTTTTGTTGATATAGTATTTGGTGTTATCAATGGACAGCCACCTAACACTTGTTTTACCGAACCCTATACCACAACCAACAACAACAACAAAAAACACAAATAAATTTATTTAATAACTAGATTTTAAAGTTTCTTTTTGTTCAATAAAAAAATATATCATACAATTTCTGCTTCAATATCCATATTTTTATTGAACCTAACTATCATATAGTTATCGATCGGCTCATGTATAATACCATAGAGTGTATTGTTAAGTGTAAACAGTGATTGATAATTAAGAAAAGTACGCTTATCTGTCCAATTGGTCCAATTGCCATCAGATAGTAGCTGTCTATACATCATCTTATATTTGTAATCAACAGATCCATTGTCAACCAAAGTCTAAGCAAAATGATTTTTATTTGTTTTATTTGTGCAAAAATTTAAAAACTTTTTTTGGTGAGTATTAATAATTAATTTTATTTGTTAGTTAAACCTAACCCAAAGCAACAATAAGCAGGTCTAACCCATTGTATTTATCTCTCTCTCTCACTTCCTCTACATTGTACTAACCTCTTCAATGATGATAATCATTGTCCTATTGATCGGATTATAAACACCGGCATAATATTGATACAGATTTTCAACCGGTTTGGTCGGCAATTGGGGAAATATATCAGTTTTGCTAATATCGTTACCACTGGTCGGCCAATCAAATGGCATTTCTGACGAATTGGTTATCTCAATGAAACCAATCTCATTATTCGTTGTCCGAAACGATTTGAATGCATTCATGTCTTCACCATTTTTATCTAATCCATGGATTAGTACCAAATCGTTTAGTGATTCATTGTATTTGCAAACGGATGGAAAAGTTATGGCTATATTAATGGTCATCATATATGACTTCCAGAAGTCTATATTTGAGAGTAATTGAAAAATATTTATTTTTTTTAAATAAAACAAACCATTAATCTCTGAATTTATCATTTATTTAATAAATAAAAATTAAATAAATAAATATATTATACTAAATGTCGAGTTGTAGACTATATGACCGCCGCTATAAACCCATAATCTTTCGACAATCGTATTATTGCTAAGTAAATGGTGTGTTTGTATCAACAAATGGTTACCAAAATTGAAAGCCGAGTAACCATTTTCCGGATCTTTTTGCATACAAAAGTCGTCATCAGATACTACTATCGGTGCTATTAATGACAACGAATAGATAATACTAATCATAAATTGATGATAATTAACAAATAATATCATTTGATTGTCATAAATAAAAACTAAAAGTTTTTAGAAATCTGTTCAAAAATTATTACAAATATTATTATAGAATTGATGTTTGAATTAAATTATAAGTCGCGTGAAATTATTATTATTATTTTATAGCAAATATTTTTTTTAAATATATTTTACAATAAATTATCGGTATTATTAAATAGGTTTTATTTATTAATTAATAAATAACTTTTAATGTTTACTATTATTTTTAATTAATACTATTTTTAATTAAGGTTTACATCAATAATGTATTTGTAATTATAGATGTAAAATTAATACTTAATTAATTAATTAAAATAAATAAATAAATTCAAAATTATATAAATATAAAATAAAAATATTAGTTTTATTATTACAGTATTTGACTTTTTTAATTAAATTTAATTTTTGTTATACTATTTATATTACATGTAAATTTGATATAATTTAAGATATATTTATATATTATTTTTTTTATCAATTTATTTTTTAAAAATGTAATTGTCATTATATTGATCACATTATAAATTTTATAATACATAATGAAAACGTCATCTAGAAATACCTCTAAAATACTGTAAGCATAGTATCACTATAATAATAATTATTATTATTATCGTTAATGATAATAATATTTTTATTTATTATATATATATACCGGTATATACAGTATTTTACAAATAACAGTTGATAATAAATATATATATTTTTTAAATAAATTATTGTTTAAAATTAAATTTGTTATCTAATATTCATATCCAAGATATTCATTAAATAAGTTTACAGCAATCAAAAACTTGATTATCGTATCGATTACAAACTATAGGATGAAAAATGATTTTTAATTAATGTTTTATAAAAAACATTACTATAAATATAAACATTATCAAATAATTAACAAAAATTCATACTGCAAAAAAATGTCGACTCGTAAATGCAAACATATTTATACAATAGATGCCAATTATGGGACCCGAATAGTGTTGGCAAAAAAGAGAAATTTATAAAATAATAGAGAAGTTTCTAGAAAGTTTCTAAAAGAAATTTCTATTTATGGGATCCCCATGGTTAATTTTGATTTCTCGATATTTGTTATCTTTAACATTGTTTTTATAAGTAATATTTAAATATTAGTATTAGTATTTTAATTATTAATTAAAGTAAAAAAATTTATTTATTTAATTATATTAAACTATGATATAATAAAATGGTGAATAAAATTTTACAAAACTGATTATTATTAAATAATTATAATTATTTATATAGGTATCCCATTTGTATAATATAGTATTATACATTAATCTACATTATATAGTATAATATTATATGTCTCATTAATATATTTATAGTTTTACAATATCTATAGATATGGGGATCCTATAGTATAACAAAAAAGTTAAATTTCTATAGAAATTTATTCCTGAGAAACTTTCTAGAAACTTTCTCAGGGAAATTTATTAGAAACTTTCTATTTGCCCATCTCTAGACCCGAAAGACGCTCAATAAATGTTAATATCTATTTAAAAAAATATTATATTTAAATTAAAATATCAATAATAATTACTATATAATAAGTTATTTTTAATCAACAATAATAATTAAATGATATATATATATATATCAGGGTTAAGTAAGGGGGGGTAGGGGGTAAGGCCAAAATACCCCCCCTAAGATCGAGAAATTGGGATTTTACCCCCCCAGACTTTTTGACCAAATTGGAAAAATTGTCGCTTAAAAACGACGAGAAATGACCCCCCCCCTAAAATTTCGGCGCCGAAAATTTTTTTTAAATTTATAAAAATTTTAATTTTAATTGATACTATTTTAGTAAATGTTTTTGTTTTTAATATTTATAAGAATCTAATAATTAATTAAAAATAGTTAAAATAACGTTAAAACTCATCAAAAAATAACATTATTTTAATTAAAACAAACTAAAAAATTAAAAATTACCTATTTGTTGAAAAGATTAATCATATTACAATTTAAATATAAGTTTAAGATAGTTTAAGAAGTTAATAAAACTTATATTATAAGTTTTTTATTAATAATTTTTAAATTTTAAATAAAAAAATTAAAAACATTTTCAATTTTATACTTAATATAACTAAAACTTTAACAAAAATTGAGTTAAATAAGTAGTATTCAGTCAGTATTTGTATAAAAATAACATTTAAAAAATAAAAATATATAACAAACTATAAACATTAAGTATTATTTAAAAAATTAATTATGTTAAAATTTAAAAATTATTAAAATACTAAAAATAACTCATAGTGCATCATTAATGCTTTTATCAACTATTTTTAAATCTTAAACAAATTATTTTATTTTTTGTTAAAATTTAACTTTTTATTAATTTAAAAAAATTTATTTAAAAAAATATTTATTTTTTGTTAAAATTTAAGTTTTTGTTAATTTTTAAGTTTTTTTTTTATATTTTTGGAAATTTTACCTATTTTCCCGGGAACTTATACGGGAACTTATGGGAATTTTATTGAATTTACATGGGAATATTCGGGAACTTAAGGAATTTTTAGGGAATTTTCTCTTGACCCCCCCTTGATTTTGGATTTTTGAAAAAATTGCCGTTTAAAAATGCAATAAAAATCTTACCCCACCCAATACCCCCCCAAGATTTTTCGAGAATTTTGAAAATTTTACCCCGGTCTACCCCCCCCCCCTAAAATCCAAAACCTTGCTTAACCCTGATATATATATACCTTAAATTTATATATACTGGACACTTTATTTGTGACTACAATTGAATTTATATAGACATAGTGTATGTGTGCTTCATGTGTTAATGAGGCACTGGTACGGGTGACCAAATATAGCAGAAAAGTGCTCAGTATGGCCACAATTAGGTGTGAACAACGAAAATATAGATCTCCATTGCCATATAAATAGATATAACACAATAGGATTATAATACTAGACTCGCAATAATGTATGGCTGCCATCAGATATTTCAAAAAATCATTATAATCTGTGACCATACGGGTCAGGTCGTGATGTAAGTGTATAATCCTAGTCTGGAGCCGATCCAAGTCATTCATACATAGTATCAAACTTTTTAACTGTTCAAACCTTAGTTTCATATAATAGACGACAAAAAATATCAATCCATATGCAAACACAACAATCGATGTGATATGTATGGCCCATACGGTCAATATTATAAACCATATGATTAAAACAATTGCCGAAAAATTGTAATCATTTTTCATATAAGCTATTAAACTATACAAACCATATACTATAGCAAATATAGTGGGACACTCGTAATTAATTAGTTTAAGCACGATATGGTTAATTATTTTTGAAATAAATGTTAATCGTTTAATATTATGTACATTCAGACCATTGCCAGAGTCATCACTTTTTAATAATATTAATTTCAATACAAAATCAATTTTCTTACTATATTTACCTAAAATTTTGTAAATTAGTAAAAATATATTTAAACTTATTTTTATAATTATTATTTTTTTTTAAATTGTTACCCAAAAGCAGTATAGTTCTCAATACTGATCCAAACAATGATATCATAAACATATTCATATTAAACAAAATCCTATCTCCCGTACAATAAAACGGATCTCCAATTAGTGTCCAAACATATGTTGATGTATTGATTGCCCCAAATAGCCAACGAAATGTACAAAACCAACAAAATATACAAATATATAGACATTTTGACATTGATTTTGCATTTGTATAGTCAGGTATTAAATGATTTGTTTTGATAAATGATTCAAAATTACAAAATAACATATTTATAATTGCAACTTTAATCAATTTTAGAAAATTATAAAATATTCAATTTTACGTTTAAAATGATCAAATTTATAAAATAGTATTTTTTTAATTAAATATTTTACTATAAATAAATTAGATTTCAACATAAAAAAATATTAAACAGTATTACGTGATATTAAACAATATTACAATACTTATAAAAATATATTGTAATTATATAATTTCGGTGCAATGTATTAAATATACTGTAAATAATGTAAGCATTAAATATAATATACTATTATAAGTCAATAGATTAATTAACAAATAACAATTTTCAGTTTATTTCAGTATAAATTTTTATATTATATTATATTTTTTAAAAATAACAATAATTAAGATAAGAAGACAATAAATACAATATATTGTATTATTATAGATATTATATACATAGTTAATAAACTTAGATTTAGTATTGTATCATTTATTATAATTGTTTTTGTTTATATTCAAGTTTGATATTGATTATTTATTTTTTTAATGAAAACCTATGATTTTATTAGTTTTTAATCTCTACTGTACTAATTATGAACACAATTATTTACTAATAGTATAATAATAATACAGTATATAAAAACTTGGCTAACATTATCAAAACTTATATACAGTGTATACATACAGTTACTAAAATTTAATTATTATTATAGCATTTATTTCACATATAACTTATATTTTTAGTGATTAAAGATATTAACAAAATAATTAGATATATAAGCTATTGATTGAAAACTGATTATTATGGCAAAAGTTTTAGTCACATAAACACATATAAAAACATATTTTAAAAGGTAGTCACATATTATCAAATATAAGCACATATTTTGCATATAACTATAATATAATGGAAAATAATAGTTAAAATACATTTTTCTTATGTTTATTTAGTATATGTATTATTGTTTTCAACATTTTAAAATAAATAAGCATTTTATTTTTATGCGAAGTATTATACATTATTACTATTTCATAATTTCAGACAAATACTGTATCATAATATTTATGTTTTATAAAATTCTACTAATTTCTAATGTCTACTAAAAGACAATAAGATTTAAAGAATTATTTGTATTGATTTTAATTTATACTAAGAGTTTAAAAGTTGTATAATTTTAATTTATGAGAATTTAAGTATTGATAAGAAAAAAAATATTAATTTATCATTAATTGTAACACAATTTTTAAATTGTTATTAAATATAACCACATATTTTGACTATTTTAACAAAATATAATCACACATTTTCATGCTTTTAAGCAAATATTTCATTCAATAAAACACTAATTTTAGTCACATATATCTAAAGTTACTAATTATTATATATAATTTTTTATTCTATTAATAGTTTTGATCAAAATTATTTTATAAATAAAAAATATATTGATCACAAATTAATTTGTAGTGATATATAATTATAATATATTTTTATTAGTTTTAATAAATATAGTATTCTTAATATTGTTTTTAGTAATTTTTTAATATAGTAATAATATTATTTATAATAATTTTACAAATGATTAACAACAACAAAAATTATTGATGATCATTAAATGTTTTTTTTTGTTGAAAATTAAAGATTAAAGGTAATATTGTCTATCATAATTATAATTTGTAAATCATTATATATTTATTATTATAATTACAGTACAACAGTACAGTACTATAAATAACATTGTAGTTAATTGCTGTAAACAAATATATATATAAATAAACAATTACATCATTAATTAAAATCATAAAATTTTATAATATTGTTAGATATAGCCGTAACTATTTTAATCAAATTGAATTTAATTTGGTTTCATTTTTAGCCAATTAACTATATGTTGTGATAAAACTAAAACTAATTTTTCGTATATTAAAATATTAAATATATTGTTACTACAGAAAATTATTATCGCATATTGTTTTTTTTTTATAATAAAAATCTATTAAAATGTTTACTATACTAAAATTTAATAATAACTTTTTAAAAAGTAATTTATTATTTTAAACTTTTTTTTATTATAAATTGAATTAATTAATTAAATATTGACAATTATGATTTAAGAAATATTTTACATGAAAATAAATTAATAATTTATCAAAAAAAAATTAATTTGATAAAATTAAACTATATTTTCTACAATGTACAGTATAATGAAAAACATAAAAATACTTAATTTTGTTATTAATTATTATTTTTAATATTTAATGGTTTATTAATGGTTAATTAAAAATTAATAACAATACAAATTACTAGTAATACTAATGTTCAACATTTATGATAAAAAAACATTTTTTACAATAGATATTTTTAAATATTAAGTAATAATTACTTAGCTTAATTAATTAAATTTATTTATTAGATCTAATATAAAGTTAAATCAGTAAAAACAGTAAAAAAAATAACATTAATTAATACAAAATGTATTAATTTGTAATTTAAAAAAAAAAATTAAACTAAATTAAGTAATAATTCAAATCAAAGCAATCAATTAATCTAAACATTTTATAAACAATACTACAATAATAAAAATAGTAATAATAATAATAATAATAATAGTAATAACAATTAATTATAGATTGATAACAAATACAACTAATAGTATTTAAAAAAATTGGACTAAAAATCGTATAAAAATTATTTAACTTATAATTTTTTTTGGGCAAAAAAACACACAACAAATACAGATTTTTAAAAAATCAAAAATATATATTTAAAAAAAAACAATTAAATCAAATCACACACAAAAAAATAATTAACACTCAATTAATTAGTTATTCAAATTGTTGACCACATTATCGTCCCGATAATCAAACAACAGTAACGGTAACAACACATCCCAGTGTTGGGTAAAGTGTTGTGAAATACCAGCAAAATCTATAGTACTGAACGAACAGTCGGTAAAATTGCATACAAATACCTGATCTTTAGTGGTGTCGGCGTCGATATTGGCCACCGATATTGATCTGCCGCTAGCATTGCGCAACCGTTTGTGTGTCTTACTGGCCAATTGTCCGTTAGAGTTGTTGCCACTGTCGCCGAAGTTACCACTATTTATATTGTTGTTGGCCAACAGTGAGCGAAAACATCGTTTCCGTTTGAGCAGCGATACAGCGGCGTTGGGTCGGTCATCACTGGTGGCCAATCCAGTCATAATCGATGACAAATTGTCGTCATCCTTGTCATCAACCACTTGGCAATTGCCGTTCAGACTATTAATCCATTGGGAAAACATTTGACCACCAGATTTGGTGTCATCGAAATGACGACGGCGTTGATGTGATCGTAAATTTTTGCGACAATTGAACGTCCGCTGCCGGCAACCGGTCAATAGGCACCGATAGCGGACATCGGTGTGTTGGCTATAGTGGTGATCCTTTAGCGACTGTAACTGTGTAAACGATTTCGTACATCCGATTACTGAACACCGATACGGCCGCAAACATAAATGATTTATCTGGATGTGCCGTTTGAGCTCCTGTTTGCGTTTGTAAGCCAATCGGCAGCCATGGTATTGACATCGAAATGGCCGCACATCCGAATGGCAGACCATATGCTGGCGGACGTACACCCGATTGGCCGTCCGATAGGAACACAGTTGACACACAAATTGTTTGTCTTTTGGCGAAAACCAGTAACGACTTAGTATCGGGTCGTCGATAATAGTATCAGACGATTGGTCACCGCCACTACTAAACCGACCGGCGGTGGCGGCGTTAGTTGGAGTGGTCGCCGATTGACGCTTACGACCCTTTTTGACCATTGGTTAGTGTCCGGGACAGTGATTTGGTCAGCAATTAATAGCAGTAATAACTTTTTAAATGATTTTTTTTTATTAATACTACTGTATATTAATATGTAATTTGCTTTACAGTCAGTGTATTAATAATTATTAATAAAATATATTCAATAATAATAGTGTAATAATAATAATGTATTTTATTAGTAATGAAATGCATTTGATATCTAATGTAATGTATAGTAATGTATAATTTATAGTGAAATTTGCTTATTGTTTATTCAATGCTAATAATTGGCGCCTAATAGAGAAAAAAGCGTCAAAAATAATAATTTGATGACACAGTCATACATAACGTTATTATTATTACAATTGATTAATTAATTACTGTATTAATTTAATTAAGTAATTATTTAAATTTTTAATTAATTGAATACAATTTGATATCAATAGATTAATAAAATAAGTTATTAATATTTTCATATACATGTATGTCCTGTACTGCTAAAGTTATAATGTATTTTAAATTACATTTTTAGATATACAAAAACTGTTACAACAAATTAATTATGAAAAAGTTTATACAATAATAAATATTTATTTTCCATTAGATTTTAATATAACAAGTATAATATTAAATGTATAATAAATTCAATAATAATAATAATATAAACTCTTAGTTTGTAATTAATAATTACAATTACATACTGTATATAAATTTTATGTTATATAATATTGTATGTTAAATAATCATAATTTCTAAGTTATAGTAAACTATATTTAAGCCTAAATAAATAATTAGTATAATAATAAAAAAATTGTATAATGCATTTGAAATATTGAATTAAATTTATAAAATTTATTATATTATAAATTAATGAATGTATTTAAAAATATTTATATATCGATAAGTTACTAATAATTAATAGGTATATACTATAAATCTATAATAAATTTATAAATATTAAAATTTAGTTATCTATTACTTAGTTATTAATTTAATATTATGATTAACAATAATTTTTATTTATTTATAATTAGGTTTAAAGTACTAAAAACATTACTAAACAAAAATAATTTAAATTTTATACTTTATATATTATATATAATTGTAATATTTTGAAATATATTTAATTTAAAATGTAATTTTCAAAGTAAATAATGCTATAATATTTTTGACAAATAAATTATTCTTACAATTCCTTATTATTAACTAATTTAAAGTCTTGACAATCGCTAAAATCTGACTGATTTTTATACCAGAAATTTTGTTCACCATTTGAACACAAAATCGTATAGTTTTTGCCAAAATGTTCATCACTTTCGGGCAAATCATCGAAATGCCATTCAATGAACTGTCGACTGAATAGCTGTCTGTCTCTCCAAAGCCAATACAAATCACAGTCACAATCCATTTTCATACCTAATCTGATCCTATTTCTGGAGTCCGATTCCAACAACTGTCTGAAAACTGTTTCGGTTAACGATAGTAACACACGATTGCCGTACAGATCCAGAAATACGGGTCGATTGAGTCCATCAAACGTATTGTCAGCAAAACTATTTGTACGCATATGTCTGTCCCATTGTCTCGATAAGTCGATTGTCAACAATTGATCCGATTTGTAATTCATAGCAAACGCATTGGCCTCCAGTCGGCTGATGTCATGAGAGCTGACATCAATTGATTGAAGATTTGGCAGATCGGCGAACGCGTGACTCTCGATGGCCGACAAAAATATTAACGACTGATTGACACCAACTCTAAAACTTATTGATTTCAACTTTCGTTGAACACAATCGCCAAGCGGTGGACAGGTATCGGGCGTCCGAAAAGCATTGGCCGGAATAGTCTGTATGTATTTGCCTTCTAAGCCAATTGTTTCGACATTTGTTAGACTACTTAGCGAACGGAAAAGACTAATCTCGTCGTACAAATGATGAGATCTGATGACAATAGTCTTGATTTGGTCTGAAATACCTGTGAATGCGTCCGGACTTATGTGATGAACATTACAGTACTCTCTTCGGGTTCCCATAAATATGTGCTCAAATGATACGCCATCGAAAAAACTGGCCGTCAGATTGACTGGTCGTCCATTAGTCCAGAAAAGTCGTCCAAAATCGTGTCTACTGTTTGGTGTATCAGTTGTTTGTCGTATATTTGCCAAAATGGTCGGCATATCGACATCATGTTTGGCGCATGTAATGTCTGGTAGAGCACCGTTAGTCCGTTGTGTGCAAACACAGGGCTTAATGAGTTGACTATTAGGGCATATAGTGGTTGACTCGTGTTTGGCCACTAATGAACCAATGAATACTAAATATTATGTGAAAAAATATTAAAAATATTATTTTACATTTAACTATCTAATTATTGACTATTGACAAAAAAATATATATCTGAAATATTTTATATTAAATTTAACTTACTTATTAAATATAAATAAATGTATAAATAGTACATTTTTATATTTACTAATAAAAATCTAATAGCTAACTTATAAAAAAATTGACTTACTGTAGACAATAAATAATTATAAGCTTAATTATAAATAAAAGTTTTTAATGATTTATGATGTTATAAAATTATTGTAACTATCATAAATTATTTTGTTATTAATATTATCATCAACTGATAACATATTATAACATATTAATTGTATTAATATATGGTGAAAATTTTAGTAAATTTCTATTTTATTTTAATCTATTTTATCAATAGTTATAATTTATAGTAGTTTTAAAAAACAATAGTACACTTAATGTAGTGGTTCATATTGTTTAATTTATCAATTATTTATAAATATTTTATTTTATTTTTTGACACTATTGAAAATAAAACTGTTTATTAAGCTTACAAATTACAAAAACCTATACAAACTGTAATTTTTAAATTATAGTAAAAATAATAATAATAATAATAATAATAATAATAGTTATAGACTAATTCAATTAAATAAAATTATGTTTAGTTAAGTTATATTATTATTGTGGTTTTATATGTATTATATCCTATTATTATATTTTAGTATGAGACTTTATATTATAAATTTCTATAATGGTTATATAAAAATTATTAATAGCATCACTAACTATTGATATACAACAGTATAATATAAAATGATATACTATTAATAGGAAGCATAGATAATATTGGTAGTTGTCTGTTATATTTATAATATAATCCGGTTTACATTATATAAATATAGCTAAAAAAAACATACACTAATAAGTTATATACCTATATATAAATTTAAAATTAAATTATCTATTTATTGATATACTATTTTTGGTAGTAAACCGGTCCATGAACTCAAACATTTACCAAATATAATACAATATAAAATTTTTGAAAAATCTAAATTTAGTTTCATTCAATGTTTTCAATTTCATTTCACACACATATACATACAAAAAACATCTAAAGTAAAAGTGATTTTTTATTTATTTGTTTGTTTTTTATTAATAATAAATGAAATTTCAAATAGTTTTCGTGTGACTAAAAAATTAATAAATAATATATTGATATAAATATATATATTTATATATTTAGTATTATTTATTTTAAATAAAATAGTATATTATCAAATTAATAATCAAGTTTTACTGTGTTTATTGTGAACATACAAACAAATATTACAATGTTATTATCGACTAGTATTATAAATTACACAAAATTTTTATTATTAATTTTATTAGTTTTTATATTACTATGTGAACAAATGTAAGATATAGATAATAATAATAATAAAATACTTTAAATTATATTAGTAATAAAACATTTATATTTTATTTATATATAAAAAAATATATATTATATGTTATAGTGGATCATCATATACTGTTATATCCAAACATCATTTGGTCAGATATCGCAGGAGCACCGGTAGCAACGAGTACTCGACAATAACCGACAAGGGATTACTGGCCAAACAGTATGCATTGGTTAACCAGTTTGGCGGCGTAGACATACTGGGCGATATACGACAGTACCGAACCGGCAAAGTGGACACTCGTGATTTTGGCCAAAATGTACACTTTGGTTACAGGGATCGCATACTTCCCGGTGAAAAGGAACGGGCGTTAGAGGAGTTGCAACAACAGGCGCTCAAAAATTTGTTGCGATTAGTCACACAATTGATTGAAGAGTAGTGAAAAAAATTGTTTATTCAAATATTTTTTGTATATTTTTTTTATATCTATAATAATAGTTTTTATAATCTGTATATTAAGTTAATGATTTCTATGTAAATACTGTATAACTGTTATTGTTTTTGTCTATTACTTGTGTATTTTATTATTAAATATTAATTTTGATAATAAATTTAATTTTTTAAAATTAATTTTATACTTTATATATATTAATGCTTAATTTGCTATACTGTATGTATACTAAAAATATATATGGTGGATCGATTAAATATAATATAAATTAATAATATTTTTTTAATTGCCTTATCTCCGGCTAAAACTAACTATAGATTTAAATTTGAAAAAATTAGATATATTTAGATAGCTTTAGAATAAATATAATTAATTGAAAAATCTGTAATTTAGTTGCATTAATACATATTATAATTTATAATTTATATTATAATATATAGTTATTATAAAACATTTTTAGTTAATATTGATTAAAATCTTTCGAAAAAAACATATTAAGTATTTATTTCAGTAAAATTTAAATATTAATCAATTAAAATTCAAATAATACACGACTGAAATAATGAAAATATAAGTTAATTGATATCCAAAATAATATGCTAATAATGAATATACAAAAAAATGAGATTTTATTGATTGCATCTCTAGTATCGTTGTAACTGTGATGACAGATAATGACGATATAATGATCAGTGAACTGCTATATCAGTGCTTATTGTAAAGTGTGACTAATATTTATTTTTTTTAACAATTATGTTTCCTGTTTGTCCTATGTTTAGTAATAGTGATGATAATTTATAAAATAAATATAACGATTAAAATTTGGATAAACGATTCATAGCTAAGTACTTGAGTGGTATGTCATCGGCCAGTCGGGTACCGACACCAACATCACAATCGACAATATATCATAATAACTAAGCCATCAATTGTTTTTGATTGATTATTTCGTTCAAACTATTACATACATTTTTAAAAAATAATTATAAACTTTTTTTTTTTTTAATTAAATACTAAATTAATAAACAACATAACGATATTAAGACATGTATTTAGTATAATATAAATAAAATGATAAAATAAATTTCAATAAATAGTTTTAAACTTTAATTATACTTATATCATATTATAAAATAAATATCTAAAAAAAATTTAGTAATAAAATATACTGTAATAATAATATATGAGTAAACTTATAATAATAAAATTATTTTTGAAACAACAAATTAATTATTTAAATTATTAATTTATAACTAATCTGCATATTGTAATATAAATGCATTAAAATTTAATTAACTTTATTATTAATTGATATAATTTATTATTCAAACAAAATATTATAAATATAATTTGTTTATTATTAGCTCAATTCACACGAAATAAATAAAAATAAATAAAATGTTATTATGTAGTATTTATTTGTTTTGTTAAAAATTAATTTATAAAAGTCTATTTGTGTTTTTATTATAAGTTTTACAACAACAACAACAATAAAAAATATTAATTGCTAATTAAATAAATTATGATAACCAAAATTATAAAGCAATTAAAATTGATCTGATTTAAATATTAACTTATAATATATACATTTTTAAAAGTTATGCTTTATAAATAATAATTTAATAAATTTTTCAAATAATTATCCAATAAAATCAATTAGCATTATATTTATGAACTAATTTTTTAAGTAACGATTTATATTTTTCAAAATATTCAACTAATTAAAAGATGAAACAAATTTTAATTTTATATGTTTGCTAATTTTTTTTAATTGAAAGTAAAATTTTTTATTTTTTTAAATAATTTATTTTGAGGTTAAATAAGACATTTGTGTTAATCAATTAATTTTTTTAATAACACAAACACATACACACAATATCACATTTGCTGTTATAATCTTATATAGTTATTTTGGTGTTATTTTTTTGGATAATTTGAGCAATAAAAAAAATTAAATTAAAATTTTTTTATAAACATTTTTGTTAAGCAATGTTAAATAAATAATTTATATTAGAAACTAATATAAACTGATTTTTGTCTGTGAGTTTCTTTCACTAAATAACTCATAAAATACTATCCTATTAGTAGGTAGTAGTCATTATCTATACACTGTATATATAATACTATACATATATTAATATATTTAATGCCAGATATTAAATCCTATTTAAATGAAAAGCTGATAAAATTAGTTAAAACAGCACATCATAGCTATCCTTAACATATATATAAAAAAAATTATGATTATTTTTTTTTAAATCGGTTAACAAATTCAGGGAAAGTTAGCGTTTTTTTGGCTCATCCTTTGGCGCTAATCCCAGTGTATAAACTAGTAGTAGTAGTAGTAGTACAGTACTAATATAAATTGCACATAAATTTCAATACAACTTTCCCATATCTATCGTATATATCTCATTATGTGGGACCTTATGTATGAAAAAATGATAATTTTTTTTATTTGCTTGCATTTTGTTTTCTATAAATCAGTTCACATGTTATAAAGATAAAAGTGTTAGTAAATTATTTAGAGAAAAAAAAAATAAATAATAATCTCAGTTAAAACGTGTCCAAAAAAATGTGTCACAATATGTACTACCAGTAGCACCGTTAGATTTTTTTGGTGAATACACTTAGACACTACAGTGAATACCTGTGCACACCATATATACTGAGAAAAAAAAACACTTTCATTGAAATTATAATTATTTGATTCGCCCTTTCATTATCTCTTCTGTCTCGACTCTCTCTCTCTCTCTCTCTCTCTCTCTCTCTCTCTCTCTCTCTCTCTCTCTGCTCACTCACTTTCACTCGATGGACAGGTAGATCTTTATTGCCGCAATACATGGTATAAAAAGAAACGACACTTGAATTTATCGAGTCTTTCATAATTTATTTGTTGCAATAGACTTCACACAACAATCAATTGATACTATAGGTATATAACCAAAAAAAATGTGTTTTTTAATTATAAATATAGTAATATAGGATTTTAATAATTTTTATTATTCTATTGACAACTGAAAAGTATTTTTGTTTAAAATAAATAATTTTTATTATTATTTTATTTTTGTTGTTGTATAGTGTTTTTGTGTTTTAATAATTATCCAAAAGATATGTTTTTAAAGGTATGTTTAAAAATGGATTTAATTTTTCTATAATATTGTATAAAAATTGTTTATTAATATAATATTTATATACTTTTTAGTATTGAAAATCTAATGATTATAATACTAATAAACTATTCAATATTATGTTATCACTTTGTTTTAGATTATTCTAACATTTATTGTATATAAACTTTAAATTATTTTATTTTTTGACAAAATGGTCCAATATTTTTGTTTGATACTATATTATTATTATTATTATTATTTTAGTATCGATTCTAATAAAATTGTTAGTAATTTATTTTATAAATGAAATCATCTTAAAATTTTCATTATATGATATATAGATTTGACCTAAAAAATCAAGTGATTAATTTAACTACCAATATGTGGTATCTGATTGCTTAATAAATCCATTAAAGATGTTTTTCAATATAAAAAATATTACATTAAACTTTAAAAGTATGCGATAATAATCACAATACAGTAACTGCTAATAATTACGATAACAGTTAATATAAATTGAAAAATTTATTAAATGTTTTTTTTTAAAAGTAAAAGTAATTTAAACTTATAAGATTAATATTTTTTTTAAAAAAAATAATGACTTTAGAAAAACATGAAATGAATTATAATTTAATCTTTTAATACTTTATGTCCATATATTTAGACATAAAAAAAGTTTTAAAGAGATTCATTTTTATATAATAGTTATAAATGAAGATTTTATTTTATTTTATTATTTCCTATATATTGTGATTGTTATCGTTGATTGATGAGCAAAATTAAATTTAAATATAAACTGAAAATTTGATAATTATTATTAATAATTCATAAATATTTTATAGGATTAGTTTATCTTATAATTATTTGATATAAAAACATAAATATAAAAAAATCATAATATAATCATATAATAATTTTTAGTACTATATTTGTTAATACATTAATAATGAAAACAAATAAATTTATTTAAATTTTTTGTATAATTATTATAAACTATAGTTATTATTGGTATCGGCACTGGTGGTCATCGGTAGCAATGGTCAGATCCGAATACCAGTAATTAGTAGACACAATCGCGTGTCTGCGCCACAAGTACTGCCGTCGGGTAATGTCAGACATTTTCTGACGTATCCAAAAGTGGCCCACGGCTTATCACACCACGCAGTGGCCAATGGTTTATCACACAACGCAGTGGCCCACGGTTTATCACACCACACAGTAGCCGTTGGAGCACCGGTAGTGGTTCCAGCTTATGAACAGCTTAACAAAGTGGCCACTTTAGGTAACTGTCCAAATAAATTGTCATATCTTTTTTTATCGTCCAATTTTTACTTTCAAAACTGTTTGATTATATAGGATTGACTACTGGTGTGACCGGTGGTATAGCTCTGGGAGCTAAAGCACAACATTTGGGACCAGTAATCGCCGGTAAGTTATCTGAAATACAAAAAAAATCTTTAACCTAATAAACTTTATTTTTAAAACGCTTCGGTAGCCATAATCACACACCGAACTCACGAAGTGGTCGACGTTCCCGTACCACCCGATGTCATCCAACCACAAGTGCTGATCGTTGAGCCCAATCTGTTGCCGGTGACTATCGAGTTCCGATCGCAGTCCAGTCCCGTCAACATCAATCAGGTACACATTCCTGGACCGCCCGGCGAATTCAAGGAGACCCGATCAGAGGAGGAACCGGATCGGGTGCTGCACGAAGTGGTCAAACCGGTCATCCAGGAAGTCCGCGAAATTATCCAACCGTTCCGTAAGATCATACAAGAGATATTGCCCGTACAGGAAGAGGTGCACAGTGTGGTAGCCAGGGGTGAGAATCAGAAAGTCATCAAAGAGGTAGCCATTCCAGCACCGCAACCCATTGCCATAGCCGCTGCCGCACCTACTGTTGCACTCGCACAACCAATAGCTGTTGCACAACGGGTAGCAATTGCCAAACCCGTGGCAATTGCCGCCGAACCACTAGATGCTGCTCTGACCGGTCCGATCACCGGTACTATTGTCAGAGCTGGCCTTATTGGTGGTGCTCGTGTCCTTGAGGCACCCGCTTTACAAGAGGCCATACTTGAAAGCTCGGCGTCGGCACCGACTGGTAGAGTAGCCATAAAAAGGAACCCTATTGTTGAGCCACAGTCACTCAATAATAGAGGACCCGCTCGACCCGTTAAATCATAATTATATTATTACAAAAAATAAAATTGTTTATATAGATATCGATAAGTTTTATTAAAAATAAAATTAATTAATATAAAAAAAATTAATAAATAAAAACATGTGAAAAAAATAAATAAAATTTCATAAAAACTAAATATTGTAAATGTTTATAAATACAGCAATACTTATACGACAAACAAAAATTAATGATTTATTTTTCATAAATACAATTTATTATTATTTCAGCAAACATTTTGTAATTTATTTAAAATTTATATTTACGCGAATTATGTTTTGAAATTTTAAAAGTTAAAATAAATGTCAAATTAAGTAAAATATGATATTTATAATAAAATGACAAAATAAAATAATTTAAAACTAAATTACACAAATAGAGTATATAAATTAACATTAATTAATTAATAATTAAACTAAATATTATTAACAGTATCTAATGAATTAATAATGATATCCAAAAATAATCAAAAAATTTTACAATAATTTCTATTGTAAACTATATTTTTTTCAAAAAAAATCAATAACAAAATTACAGGTTAATAATTATAATTAAATTAATTATAATATATTTATTATTAATATTTTTAGATTATAAATTTTCATGCTTTCAAAAAAAATATTTATATTTACATGTTTAGTACTTTCTATACTATATTTAGAAATACTATAATGTAGTTAGGGTTAGATTGAGATTCCCAGGGAGGGAAGTTCCCAAATAAAATCCCTCCAATTTTCCCGGAAAATATGGAAAATATATTATATTCCTTCCCTTGATCGTTAGAAAGGGTAAATATAATTTGTCATACATTAAAAAGTACATAATCTCAATGGCTATGTGTTTCAATTGGGACCATTATGTTAGTAATAACTCAATCAAAATATGATTCAAATATTATTAAACATTTAGTAAAAATATTTAATACATTTTGTAGACATTTACTATACAAACGTGTTTTTAATTAAACATTATGTAATGTGAGTTAGGGTACGATAGGTGGTACCACAAGGAAATGTCTTCCCAGGGAATTCCCAGGGAACAGGGAATATAAGGAACTTATGGAAAATAAGACGAGGAAGGGAATCTGATCTAACCCTAAATGTAGTATAGTAACTATACTATTAAAAAAATACAGTATATTAATGAATTACGGTAACTAACTTAACTAATCGGGTTCAGTTAGTATTTGATTATTACCAGTCCTGTATATCCGCATATATCCGTATAGAGTATGCCATCCGATGCCAAATCAATTTAATTAACAAACAAAAAAACAACAACTAATAATTGGCAATCAACTCAATAGTCAAACAAGTAATACTGTTAAGTAGACTGACCACCCATACAGGTGCCGCCTGTATTATACCTCCAGGAATCTAGTTTGATACAGGTGACAGGTAAGGGGCTAACCTGTATAATAAATATATACAGTTTTAAAATATGTGAAACTAATTGATTAATAAAAGTATAAAATGACTATTTTATAAAAAATTTTAAAAAATTTTAAAAATTTAATTATGAAAAATGAAAAATTTAATTCATTTTGTTAGTAAAAATTGCTTATATTTTTAATATGCAGTTTAAATATATAAACTAAGTAATTTTTATAAAAAATTTATAAATATTTATAAAATTGTTCATGTTCAAAATAAAAAAATAAATTTCAACTTTTTATATAATTATAGTATCTAAATTAAATTTTTCTTAATTAATATTATAAATATATAGTTATTTAAGTGCATGTTAACATACAGGAATATATTATTGAATATACAGGAAAATACAGGTGAAAATCATATATTTTATACTATTATACAGGTTTACAAATTAATTGGGTGGTTAGTCTACTGTTAAGCCTTTTTTAAAAAGCATAAATTTCATCATTTGTTATCAATTTGGTTATTATTATTAACTTATTATTGATGAGACCTTTAATTTTAATAATAACTTGTATTCAATACTTTCTTTAAAACTTTTTTTTAACTAAATAAAAATAAATTAATGTTTGAATAAATTTAAAAATTTATTTTCTTCATAATGTTTTTAAAAATATTACAAATAAAAACAAATATAATGTTATTTTTATAAAAATTTATATTAGATCATATAAAATTGTGTTAATATATGTATCATTCATTAGTGAATTTAATAGTAATATTTTTAAAAGTTGTACAAATATTTTTATTTACAATTATTAATTTATAAGTTATAAATTTAAACTAAATTTCATATAAAACGGCACTAAAATCATAAATAAATTTTAAGGCATAGTTTTTGTGTTTGTCATCACAACATAATTTGTGGCATACCATTGGAAAGGTTGTTTAAATACCTTTCCAATGGTATGCCACATGTTATTGTTTATTTTTTTAAAAGTGATGGCAAGCACGATAAAGGAAACACCAATTAAGAAGAATCTCGACCGCCGAAAAGCACTCCAGTTGCTATGGAATCAAGGACACGATGACCCGAAATTCTTAATGATAGCAACTGGAGCATCACGGCGGACAGTATTTCGGGTCCTTAATAAGTTACGTTCGGGAGAAGGTGTCCAACGGAAGCCCGGAACCGGCAGACCTCAAATTTTGAAACCCAATGACCGACGCCGACTTACCCAATTGGCCAACAATCACCCGATGCACAGTTCAACTGCGCTGGCGGCTGAGATGGCCAAAAGAGGTAGTCCGTCGGTCTCTGGAGTGACAGTATGGCGGTCATTGAGGCGGTCTGGGCTCCTCAAATGGCTGCGAAACTGGTCACCAGATTGACACCTCTCCATAAGGAAAAGCGGGTCAATTGGTGTCTGGCCAATTTGTATCGGGACTGGGACAATGTGCTACTCACTGACGAGAGCTATTTTCAGCTCTATCGTCATAAAGTCAAGTGTTGGGGTAGGAAAAGGCCAGAAAAACAAGTCCCAAAACATGGCACGGCAATTATGGTTTGGGGAGGAATTTCATTGCGCGGCACAACCCCTATTTGTCTGGCCAAAGGGACAATTACCGCCGATAAATTATTTAATTTTAATTAATTTTAATTGAATAAAATCAAGTGCCATTTTATATGAAATTTAGTTTACAGTTATATCAGGAAATTTATCAACTAATTGAATTATATGTACACAAAATGTATAACAATTATTATTATTATTTTAAATATTAGAAAAATAATAACTTTAGAAAAAGCATTTGTTTTCAATGGTTTGTATATTGAAATTAACTGAAAATTTTTGTTTGTTTCTCAATATATCCATTACAATCAACTGTTCAATCGATACATTATCAATGAATTTCATTATGTCTTCGAGATTTTCTACTGGTTTGCCATCAATTGCCGTAATCTTATCACCGATTGATAAGACATTTCTATTATATTTTTTTTTTATTAAATAGTCAACAATTATTTAGTATTTATAATTATGAATTAATTAATTGATTGATTTAGTATTATTAGTATTATTAAACTGTCTTATCTGACATCCCATACCTGATAGAGTGGGCGTACGGCATATAATCGATAACATTATATAATTTATGTGTTTTATCGTATCCAAGAAAAACACCGATTAATGGTTTTCCTGAATAAAAAACTTTTCTTTGGTTAACTAATTTGTTGTTGAGTTGATGTCCAATGGTTTTAGATCTGTTGATAAAATCTAATCAACAAAAAAAAATAATAATTTGTTAGTAAACCATCCAAACAATTAATTTATATAAAAAAATTAATGAATTTGTTTATCAAACAACCTAACAGATCCTGTCGTCTGGTAATTGAACTCTCTTTGAAAAGTCCGCAAAAAAGTACGCCAATCACTTGGCCACTGGTGTTGACAACCGGTCCGCCCGAGAAGCCCTGTATGGATGTAATGTTGATAGTTGTAAACAATTGGTTTGTCGGCCACATAAGATCGCCGTACATAAAACAATTGGAAAAATAATTGTGTCGACTCTGGTGTATCACATAACCAACATTGAGTGTATCGTCCAGAAAGGGATGTCCCATTACCATGACTTCGGCGCCCCGAACGACATCATTGTTGGCAATTTCAAGACCTGTTAGCAATCCAGGAATAATTGATGGCAGTCTCAATAAGGCCAGATCCAGGTGCGCCTCAACATAGATGACCTCAGCCCACCAGTAAGAGCTACGACTGTAATCAAAGTTGATGTAATCGACATCTTCACCGACATCTCGTAGATCGCTCACCCGATATGAATGCTGGAGACGGATCTTAATATAATGTGCATCGAAAACACAATGATAGTTGGTTAGGATCAGACCGTCATCGCCGTCCAACAACCAACCCGACCCGTAACCGCCTATCTTGACCTCATCCCGACTGTCTAATGACACTTCAATCACAGATTCCATGCATTTGTTGTACACGTCTTTCATCCAGAGTTTGTTTTCTTTAGCCAACAGTGCGCTTCTCATAAGTCTTGGATATGGTTTCCATATACAGTACGGTCTAAACTGTTTAAGTGGTGATTGACTGTTATTGTTAGCGATCCACTGTTGATGATACCACTGATTGGTAGCAATCATTGATATCAACAATGAAGTGCTTTATAAAAATTTGATAATAAAATATAATATAAAAATCTGTAAAATTTGTAATTTATTTTTTTTGTTAATGTTTTTTTTACCGTTTATTGATAATAATCGATGAAAATCGAAATAACATATTTAATGGATAAATAAACTGCTTATTATTATTATTGTTATTATAAATTAATAAAATATTTAAAAATTAATTATCATTACAATTAGAATTGTTTCGTCCGAAACAAACTGAAATTTCAGTTTTAAAAAAATTTTAAATTACGCGAATATTTAATTTTTTTATTTTGTTGTAATTAACTAAATATTATAGTTTATTGTCATTGAAAAAATTATAATAATTTATTTAAAACTATTTTTAGATTCAATTTTCATATTTAATCTAATTTAATACAATATGTTTTTGTATAATTAATAAAAATAAACAATTGTTTGTTTAGCTAATAAAAATACATAATTTAAAGAAATTAAAATAAATACTGTAATTAGTTAAATTAAATTTAATAACTGTTAGATTGACAAAATAAAATAGTAACTTATAAACAACAATAAAACTTTTTAAATTATTATAATACAATTTAAAAAATTGCTATATATTATACATTGAATCTTATACTTATTATTTGTAAATTAATTTATTATGTTTTATAATCTTTTTTTTATCAATGTTATTACAGTATTATTTGTGTGATATATTATATTAATAGTGGTTAATAAACATTTGTTAATACAATTTACTAGAGTACAGTAATGTTAGTATAAAATTAGTAATATATTTATTGTTAAATTATAAACTTAACCAAGATTAAAACTTTGCTTGGTGTTAGTGACCCCTCCATTATGATAAATATAGCCACGGGTATCAATTTTTGTCATACATATATCGCCTATTAAAGGGTCTGTAGTTATCGGTATTTGTGGCCGTAATTTTATAATTTTTGTTTTAAAAATATTATTAGTTGAACACAATTTGTATAAATTAAAATATATTGTGATCACTAATATAATCGTAATAATAACAATAATAATAATAACAATTACTATAATCCATAGATTAGTTAAAACATTTGCCGATCCTTTAGTTTCATATGTATTATTCAACAATAGATTGCAATCAAAAATAATTTCTTTTTTCGATTTACACTAAAAATAATTAAAATAAGTTTGTATTTATAGTTATTTTAAAAAAATAATAAATTGGAAATATATTCCCAATTTAAATTATTAAACTATAATTATTTATATTTACATTGAATGATATAAAAGGATATTCCGGTGTCCAACACGAGCTAATGGTGTGACCATCAATGAAATACAATTGAAATTTATACATAAAATCATTATCACTTATTAGTATAATTTTATGACTAGTATGGGTGCCGTTAACTGTAAACACAGGCATAAACGGCCGGTTCGGATATTTATTTTGCAATTCATGGGTCACTTCACGAGGTTTTGAGTGATTTCTGATATCAAAACATTTCAATTTACCGACGTATTCATTGGTCACATATAGTCGGTGTTGTGTGTAAAAGCAAACGCACCCGAAGTTGAATAATGTAAAACTAACGGTCGGATCAAAGTCTAATCCATAGCTAATACCGAGTTTTGACAGATCTATTGATTTCTCTAAACCAATAACTTCTTTGGGTATCTCGTAATCGGTAAACACATTCAACCGATAGATATCAATAACGGGTCGATTCGTCTAAACATTAAATAAAAATTGTTTAAATTTATTAAAACAAATTAATGTATTTTTTTTAGTTAAATACCCGTAGAAAACCAATAAATACTTGTAGTAAATAATTATAATAAATAAAAGCAGTCCTATATTGTTTGGCCATTGATTGATTGGTCCAGTATGTCAATCCGTGTCCCGATTTCAATGTCCATCCATGTCTTCCAATTACCAAAATATTTTGATTGTTGTTTGCATAATAAAGTTTTGGCAAATTTAATGTAAAATCGATATCAAATTTGTTTTTAGCAAATGTTTGACAAAATTTTTCAATTAATGTATTTTCAATTGTAAATACTGTGTTTACAATATATATAAGATCAGCCACTAAATAATTCAAAATAAATTTTATAATTAATTAAATTTTTTATGTATCAAAAAAATATTATCAGGTATCAGGTATATTATAGGTATATATATTTATTATTTAAATACCTATTATTATAAATAATAAATTCATATTATCAATTTAGTTATAGACATAGAATTTTTATAATAACATATAAATTATACAAAATAATTGTTTAATATTTTTTGTAAAAATGCTTAATATAAATATTATTTATATTACTATATATTTTTTTGTAAAATTTTACAATGAGTATTAATTTCAACAATAGATGAAAATAAATGCATATTTTTTATACAGTATTAATAGCAGATTATATTACATTTATGATTCCCAAGTATCTCAAATCAATTGTATTAAATAACAAACTATTATAATAGTAAAATGTGTTGATTTGTAAACTTTTATTTAATGTTTATCTATTGTATATATCATAATAATTTTGTTTCATAAATTTCAAAATTTTCTCATTTGTGAAATTAAATAATAAACAAATTTTATATTTCAAATGACAAAATTTTTTTTATATATATATATATAATAATATAGTAATGTATATACAAATAGTAATTACTTTAATAAGTTGAAATTTTAAAATAAATTAGATTTATAAAATTATTTTATCATACAATAAACATAGTTCAATATAACATAATTCAAAACACAAAAAAAATAAAACTTGATTAATAGTATTACTATTACACACCTAATTAATAGTGAAAAATATGAATATCTAATACAGTAGTTTGAAATATTTGACTATTTACTAAAATTTACTAAAATTTACTAAAATTTACTAAAATTTACTAAAATTTACTCCAATATTGACTCAATTAAGTAGAGATTTATACAATTATAACATTGGATTAACTTATGATTGACTTATCATCGACTCCATTGCCTACCATTATGTCCGACAAATTAGTGGACATCACGACAGATGATTCTGATATCGACGAAGACATTGACAACTTCAGCGATACAAAGTCTTCGTCGTCTTCAATGTCGTCTACCGAAGGCTGTTACGAAGCGGCGGCTGCCGAAACCAAGTCACGGGTGATCGAGTGTCCATCTTTGATAGACATAATGAAACCAATTATGAAATCTTATGTCAAAACTAACAGTGGATTTACGTTTGACGTTATCATACAGTTGCCATTGACCTCGAGAATCGGTATGAACATCGATGCCGATACTGCCCGACGTAACTATGAGCTCCAATTGGCGACACTTCACGATCGCATTGAACGAATGGTCAGAAAATTGACTCAACTAAAACTTGATCTCCAACGCAGAGGTTACCGACTGTACGACGCACCGCCAATGTTGGCCGGACCTACATCGGTGACCAAATCGGCAATAGTTAAGTCGTTTTTTCCGTTTATCGATTGTAGTGGACCGCAAGATTGGGTGGACAAACGTAATGTACTGCTCATCGAGTATCTGGTTCTCAGACAAGAATTGGTGGTCAATCGGAAGATATCGAGGAATGAATACTAATATAAAAATAATGGATTTACACAATTGTAAACTTTTTTTGTATTAAATTTTTTGTTATTATATTGAATGAATATTTCAAAACTTTAATTTTATTAATTTATTATTTCTATTATAAATTTCTAAAATTTCATTTTCAAATTTCATGTTTTGTTTATTGACTTTACTATATATTTATAGTTTACTATATTTAAATTAATCGTTATATTAAAATTATATTATATACTTTATTATAGAATTATATTATTATATTTAGATATAAATTTCTATCAATTTTTGTATAATTAATTAAAAATATTATATATGTGTTTATATACAACTAATTATACAATATATATATAAAATAAAATAGATGACAAATAAATTATTTATAATACTAGTTATAAAAAATTGTGTGTTTTTCTCTATTAATTATATTCATTAATTTAATTCAATACCACTGTATTATCAATAATATTATTTATTTTTATAATAATAAAAGTTTAATATAATACTTTTAAATTATCTAAACTTTTGTATCTAAACATTAAGTTAATATATTAGCATAAATTCAAGTTATTGTTCAAGTATTTTAAATTAATAACTTAATTGCGTTGAACATTCACAACACATAAATTTATAAAAACAAACTGTTAATAAAAAATAATGCATTTAATTTGTATGTTATTTTTTTTTAATTTTTAAAATTGCGCATAAATTGTTTTTTATGTTAGATATTAAACCTATAATACTATTATATTGTATAAAAGTATATTGTAGTATTTGAAAAGTTATAATATAAAAATTGAACAAAATATATTTTTTATTTAGTTACTTATTATAGTTATTATTAAATTTACAAATTAGATATTATACTGTAATCATTAAATATTCATTATATTCAAAGTATAATATAAGCTTTGAATATGTTTATATAATTTATAGTTTTAAGTTTTATTAAAGTTTTATTACTATTTAAATTACAGTACTTCACATAATTTGATAATTATGTTTATAAATTTTGAAATTTATTTTGTAGTTTCATATATTATAAATTAAAATTAACTATTAAAAAAATAAAATAACTATTAATATAATTTATTATTTTTTAATAATTACAAGAATTTATTAATTATTAATTATATTTAATTTTGAAATTTAAAAATTTCTACAAATATAAGTAGACAACTAAAAGTTTACATTACTATTTAAAATAGAGTACAGTAACTAAATTATATAAATATACAGTTTATTATATTGTAATTTAATAATAGCTATATTTGTTTATATTTAGTGGTTTCTCCATTAATAATTTATAGTCAATACTAAATACAATAAAATAAAATAATAATACCTGTAATTTAATGTACAAATTGAAGTTAAACTTTTTTTTATTATAATTTAAAATATAAAAACTAATAATTTTCCACTTATATAATTATTAAAGTAATCCATAATAATTATTACAATTACAATAAATAGCAGTATTAATAATTATTTATATAATATTTTTCTTGTCCAATACCTAACAATACAATGATATCAGACTAGCATTTATTGAAACTATTTATTGTCTCAATTTGCTATATCAACCCTTTTGTTACTTATAATACAATAATAAAAACATCAATTATTAAAATATTTATTAATATTTTTTTTGAAATCACAAATTAAATATCTAGTAAATAAATTGATAAATGACAATTGAATGATTGATTTTCAACAATTATCTAATCAAAAAACATTAAATAACAACAATAATTTTATTTTCTATTAACTAAATAATATATTACTTTTAATTTACAGTATATTTATATATGATACAGTATAAAATAAATACTGTATTCATATAAAATTATATATACAGTATTTATATAATTAATACAATAGTTTTAATTAATTATTTAAAAGTCAAAGGTGTCATTTTAATGTGTAAAATATTATTTAATAATTATATATATATCTGCAACTATCATGACAATAAAAAAAATATTTATAAGTAATTAATTATAATTTGTTTATTGATTTTTTTATGTTAGTATTATGTCTATCAAGGATTTTTTACTTAATATCCTGTAAATGACTATTAAAATATATTAAATATTATTTTATAAAATTAAATTAATAGTTTTTTTTGCAATATTTATCAACTATAAATATATTTATACTTAATTAAGATAATTATAATATTTTATATTTTAAAAAAAACTAAAATTAGATTAAATAAACTAACATAAAATACTAACAATTACTAGATTGCAACATTATCAAGGTTATTTTTGTGCTTGAAATTAGTCGAAAAAAATTAGGTTTACTAGACATCATTAATGTTACTATAATTATAATACTTTTTTTTCATACTGAATAAATGTTTTGGTAAATTACATATTAATTATATATTTAAGGGTTATAAAAATAATAATAATAAAAATTAATTATTACAATGTTAAACAAAGTAAACAAATTAACACACCTTTAATAAAATTTTGTAATAAAATATTATAAATTTAATATATATATATTAAAATTATTTTTTAAATAAAATGCGCAAATTTAAGATATTAGTACATTTAGTAATCTAGCTATTGGCAACTACAATATATTTAATAGTAAATAAAAAATTTTAAACAAAAAAACAATTGAAACTCACTTTTACTGTCAATGAAGGTTATAATTAGTATTCAATTTGTTTATATTTAATGTATTATAGCACAGGTTTTTGTATTATAATGAATTACTGTATAATAAAGAAAATAATAGAAGAAATTTTTAGCATATTTTTAGTATAATAAAAATTTTTGCAATCCTTTGTGTTTGTAATTTATAAAATATATCAATAATAATATTATTTTTTTTGTTGGTTATGAAATGTAGTTAATTTTAATTTTAAATTACTTTTATGTCCGCTTTCGATTAGTTACTATCATATATATATTAGCGCTATTTAAAAATAAAAATTACCATTTTTATAGCAAAATTTCAAATTGTTGATATTATTGATGTATAAACTATCTGTCAAAAAGCTAATATTCACAATAAATTGATAGGCATTTTGTATGCTAAACAAGGAGTTTGACTTGACTTTCAGGTGACTACACTTTTTTTCTTTATTAGGCATCACTTTCCCTGTTTTTTTGTAGGGTATACTCTCACTCTTTCTCTCTTTTACTCTATTATAGCTGTCATACTCTATCTAAAAAAGTTTTGTTAGCCTCGGGGCTGATGTCTGTAATCAAACATTTAATAACAACACTTTCTCTCTCTCTCTCTCTCTCTCTCTCTCTCTCTCTCTCTCTCTCTCTCTGTTTTTGTGTGTTTTTGTTTGAATTCAATGCAAAAACAATTACCGCAATAATAATCGGACTAAACGTTTATATTATAAGATATTAATGAAAAAAAAAATTATATGTTGAACTTGAAATTCAACTCAAAAATTGTAATCACTTTCTATTAAGTCAATCAAATAGTTTTGTATATAATAATAATAATAATCAAAATAAAAGTATTAATACCTAAAGAAAATAATCTTTTGCTTTAAGTAATAAAACAGTTTATAAAGTTTTATACTAAATATTTTTTACTTATATATCCAGTGACCTATTGATAAACTAAATAGATATTACTGTAAAATAATTATATAAAAGTTTAGAAGTGTTAAGAAATTTATCCTAACATTTGTGTGACATTTATGAAATACTTGACAAAACAATAGAAAGTTTTATTAGTTTGTGATAAATAAATAAATAAAAACTAATCAACAAAAAAGCATTAAAAAAATAATTAATTAAAATATTCTCAAAGCAAACTATAATTTTTCAATTAAAAATAAATGATATAATTTTTTTTATTTGTATATCAAACATGTTATTTGATGTCAAAACACAGATACTGGCGGTAGTGGTATTCACTTCTTGTGTTGTCGTTATTTGGCGCTCGAAGAACAACACCATCGAGAAAACCCAGTATTGTTTGGACGACAACATCACTGATTATGCCCGCAAAGTCGTCACAGACAACAATTTGCCGGTCATTATCGATAACAAAGACATTAAGGCTTCGGCGTCGTCAGCAGTGCCCACGTCTCGGGCAAAGACTTACTCCAAACGGGACAGTATTAACAATAAAAACAATAATAATAATAATAATATCACCACCAATGATAAGGTATCACCCATTGAGACCCAAATGATATTGAGACCAATAATTAAGACAACCACCGGTATGGTCGAGGGAAAGCCTTTGAACGTATTTGGGTCGACTGTCTACACATTTCTCGGCATACCCTACGCGGAACCACCAGTCGGTAATCGTAGGTTTGCCCGAACGGAACCAATCAAACGCTGGAAAGGTGTCTATAAAGCGTTCAACTTTAGCGATATGTGTCCGCATAAAGTTTTACCTAAAAGTTTGGTACCGATGAGATATTTTACCACAAAAATATCCGAAGACTGTCTAACACTCAATATATGGACACCCGATATTCGGCCAAAATCGTTGCGCACAGTTATGATTTGGGTACACGGAGGGGCTTTCAACTATAATTCGGCCAATCTGTACGATACCGATGGCCGAGTATTAACCACTTATGGCGATGTTGTAGTCGTGTCGATCAACTATCGGTAAATATTTTTTTTTTAATTTTATTTATACGACTTTTCATAATATTATGAAACTTTATTTTTTTGTTGTTGTTAGAAATGGTGCACTGGGATTTTTAAATGCCCAAACCATGGACGCACCGGGCAATATGGGCATTCATGATCAGGCATTGGCATTGTATTGGATCAGAGATAACATACAGAGATTTGGTGGCGACCCGAAAAAGTTGGTACCGTTTGGACAGAGTGCCGGTGCTATTAGCATTGGTATACTGATGGCTAGCGATTTGACTAAAAATTTGTTTTCGCGGGCCATTACGGCCAGTGGCGGCGCACTATTACCCGGAATATTGACATCGAAAACGGTTCAAAACGGCGAACGGTTTGCCAAACTGGTTGGTTGTGCACAAAACAGAGAGTTTCGGACCAATCCGTCAAAAGTTATACAATGTTTGAGACAATTGCCTCTCAACCAGATTATTGATGTTAATATACTAACTGTTATTTTATTTTAAATATAAATATTATTAAATTCATATTATTTATATATATTTCAGGCTCAGACACAAATAATGGACTCATCACAGGTAGCATTTGTGCCCACACCCGATGGCTACTATAATGACATTCAGGCACCGGCCAATCTGCTCAACAGCACTAACCTGTTCTCCAATATCAAAGAGCTGTTGGCCGGTGTGGTTCCCAATGAGGGCTCGTGGCTCATGCATGTGACTGCACCGCAAGTTTTCCGACGCCATACCTATCCGCTAATGCGAACACTGGACGAGACTCGCAATATGTTTATGTGGTATTTGTCGGAAAAAATTGGAATTGCGCCCAACATTGCACAGTTGATCGCCAATTCAATGATAACGGGACCCGAAGCGGACACACCTATCAACAATGTTAACCGGTTGACTAAAGCAATGGGCGATAACTCGATAACATGTCCGACAATATTTATGGCCGACGAATTGGTGGCCAGAAATAAGACCGTTTACATGTATCTATTTGATCACAAGTCTAAGGCCACCAAATTTGGCGACTGGCAGGGCGTCAGTCACTACGAGGAGGTGCCCTTTGTCTTCGGGTATCCATTGAGACGTACAAAATATTTCTCTAAAGAGGATATCAATGTCAGCAAACGTTTGATGAAAATTTGGTCACATTTTGCAAAAAATGGGTAATAAATATATATATATTGATATACAATATATTTGTTTTAATTATTAAAAAAATATTGGGCAATATATTAATTAATTAACATTCAAATAGACGAGTACTTCCACAGTATGACCTCCCGTGGCCTAAATATAGCTCCGATGAGACCTATATGGTGTTACGGGCTAACCATTCCTCGACTATCAACAGTTTTCACGAGAGGACGTGCGAAATATTTAAGGCATCATTCAAATTGTTTAATGTCCTTTAATTATTTATCAAATATCTTTTTTTTTGTATTTAATTATTTATTCGCTAATTATATAAAAAAAATATTTTGTACAAATTTTTTTGTTTGAAAACCAAATTATGTGTATCATTTATATATAAAAAACAACAAGTTTTCAACAATATTTAATTTATAACAATTATTATTTGTTAAATTGGACATTTTTTGGTGTAATATAAAATACCCACTTGTTTATAATTAATATTCATTTTGATAAAAAAATAATAATAATAAACTCTATACAAACATTAATTCCTGTAATTTTTAAGCACATTTGTTGCCACATTCACCCGGACAGCATCGGGTGCCGATACGACCACACGATTTACCCAAACTATGACACTGATCATAGTGTCGGAAACACCTGATGGCTGGATTCACTGGTGGACAACTACGGCTTAGGATACGTTTCCCAGGTATACGTCTTGATCCCTGACCTTTGAAAATTTTCAATAAATTATTTATTTTAAAAAATCATATTTATGTTAAATAGTACATAAAAAACATTATATTATTATTATATCTAAATTATTATAACGTAAACGTATTTTTTATTAATTGCTTTTTTAACTTACTAGTAGCCAATGTTATCAAACAAATACAGATCAATAGCAAACAAATGTATTTCATTGTCATTTTTATTATTATTATTTGTATTATTATTATTATATAAATAATTATCCTATTCAAATAAACTATTAGTGTTTTAAGACCCTATTAAAATATGTGGTTAAAAAACTCATTTGACGATAATAAATGAGACTGGTAAAAAAACAAATAAATTTTAAATATATATAATTTTTTGCTGTATTGATAGTTTAATAGTATGATTATCGATAGGATATGATATCCCCGCTCACACCACATTATAATTTTTACGGATTTCCCCACATTTTTTAAAAATAAAAAATAATTTTTGTGTTTATATAATATATTTAATATATATATATATATATATATACTAATTTAACTTGAAACAATTCTCCATTAACTTACTAATTTATATAATTAAAATATTAAATAAAATATAAAAGTATATTATTTAAGAAATATATATACAGTATATACTAAGTATACTGTATATTATTAATAAAAAAAAAGTTAATTATAAACAATTATAATGTTTAATAATCATTAAGTTATGCAATACTAACTAATTGCTGAAAATAATTTATTTATCATTACACTATATAATTTCAATGAAAATGTAATTATTTGTTTGTTTGTCTTTATAAACATAAATAAATAGTTATTTATCATTTTAAATACGACATTATGAGAACATCAATTTTATTTGTCTTATTAGAGAAAACCCTTTACCAGAGTCTATAAATAAGTTATAAATAAATTGTTGTTTGCAAAACATTTTAAATTATTTTTTTTCTCTTAAATTTTATTTTTATTTATACAACAAATTTGTGGATAAAAAAACATATTCAGTGTATATCATATTCTTAACAATGTTTTCTTATCCTATATAACAGTGCAGTCATGTATAAGATTATACAGAATATCTCCGTAATGACTACTATTTATAGCACCGACCCATTAGTTGGCACTGTCTTATACAGTCATACAGTAAAGATCTACTACACTACCAGTGCCTTTACTTACTACAGTACTATGAATTCATTTAAAAAAAACACATAGAAAATTAAAATTTTAAATATATCATAAATTTAATATTACAATTAATTAAAAAGAAAGATATTTATTATGATTATTATGTAAACTTTTTATTTTAAAACTTATTGATTCATCGCTGATTGAAATAAATATAGTATTAATAATGCAATAACAAAATGCTGTTATATTTTAATAATAAAATCCTTATTAGTTTTGTCACTATTTTTGTTATTATTATAAATATTATTGAATGTCTTCCAAGTGTTATAAGAATCGGTAAGTACTGTAATACAATGTTTGTCAATATATTGTATTTAAAAATGTTTAAAACTCAATGATAATAACAAAATACTAGTAGATATAAAACATATTTTTGATATTAAATTTGTATTAAATAATAATTTCTACAGTTTATTATTAATAATATTGTATGTGACTTACATTAAAATGTTTAGGCGGACTGTTTACTGTGGAACAGGAGGAACAGGAACTGGCATTTCGTATAGCGATCAGTCAGTTAGGTAACAGTGCCCTATTTAGCCATCAATCGGTCACATTTGTGGCACAAGTAGAACGGGTAGATAATTTTGACAGTTTTCTTGCCCAACAAAAAGGTAATGACAATATCCCACTAATAAATATTTATATATATATTTTTAATTTATTTAAAATTAATCTAGCATACTTTTTTAATTATTATTTTTTTTTATCAAGTTTGCAGTCTATTGAGAAATGGAGTGGTGGCCATATTCGGGCCGCAAAATAGTATACCGTCAATGCATGTTCAGTCCATATGCGAGACATTTGAAATACCGCACATCGAGACTAGACTGGACTACGAGTCTCATCGCACCGACCTATCCATCAATCTGTATCCACATCCGTCACTACTGTCCCGCGTCTATATGGATATAATTAAACAGTGGGAATGGCAATCATTTGCTATTGTTTATGATAGAAATGACGGTTAGTATTACTTATTTTTGTTATTCAATTCAATTAAAAATTATTTTAAACATTGGGTAACAATAATAACAACAAAAAAAACACATTCACAGGAATTATACATTTTAAGGAGTTTTTTGAAAAGTCAATGAATCACACGTGGAATATAAAAGTGTTTCAATTGAAAGATGACATTCCCTTTAGGGATATCTTCTGGAAGCTAAAGGAGTCCAAAGAGAGAAACATTATATTAGATGTCAGAAAAGAGGCGATTGTCGAAGTATTCAATCAGGTATTTCAATATTTTTAATATTTTTAATATAAAAAACTATTTTTTTTTTAAAACTATTTTCCCACTAAATTGTTAGGCACAACAAGTGGGACTAATTACCGAAGAATATAGCTATTTGGTTACATGTATGGTATGTTATCAACGAAAAAAAATATTTATTAATTTATTTGAAATATGTTTTTTAACATTGTTTTAAGTAAAGATTTTTTTGTTTTACTGTAATATTTTGTATTGTTTATTAGGACTTATTGACACTGGATTTAGAGGATTTCAGACACAGTCGTACTAATATAACTTCGCTTAGGATTGTCGATGAAAACAGTTTAGAGTTTAGCAATTTGATTGAGGAATGGCATATCTATGCTAATCGTTTGGGTAAACGCCATATGCTGAGAGCACCGGAATATTTTAATGTAAATTTACATTATATGTGCTTTACTATACAATATTATAGTTGAAATAAACTATAAATTTTAATAATTTATTGCCCAACAACTATTAGACCGATACCGTACTGATCTACGATGCGGTTAAAGTGTTGGCCGTTGCGTTGAAAGAGTTGCACACATTTGAAGTACAGCCCATCGACTGCAATGAGGAGAGACCATGGCCTCACGGCAGCTCAGTTATCAATTATATGCGACAGGTGCACACTGAAGGTATATCGAGGGTCATCCAGTTTGATGACTTAGGTCTACGAACGGCCTTTACATTTGATATCGTTTGCTTAACTCATGATGGATACGATATTGTAAGTAGTGATACAGTATATAATAATTGGATATCATTAACATATTATTAATAAATTTTGTCGATATCTGTACTCGACTTCCTCAATGGTAATAATAGACAGGTCAGTGGGGATACGGAAAGGTTACCAAAAACGAGTTGTGGTCCAAACATTTTGCTAAATCGGTGCTCGAGTTGCCGATAGTACGGGTAACCACATCCAACAGTCCGCCGTTTACTATGATTTTCCAAAATAAGAAGTCTATGAGTGGTAATAAACAATATGAAGGCTATGTACCAGATTTAGTCAACGAGTTGGCCAAAATGCTCAACTTTCGGGTGGAAATACATTTGGTTAAAGACAAACAGTACGGCAAATATGTACCCGAAAAGGGCACGTGGAATGGTATGATTGGCGAAGTCCTTAACGATGACGCTGACATTGCCGTAGCCGATTTGGCCGTCAACTCGGACCGGGAAAAAGTAGTCGACTTTACTCTACCATTTATGTCGACCGGAATCTCTATACTATACAAGAAACCGATAACCAAAGAAACCTCTTTGTGGTCATTTTTGTCGCCATTTTCGACAATCGTCTGGATCTATATGTTGGGTACGTTTATTGGCGTCAGTGTACTATTGTTTCTAACGGGTCGGTTCACACCATACGAGTGGTGTAATCCTCATCCGTGTCGTCAGGACGACAAAGTTCTCGAAAATGTTCTCAACGTTCGCAACAGTTTCTGGTGTACTATTGGATCACTTATGCAACAGGGATCAGATGTGGCGCCTAAGTATACAAATACCCGGACACAGACACACAATAAACTAATTTAATGTTATTTTTTACGGGTTTTTTTCAGAGCACTGTCGACACGTGTTATTATAGCCATTTGGTACTTCTTTACGTTGATTATCATATCATCGTATACGGCAAACTTAGCCGCCTTTCTAACCGTTGAGAGCATACCGTATCCGTTTGAAAATGTTGAACAGTTGGCCGCACAGACTAAAATCAAATACGGTGCCACCAATGGAGGCGCAACACATCGATTTTTTACGGTTAGCTCACACACATACACACACACACCACAGGTCCATGAGCTCTAGGAAGGGACGAAATAACTAACGGTTCAATTATTATTATTGTTAAACAGGATTCTAATATATCAACGTATAGAAAGATTGCCGATTTTATGGGAAAAAATCCCGATGTCTTTATGGGTGGTTTGGCAGGAAGGGAACGGGTCGAGGCTGATGAAGGAAAATATGCCTATTTTATGGAAGCGGCGCCCATAGAGTATATTGTCGAAAGACAATGCAATCTAACACAAGTGGGTGGACTACTCGATAATAAAGGTTACGCTATTGCCACCCGAAAAGGTATATATATATATATATTTATTTAGTTATAATACATACTATAATATACTAACTATATTTTGTTATACATATTATTTGTTTTCAACAATTTAAGGATCACCGTTACGTAATCCGTTATCACAGGCCATACTGAAGCTCCAGGAGGACGGAGTGTTGTATCAACTAAAGGAAAGGTGGTGGAAACAAAAGGGAGGCGGACAGTGTATCGCCAAATCTAGCAGTTCGTTGACTGAGTTGGGTCTGAAAAATTTGGGCGGAGTTTTCCTTGTATTAGTCGGCGGATCCATTGTTGCCGTACTCATGGCTTTGTGTGAATTTGTCTATAAAGTCAAAAAAGAAGTCAAAGAGGTCTGTAATATATGTTTTGATAAAAAAATATAATTTTTAATTGATTTTGTTATCAAAAGGAAAATTTTGCGATTGAATTGATGGACGACATCAAGTTTGCGATGAGATGTCAGATATCAAGTAAACCGACCCGAAGTAAGAGTAAGAGAAGTTTGACCGGCAGTCGCAGCTTCACTGGTAGCCGATCCGAGTCGACACCGAAACTAAATTCACAACTATCCGGTTATTATTATAATTGATAAAATTATCGTAATTTTGTTTCTGTTATATATAATGTAAACTTTTGTCGTTGTTGTTATTATTATTATTTTATATTAATTATGACAAATAAATAGTTTACTAATCATTATCTTTTATGTAAATAAAAGTTTATTTAAAAGTAGTTTTTTTAGACAATAAATAATTTTAACTTTTTCTGTATTATAATAAAATGTTTAGATAAAAAAATATCGTGTTTATAATGACTGGTCATTAGTGTTAATAATTAAGTATATTTTGTATATTTATTTATCAGATAAATAGTATTAGAATTTTATAGTAAAAATAAGTTAATGTTTAATATACTATAGAAAATAATACAAATTTAATGTATTTTTAAATATTTTAATACACAATATAAGTAAATACTTGAATTTACTTTAGAAATAATACTTAAAATCTAAGTATAAGTTTTGCCAATTTAATCATAAATGTCTATTCAAAAAAAAAACTTTTCTTAAAAGATTTATTATTATATAAATTAAATTTATTGTTTTCTACTGATTTCTGATTATTTCTGTCATTATTGATACTATAATTATAAATATTATTTTATAATTTATTATTGTATAGTAGTTTTTATTTTTCTTTAGAAATAAGCATAAGTAGTTTAATATTAATATATAAGGTATATTAAACTAAAAAAAATAAATGTTTAATTATTATATATGACGCCAATTAAGCTGAAGTATAAATATCATATAAGAAAATTAATGTATTTGTCCAATATTAACAATAGTAATAATAATAATAATGGTTAACAAATTATTAACGATGATATTAATATTAAATCAAATTATAATCATTAGCAAAAATTATCTATGATTAAAATAGTATCATATTTTTTTTATAAATTCATAGTTTTTATAAGTTTACAAATAATATTGTTTAAGATTATACCTGTCTATTTATAATATAAATATAATAATAATAATTAATTATATTTATCATGTTTTACATTTTAATTATATTTTTAACTTTTAGTACATCGATATATACTAAACTATCTACTGTTTTTTTCAAACATCAATTAATCTATCAATAAATTATAAATAGTAATATATTTTTGGATATTTTATTCAATTTTAACATTTTGTTTCTAAACCAAAGGAGGGTATTCTATGCAACTACTGGTGCCAACAAACGCATCATTTAGTTACATAATACAGGAATTACTGTATTTAAAACACACATAAAACTTATTTATTAGAGTTAGAGCTAATAAAAAAAAAGTTATGCAAAAACTCATAAAATGCATATTTTGAGAGACAGTACTTAAATAAAAAGGCAAATTCCTTGGCTTTCAAACCAATCCATAGCATACCATACGGTTGTTTTGTAATGTATTTGACAAAACACTTACCGTAATATCCACAAGCATTTAGTCGGCATTGTATTGACTATGAAACACATTTTGATGTATAAATACTACATGTATAGTACAATAAGTTATAATAATAATAATAAAAACAGTATAATAACTAACAACTAATGAGTTATATATATACTATAATTAGGTTTTTAAAAGTACAGTACTTACTGTTTATTGTTTGCAAAGAAAATGTGTCGGAAAAAATTCAATTTTAATTTTCAAAAGAAATCTTCTCATATTTATATAAAAATGTTTTGTATATAATTTTTAAATAACAATTGCAAATTTTAAGTAATTATACTTGACTTAAATAATAATTATTGTTTAATAATATTAATATAAAGTAAACTACAATTGAATAAAAACAAATGAATTATATTGAAAAATGTGTAAAAGTGTAAATAATTTATTTATATTTAGTATATTTACATTTAGTTATATTTCAAGTGTAGAAAATTTGCCGAACTTTATTAGAATCGGTAAGAATTTATCAATTTTTTTAGAGAATATTCTCTGTTTGAATGTATTATTCGACTAATAATTTATATATTAATTAATTATTTTCAAAGATAATATCTGTTTGTTTTAAGTAGTAATTTATTTGTTTGCATTTATTAGGAAAAATAAAAAATTTCATCTTCTATTAGATAACTTACTTAATTATGACTTTTTAAAAATTAAACTATTAATAATTTGTTGTTATATTAAAAATAGTTTACTAAATTTTATAATATTTTATTAGTAATTGCTATAAAGACTGTTATGTTGTTAATAATAATAACTAATTTGTTGGATATAAATAATTATGAATTTTAAATAATGTATTAATATTTATTTTTTGTTATAATAATGTACACAATATACTGTTGACAGCAAATTTCATAAGATATACAAACTTATTAATAATGCGCTTAATAATGTTATTTTTAACACATTAATTATTAATAAACAAACAAATTTATTATAATAAAAATTATACACTAAAAAATAATTTAAAATCTATTTATTATTAATAAATTTGTTATAACAATTAATTAATACAAACATTAAATGTTAATATTATAGTAAATTACTTTATATTATTTTGTTTTCATAACAAAAATTTACAGTAAGTTTTGAAAAGTTTTATTATTAACTTTAGATTTTTTTCACGAGTTTGTAATTTATTTTTTTATTTATACAAACAATAAATCTAATTGTTTATAACAATGACTATTAATAAAGTAAAACATGTTATCTAAGATATAAAACATTGATTTAGTCTATTTGTTTGTTAGGTTACAATCATGAATACTACTGCACTTTACAAATGTTAAAATTTGTTTCAAACTATTTTACATTTAAAAACATCTAAAATGTTTTTATATTTCTATATATATATATTTTGCAAAATATTTTTCTAATAAATAATATCTAATTTATTTGTTATAATTATTAGTATGTAATTCCTTATGAAAATATACAGGTGCTCTGTTTACTGTCGACCAACAGGAACATGAGCTGGCATTTCGTTATGCAATACATCGTATCAATAATGATTCACATATACTTCCCGAAACCACTCTAATAGCACAGGTAGCCTATATTGATGGACCTAATAGTTATAATGCACAACAAAAGGGTTTGTTAATTATATACTAGTGTAGATCTCTAGTGAAAGCTATTAATTAGTTAAATATTATTTATTAATAATATTTTTATATAAATTTCATAATCTTTGTAAAGTTTGTGGTCTATTGAGGAATAGTATTGTTGGACTATTTGGTCCGTCCGATAGCATAGCATCAATGCACGTGCAGTCCATATGCGAGGCCTTCGAAATACCGCACATCGAAACCCGCTATGACTTCGAATCGTTTCGGGCCGATCTGTCTCTCAATCTTTATCCGCGACCCGCACTGATAACACTGGCCATCGCCGATCTGATCCGCGAATGGCAATGGTCTACATTTGCCATCGTCTACGAGCACAGCTCATCAATTGTTCCGTTCAAAGAGTTGCTGCAAATGGCAGCACTGGAAAAGTGGACGATTAAAGTGTTTCAATTGGTCCCCAATCGACCATTTCGTGATATCTTCAGACAAGTCAGAGACAACGGATGTCTCCATATTATACTCGATGCCTATGATATCCATGAAGTCTTAAGACATGTAAATGAATTAACAAAAAAAAATAAAATTTTTAATTAGTAATTGTCTTAAATTACAGGCACTTCAAGCGGGAGCCCTAACAGAGAATTATCACTATTTTATAATGAATTCCGTGAGTTAAATGTATTGTATTTTATTTTGGCTTCAATTCATGATTATTCTTAAATTTTTTTTAATTGTTAGTATTAAAACTTAGAAATATTAGTAATGAATTATTGAGGTTTTTTTGTAATAAAATTTTATTACAATAGTTTTATTTATTTTGCTTAACTTTTTTTTCAAATATAGTGAACAAAATCTTTTGTTTTTCAACAACAGACTAATGAAAATGCTTTGCATTACAATAAGTTTGTTTTATTTTTATATTTATAACTTTTATTTGAACTATTTTTTGCTGAATTATGAATTAATAAAGAGTATTAAATAATTTATTTGTTAATCAATCAAACAAAACTAAAAATATCTTTAAAAATTTTTATATAATAAATTTATTTTTGTGTTTTGTTGCCCATTAAAATTAATTATATAGTAATTAAGTTTATTATGATTTTGAATAATTTTTTATATTACTGAACAATATTATTAGTTATTATTATATACACATTTGTTTTGCATTTTTTAAATTTAGATTCTTTACAAAAACAAAAACTTACACAAAATACTTATTTATTAAAAAAATATCTTTATGTCTATTAGGACTTACATACCATGAATTTAGACAAATTCAAGTATACCAGTGCCAAGTTGACAGCCCTTAGACTTGTCAATCCCGATAATGTAGATGTTATACAATTTTTAGATAATTGGCAATCATTTGCCATCGATGAGGCCAAATGGGATCTAATGTATAGACCAAACTATGTTAAGGTTTTATTTAACCAATAAATAAAAATGATGAAAATTATTTTTTAATAATAATCTTATATAAAATATTATATTAATGTTTTGTTTAGACTGAAAGTGCATTGATTTACGATGGAATCAAATTAGTGGCCAAAGCTTTAGACCATTTTGAAGATATTATGTTAAAGATTGATCCCATATCTTGTAGTAATGGTCAGCCCTGGCCTCACGGAACTACATTACTTAATTACATGAGACAAGTACTGTATAATACTATATATTTAGTATTCAGAAAATATCAAATATCAAAATATAATATATTTTTTTTGTTAACTAATAGAATATATTCTACGGAATGACTGGTTTAGTAAAGTTTGATAATTCGGGTTTTCGGTCAAACCTGACTTTCGACATAATAATTCTCACTCAGGAAGGGTATGATGTCGTAAGTTATTAGCAAAGAAAATATGTTTTATTTTATTTATACAATACTTTTATATAATAGACTGGCCGATGGGTTAACGGAAAAATAGAGAGACACCAATTGTGGACCAAACACTATTTGCCGGAACTAATTGATCAGTCATTTATTCGGGTAACGTCTGTATTCAATCCACCTTTCTTTATGGAGAGACAAGTGGTTAAAGATTATTCGGGAAATGATAAATATGAAGGATATGTCATTGATTTGATTGACGAGTTGGCAAAAGAGCTTAACTTCAAGTACATTATAAACCCTGTCAGCGATGGTCAATGGGGCGGACAGGACAAGAAAACAGGCAAATGGAATGGTATGGTAGGAGAAGTGGTCTCTGGTGTTGCTGACATAGCTGTAGCCGATTTGACAATTAACTCTGAGCGGGAACGGGCAATTGACTTTACATTACCGTTTATGTCGACCGGTATCAGTATATTATACAAGAAGCCGTCAAAGATTGTCTCTTTGTGGTCATTTATGTTACCATTTTCAACCCGACTATGGATCCTAATGTTTGCTATACTGAGCTTAGTGGGCGTTATCCAGGTATACGTTGGCCGCTTCTCTCCGTACGAATGGGTTATTGAGAAACCGTGTCGTAAAGAGGGACAGGAACTCGAAAATATGTACTACATGTCCAACAGTTTGTGGTACGCTATCGGCGGTATTATGCAACAGGGATCAGATATAGCACCCAAGTATTGACACTTAAATTTAGTAACAATTATTATCATTAATTTATTTGCTTTACTTGTTGTATAGATCACTATCTACTCGTGTGATAGGAGGTGTTTGGGCTTTCTTTACATTAATCATTGCCTCGTCATATACGGCCAATTTGGCCGCATTTCTAACCGTAGAGGAGACACCTTATCCTTTCGATAGTGTTGAAACATTGGCCGCACAGTCGACTATTAAGTACGGCTGCGTAGGCAATGGTGCGACACATAGATTTTTTAAGGTATTATTATTATTACCTGTAATATAAATGTTTTAAGTTTTTAAAATATAATTAAGTTTTTTTTTTTTATAAATACCACTTTACCGTAGAGTTCAAACATATCTACCTATCAAAAGATGGCTCAGTTTATGGACAATAATCCCGAAGTACTTACGTCGTCCAACTCTATCGGTAGGGACACCGTTGAGGAGGCCGACGGAAAGTATGCATTTTTTATGGAGTCGGCAATCATTGAGTTTATTGTGGAAAGGAATTGCAATTTAACACAAGTGGGCGGTTTGCTCGATAACAAAGGCTACGGTATCGCCACCAGAAAAGGTACTTAAAAATAGTGTTTTGTATACAAAAAAATTAAATATATTTTTTTTAAATAAAACAAATCTACAAATATCTTTGAAAGGATCAAAACTGAGGAACAGCCTATCGGAAGCCATACTAAAACTTCAAGAGCGAGGCGTACTTCGGATGCTAAAGAAGCGCTGGTGGCAACAAAAATACGGTGGCGGCGCCTGTCTAAGCAAACCGACCTCCAGTTCCATAGAGATGGGTATGAAAAATGTCGGCGGAGTCTTCCTGATTCTCATCGGCGGTTCGGCGTTTGCAACGTTACTCGCATTTTATGAACTAATAACCGAAACAATGAGAAAAACTCTAAATAGGGTAATAAATTCAATGATGTTTTTTATGGCTTTATATTACCGGTAATTAATTATTGCTTATATTTTAGAGTACATTTTGGCCGGATTTGACCGAAAATTTGTTATACGCTCTCAAAGTATATCACAACACAAAACCAGCCGTCAATAAGAGTCGCCGAAACTCACGGCAAAGCGCACAACAAATGTCCCGAAATAGGAGTTATGTCAGCCAACCGACGGTAGACATGAGTTCCGATATATCGTTAAATAATATGAAAACATATTACTCACAAATGTTTTAAATAAAAAAATTTTAAATCTGTGAAATTTTATTAGATTATTTTTAAATTTTTGTTTACTTAAACTCTAAAATAATAAAACTTATTTTTAAAGGCATATTAAATATTATACAATACATTTGACACATTATAAAAAATATTGTTAAAATTAAAAAACATTTAAACAAAATTAACTTTAATTTTTTATATAATCATTAATAATAGCGACCAATAAAAAGTAAAATACAATACAACCAATTAGATACTATGGATAATAATAATGATAATTATTAGTATTAGTTTTAGTTATTTTTTTGAATTATTTTATTTTATTGTTTATTAATTTGTAACGGGAATGGTTTAATGGTTTATAAAGGTTGGTCCCGTTAACACGATCTGAATAACCGGATACCGTGAATATATAAAATAATGGATATCACTGCAAAGGTAATGCGCGTAATTTATGTACGGGTAGCTTAAAGGACACTTCACGGGTGTCACGTAATCATTGGGTGACCCTCTCGGGGCTCACTGGCCACTGGTCAATGCTTTTAGTCTATTGAAAGCCTTTATCGGATCTCCAGGGGGCTCTCCGTGAAAACGGACTACCTTCCCCGTTAATACTCCTAGGCTGTATGCATATAATAATAGTAGACGTTATTTGTGTGTTCAAGTGCAGGCCCGTAGGCCCACAAGTTCAATTTTATTTATAATATAATGTAATGGTATCGATAAATCGTAAGTATTACATGTGTGAGTATATATAACTTATAATAATTAATTTAACTAATTTAACATAATTATAATTAACATTTAACTTTATATATTTGTTTAGCATAATATTCTTAATAATAATAATTATAAAAATCGATAATTAAATATAACATAAATTAGTTATTAATGATAATCATATTTGATAATTACATGTATAATTTAACATAAGATAACTTTAGATACAGTAGAGCTAATAAATACAGTATAGCTTATTTATATAATACATAATAAAGATATTTTTATTATATTTCTCTGGAGGCGCCCGCCATTCTATCACATTCTTCCACGTTTGAAAAAGAACTTTTGACGTAGGAGAAAGTTCTATATATGTGATGGTGATTTTTACGGTACTTTTGCGGCGCGATGTTAATCGTGTAATCGTAGAATTAATATATTGAAGAAGTAATAATTGATAAATAATATAACATAATAATAGTTTAAATAAAGAAACATAATAAATTTTTAAATAGTATATAATAATAATATTAAAGATATATTTAATATGTTTTTGAACCGAATGTGTCGGTAGTTAACTTGTAATATTAAATAGACAATGTATTGAAAGATATAATAAATTAAGGACAATGATTTTAATTGTGTAGTTAAGTGTGCAATAGATAGTAATGTCCTGTATGTATACATTGCTATTATGAGACATTAGATATAAATAAATTTTAATTAATATGGACATAATTGAAGTGATAAGTATTTCGCGGTATTTGCGATAATTAGGTATGTCCAGTGGTTGCGTAATGGGAACTTTATTTAAGCGATTTTGTTGTATTGATTGTATGGGCGGCTGTGATGGTGTAGACGAGCTATATTTTTTTATAAGACTTACGGCAGGAATTCGCATATTTGTGTCGGAGATTTGACTACAGCGATCTCCGTTATCTTTAATTTCATATAGCGTTGATTGTGATTGGTTTAGTAGCTGAGGAGTGAGCGGTACTTTAGTATGTAACTGTTTGGAGAGGTCGAGAACTTTTAGCGATTTATAATCCATGATCGGATTATTGCTTTGTCTGACGTCCGGCATTACAGGAAACTTTTGCAGAGGCTCAGGAGTGTTACCGTCGTTGACTTTATTAGTCTTTATATTTGTGAAGCGACCGGAGAATATATGTGAAGGGCACGACCTATCGTAACATAATTCTTTCTTTTCGGTGCGAATAGTTGAGACAACCGATGGCTTAAGTGAAGGGCACGACCTATCGTAACTTATATTATGTTTATCGGTGTCATGAATATGTGAGACGGGTTTAGATTTAATTTTATTAATGGCTACTGGTTTGTGTATGGACTCTGTCTTTGAGTCGGTTGTTAAATAATTATGTTTGCCGCTGTTATAGTTAAGTTGTTGTTTACCGCGTGTATTTGTTGGTTGCATCATATATGTATGGCTTGTATTATAAAAGGTTTGTGATGCTATGTTCCCGAATCTATTAGTAATTATATTGGTATTTTGTTGCCTTGAATTGTGTGCACGAGTGTTGGCAACATTAGATGTAAAATAACTTTTAAAATGTCTATGTGTGCCATTAGATCGGCAGCTATTATTAGAATAAGGTCGGCTTATATTATTGCGACTATCATTATAAAAGTTATTAAAATTACTAATATTATTATTAGACTTATTAGGTAAGATATCGGCAGCTGGCGGTGCTGTTATATGACTGAACTGTTTAGACATTAAATCTTTTACGATATCCCAATTGGTGTAGTTATGATCGGCTATGGCGTTACCGTACCATTGAAAAGCTTTATATTTTAAATTATATTTTAGATGTCTTATACGTTCAATAGGTGACATGAACTGCGTATGTATTTCATATAATTTAAGCCAGGTCTGGATTTTAATGTCTTTAGTGATACCATCATATTTGGCTATAGTACGGGTAGTCATATTTGATTGAATATAAAATATCTGTTAAATATATAGATTAACCCAATGATTGAGTTGTCGGCGCTTTAAATATGTGTTACGCTTTGGTTGAGTTGGGCTTTGAATGTGAGATGTATTAGCGGCTTATTGATGCGCGGCTTACTATACGGCTTACTAATTGCGTGAGATTAATACGACTTATTTTGCGTTAGATTACACGGCTTATGTTGCGTCTATTGCACGGCTTATATATGCGCTATGCGTACTAGTCGTCCACCGCTCGGTCAGGCTACGTAGACTGTATGTATGTATGAAAATGCTGACTGTCCACCTGTTGTCGGCTGCGTAAGTCAGGCTTAGTTATTGCCCTTAAATATATATTTAGCGTTTAGAAATTGTTTGCGCGACTTGTATTTGTCATAAATAATATAGAATTAATTATAGTGTAATGTAATGTACAATATTGTGTACTTATAGTATAACATGTAATTTAAATATTAAATAGTTTTTAAATAGTTTTAAATGTGTACTATTGTTCAGTACATTATAATTTGAGAAACATTTAGTTTGAACGATTTGTTTAAATTGTTTTTACAATTAATGTGTAATATTATTTTAAATGTATTTTTTTAATTGTATTTATAATTATAGAAAAGGCTATAATGTATTTGTTGTGTACGGCCGATATGTATAGTATATAATAAATAGTTTAATTAAGGCCGCAATATATGTACAGTATTTGTACGATAGATATATAAAATGTATTATAAATTGTATTTAATAATTATAGGATAAGCGGTACATTAAAAAGTACGATAATTGTGTTTTAAATAAATGTGATATATAATTATAGTGTGATTTATAAATGTATTTTTAAGCGTAATATAAGTTTATATTTAAATAGGATTTTACAATACTTTAATTTCTATTAAATTGTTTAAATAGTATTGTTTGTACCGATAGTAGTCGGCAATTGATTTGTATACAGTATTTAGTATTAATAAATTGTTTTGTAAATATTGCTTATATAGTTAGCGATCAGTAATAATATATTTTAAATACTGTATATATTTGATTAGATAAGCGGTACTAGTATTGTGTATAATTAGAAATTAATTGTATATATAAATAGGTATCGCATTTATAGATAGCGGACTAGTATTAAGTACAGCATTATTTGTTAATTGTATTTAATTGAATTGTTTCAAAAAGATTTCTTTTTGATATATGGTTTAATTTGTATTGCAAAGCATAATAGTATAGAGATATAAGTATAGATATATGAATTGAATTAAATTATTTTTCAAAAAGATTTCTTTTTGGGTTATTGTATAGTATGAGTACTATATTGAGTTTACGGTAATTGTATTATAATACTGATTATAGGTTTAAATTCATTAAAGAAGCTTTAAATAATGCTTTAGATATGTATATATAGTGATAATAACTGAATGCTATTTATAGGCTATAGTCAGTGGCTTTTGTATGGTATATGCGTGGCGATAATTGCGATAGGCGAGATAGATAGGTATGGGCAGTGATATCCTGCCGACTGCGCCACTGTAACGGGAATGGTTTAATGATTTATAAAGGTTGGTCCCGTTAACACGATCTGAATAACCGGATACCGTGAATATATAAAATAATGGATATCACTGCAAAGGTAATGCGCGTAATTTATGTACGGGTAGCTTAAAGGACACTTCACGGGTGTCACGTAATCATTGGGTGACCCTCTCGGGGCTCACTGGCCACTGGTCAATGCTTTTAGTCTATTGAAAGCCTTTATCGGATCTCCAGGGGGCTCTCCGTGAAAACGGACTACCTTCCCCGTTAATACTCCTAGGCTGTATGCATATAATAATAGTAGACGTTATTTGTGTGTTCAAGTGCAGGCCCGTAGGCCCACAAGTTCAATTTTATTTATAATATAATGTAATGGTATCGATAAATCGTAAGTATTACATGTGTGAGTATATATAACTTATAATAATTAATTTAACTAATTTAACATAATTATAATTAACATTTAACTTTATATATTTGTTTAGCATAATATTCTTAATAATAATAATTATAAAAATCGATAATTAAATATAACATAAATTAGTTATTAATGATAATCATATTTGATAATTACATGTATAATTTAACATAAGATAACTTTAGATACAGTAGAGCTAATAAATACAGTATAGCTTATTTATATAATACATAATAAAGATATTTTTATTATATTTCTCTGGAGGCGCCCGCCATTCTATCACAAATTATACTGTTATTATATGTACCTTTGAAAAGTGATGCATATTAAATGCAAACCAGTCATAACAATAAAATCCAATTGTAGGCCCAGACAAGCGCTCAATTAATTGCATTATCTGTACATAAATCATAATTTAGTAGTAATTTTCTTTATTAATTACAATATATTTAACTACTTTACTGTATTTATATTTAAGTTTGTTATTTGTTTGTAATTTTTGTTACCTTAAACCCATATCCTTTAGTTACTTTAATGGCTATCAATAGACTGTAGAGTGAAATATTCAATCCGTGTACCTATTAATGGATGTGATAATTAAAATTGAAAATATTAGATACAAAATAGAAATTTTTATTTAAAAAAATAAATAAATTCAGATTACTTTTTCGGAAAATTTTGCCGACGAATATGTGGCCAAACAAATGACACAAATTTTATTTACAGCTATCAGACCGTTGCCAATACGGAACAGTAGGTTACCTCTTCCGAAAAAGGCTATATAGAGAAGCAAATTGATGGCTATGGTAGCGGCCAAGTAGTTGATGGCAATAATTTGATTGAAAAATCTGTTATAATTGTTTGTGAGGACAACAATACGGTTGTGATTATTCAAAAATTTCAACAATAATTGTCTGAAGTGACACTTCCACTCATGAGTTATGTGATTGTCTAACTGTGCGAATCTCATACTCAGATAGTATTGGCTAAGATAGAGCAGACTATAGCTGATGCCTTGCATTGACGCGGCTACCCATGCGGCCAATGAGGTCAATACGAACCACACCAACGATACCGCAACGGTATAGTTGTAGTCTTGTTTTTGGATGGCAGTGATTGTATAATAGCCATAGATTAGTGAAAATAATAGCAACGCATTCAATGGGATCTGTTTGAGCATCAATTGGTAGGACAGTATGCATCGGTTGTTCATTTTTTGTAGGCTTTGTTTATTAAGACTATGATTGCAACCGGTTTGCAGACAATAAAGATCATTAAGAAACTCCAGGTTATGGCGTCTTTCAGCTGTAAATTAATTTTTTTTATTAATCAATGTTTAGATTAAATTTCATTTACTGGTTGTTTAATAAAAACACATTGAATCGCAAACCTATTAAAAATATTGTCCGCATAGCCGATGCATTCAATGCAATCGACGCAACCACTAAATTAAATAGCATCCGATTGTCGGTCAAATAAAACGGATCGCCAATCAGCGGCCAAACTGTCGGTTCGGTGATCAGTGCGGCCACAGAAAACTTGACAACTGTTAGCCAACCAAACACACAAAGTCCATACTCTAGTAATTGTTGTCGTTTATGACCGCATCGGTTGTTGTTGTCCACACGTCTATTGGCGTACTCTTCAAAAGTAACCGAAAGTACACCAATCAGTGGACTTTGCAGATATCGTTCAAATTGTTTCAATGTATCTATTTTTGTCGGTTTTGACTCTTTTAATAGCTTATAATAATCTATCAAATAGTTGTAGATTTTTGTTAACTTCATGTCAGTAAAGCTAATATTAAAAGTTTGCATTTGTTTATAATAATTTATGTATAATTTTTTTTAATATATATTTATTTTTGGTTATAAATTTAACTACAAATTATTATAATTCACTAATTAGTAATTACATATTTTAATGTTTATGTTCAAACTTAATTAATTAACTTAATTATTATTCTACATTGTATAAAATATTTATGGATAGATAGCAATTTGTTTATGATTTACATTATTTTGTTACACAATATTTTACCTGTATATTGATCTTAGATATACAGTAATATAATTTTTATAATGTAATCATTGTAATTATTTATTAAATTAGTATAATTTTACTTTATTTTCTGAATTTATTTTTGCTAAACTATTATAACTAACATATTAAAAATTTTATATTATATTTATATACCTGTATAAATATATATGATTTGATTTTATTTCTAAATATCATCAATTACTTATAATTGATGATAAAAAATAATATAAATCATTAATATATTTCAATGCAAGTTTAAACAAAAATATTATTTAAAAATATTTTCCATAATTTTAATAAATGATATTAACATAATTTTCTATATTATCTAATATAAATCTTTCTAAAATTAACATTTAATTTATTTATATCTAATATTTATTTTTTTAAAAACATTAGAAAGAAAATAAATGTTTAAAATTTATATTTATGATATAATATTACGGGTAATTTATTATTTCATGCGATGATATCTTTTAATGGTTTAATTTATTGAACAAATATTGATTATATTTTGTTTATTTGAATTTTTCTCTACTAAAATGTGACGTTATTTTCAATAAAATTATTAATGCAAAATTAGCTGATATTATTTTCGACTACTGTATAATAACCAGGGTTGGAAAAATACAAGGTTTTGAATTTTGACTTTGTATAATACAGTAAAATACAATGTACTGCATGTATTATACAAATTTTAAAACTAATCAACATTAATTAATTATAATATAAACTTTTTAACTGTAATCTATAGTATTGTAATCTATTAATTTAATATAATCTAATATAATCAACTGTATAGTCATCTACAGTATTTACTGTATAAATTGTACAGTAATTTAAATTTAATTAAAATAATTAAATTAGTATAAATTTTTGTTTATAATTTGGCCATAAATATATGATAAATCAGTGTTTCCATTGCTGGTTCAAAGTCGATACGGACAACGAATTTGATGACAACTTCTTTGGATCCGATGAGTTGTTCGGATCGGATGACAATACAGATTTTTTTTAAAAAATTAATTGATTCAACGTTTGATTTTTCACGCGATTTTTAATTTAACTATTTGTACAAAAATACTATAAAAAATTTATAACAACCAATAATTTAAATCTAAGTTTAGTTTAATTTTGAATTCTGTATCGACAACAATATAGCAAAACATTGCTCTAATGACATAACAGCCGAATAGGTAGTAGCCTTCATCAGTAGGAGTTCCTCATCATTACAGGTATAATCTTCAATAGAGTTAACTAAAGTTCGTTGATATCGTTGAGTTTGAACGAGTATATCGCGAACCGTTTCCAGTGATGAGCTGTTACCGGCGGTACCGCCACCAATGGTTTGACGTTTCATCGATTTGGTTGACGACTTCATTGAGCCGGTAGTCGACACTGTATTAGCTACTGATGAGTGCAGTGGCGGGTGCTGTGCGGCGATACGGTTCTCTTGATTTAAGGCCACTTGTCTTAGTTTATTGACCCAGAATTGTCGCTCTTTAGCGTCGGCCGCCTTCAACTTGTAGACCTCACCGCAAGCGGCAGAAACTGTAAATGTTTGCGAGTCCTCATCGGACGGCGATATCACACAACCGGCCAGATATACACATCCGCGCGGATGAGACTTCTTTTTTTCTTCCAACTAATAATTGATAGACAAACAAATAATAATAAAATTACAATTAGAAATCACTCTTACAAAAAATTTAATCAATTGTTAACAATGTCTACCAACCATATGATACTCAAGTGTCCCGCGATTTGGGTTGAGGACAAACCATCTATATTGCCATCCCTTTACAACATTAGTATATTTGTTTAACTGTCCTTCAATTGGTTGACTCTGGAGTGCCAGCTCTTGGGCTTCAAATTGCTATTTATTAAAAAACAAATAAAAATTATAAATTAATTGTAAATTAATAATTTAAAGGTTATGCTAAAGGATATAGATTTCATACAATAATAAAAATTTATTACTTAATAAACTAATTAAGTATATAAATATAATTTAATATCAATTAAACTAAAAATATATTACATAAAATACAATCTAATTATATAAAATTTTCATATAAACTAAAATTACATAAATCATGAATTATAGTTAAATTATAAATAATTTGAAAATAAAAAAAAAATAATAATCAAACATTTGCTTCATTGACTGCTTTATAGCATTGTTCACAAATACTACTAATACTGCGGCTGTAAATCTCATCCATTGATTTTATTAGCGATATATTTAATTATGAATCAAACAATTTATGTTATTATAAATATAAAAATAAATTATATAATATAGTTGTATAATATGTGGTATATAAAAATGTCAATTAAAACAAAAACAAAATTACTAGTTTAACATAAAACACAATAAACAAAATAAAACACAATCAAAATATAATATGTATAACTCAAACAACAAATACAATACAAATATTATATATACGCTATAATACTATGGAGTTTTAATTACATATCATATTACGATAATATTTATAAATAGTATTAACAATGGTTACAGATATGAATATATATATTATTAAATAATTATATATTTTAAATGTATTAAACAAAATAAATAAAAACCAAACATTAATAAAATAAAGTCATTCATTATATTATTAGAAATTGATTTTTAGATATGATATGATATATACTGTATATGTATTCAAGTGGTGTGTCGTTTGAGATAAGGAGTCAGACATTTATAACTTATTATTTATATATGAATACTGTATTTATTTATATATAAAATTGTTTAACAACATTGAAAAATCATTGGAAAACTATATAAATATAATTAATCATTAGTTATATATACTGTATGTATGTATAATAAAATTATTTGATTATAAAAAAAACACTTAAATGTAAATATTATAACGTGTTATCAATTAATAAATACAGAGTAAGAGTGGGATAGATATCCCGTCAAAACATATTATGAGTTTTGTTTATAACATTTTATAAGTACAGTACTAATAGATGGGGAAAAAAATTTAAACCAAAATATACTAATGATTTAGTTATTTGCTGTCAAAAAACATAAACAAAACAAAAATTATTATATAAATTATATTAACACTAGTGTATAATATTTATTAATAATAACAATACACAGTAATAATAAGTAAAATTATTATATATTATGTTTAATAATAATAATATTGTGTTTGTTGTCATTGAAGTATTGAAAATACATTTAATAGCAAACATACGGTCTATTTGTTGCTAATACTGTATTACTGTATGTTATATAATGTAATCATATGTTTGTTTAAAAAAATAAATAAAACATTACTTTTGCTCTCATCATAACTGTTAGCAAATGGTTGGCCTCGGCTGCGGTCAACTTGTTGTCCGATTGTTGGCCACTACTCGGAACCGGTGTTTTGTCACTCATTGTTGTTGACAACAGTTATTGTTGTTGTCTTTGATGGCAATTATGAAATCATTGATATGATGGCAGCAAACAGTTATTATTGCCAAACAACACATCATTGCCTAAACTGTTATACAGTATGTTATGCTTTAGTGTTGTTGTCATATAAAAAGCTATTAACACTTACTTTACAGTTATATTGCATTTGTTATACAATTGCATTATAAATGTGAAGCAATGTTACGGTATTTTATATCAATATTGTACTACATTTACAGTATTTCATACATGTATTTGCATATATTAGATAATCAAACATATTTTACACATTTTTCATAAAAACTAATCAAGTTCATTTTAATTAATTGAGATAAGATAAACAAACATATATTTTGTATTAAAATTAGTTGTTTGATAACTTTGATTTTTTTTCGGTAATATTTTTTTTTTTTTAAATAGACAAATCAGTTATCATAGGGATGTGCTATCAAAAAACTATTTTTGTGTTGTATTGTATTGATTAATAATGATATATTATATTACTGTAAATAATATGTAATCGTAACTATAGATGCAAAACATTAAACCTTACTTTGATCTAACTGTTCCCGATTTACTTTTGTGTCCCAATAAGGGAATCCAATTGAAATATGAAAAATAATTATCCAAATTAATAAAATTCAATTATATAAAATATGATAAATAAATTTTCAGTTATTTATTGCAATTAATAAGCAAACAATATACTGTATATACTGTACAAATTTTATTTAAACAACAAATAGAAATTAATGACCATCTTTTTTTCAATAATAAACTTTTACAAAATCAATAAATCATTTACTATTAAAACAGTTCATTATTATTATTTTTTCTTAAATATGAATAATAAAAATTACTATAATTCAAACAACAAAAGTTTATATTAAACTCTAAACCTCGCAAAAAAAGGTTTATATTATTTAACTATTGATAAACGCATTTAATTTTATTGTTATTTTTTAAAATTGCTTAAACATTATTAACATTTATTTTCAAAACCACTAATAAAGCACTGGCAGATATTAAAACGCTAACCAGTGCTTAATATCCATAGTTTTATGGCTCAGTCATAATAACGGTGACTATTACGGGTAGTTTGCTTTTGAGGTTAATAAGTAGTTTTAATTATAGGGTAAAATCCCAGGGAATACATATCTCTCCATCCAATAGGACTGAATAATAGTGAGACACTCGAAGACGACTGTTCCTCAACGACAGTGTGTCCCTATTGGCTATCAATTTGTTGCAACACTGGATCATCAGATCAGGTGTTACGTTGTCATCCTTGTCGATGGACTGTAAGCCCAGTTGAGTCATACATTCATTGACTATATGTTCCTCTTTGGACTTATAATTCAAATACATATCTCTTAATAGTCTCGCTTTAAACATATTGTCGCTCATAAAGTCAAATAATAGAAAGGCTGGACACGATGCGGGCACTATAAACTGGCCAGTCGGCGATAGCATCAGCGGTCCCGCTTCGCACTCGACTACCAATTGATATCTGTCAAGGATTGGCGACCAATTTGGCGGAAACCCATGTTGGCCAATATATAGACTAATAGCAGCCGTCAATTTTTCTAATTGTTTTATATAAGACGATATGATTACCGTCGGTCGAAATTTTCGGTGATCTATTTGAATGCCGCGCAACGCACCCGACAGTACACTCTCGACAAATGGCAGTTTTTTCAGATCTGCATCGTACGTATGAATGTTCTTAATCATTGCCAACCAATTGTGTCGCACGTCCTCAATGTTCAATACAACGTGACCATCAAAACTGACGCCCGATTGTCGGGCAAACATCAGTGTCCGGCCGTTGAGAACATTGATATCAAACTGCTGTTTCATTATATTAACACTATTCAGTGCAGCCCTTATATGAGATACACCCCAACCGCAGTCCTTCCAAATAATATCATTTAAGTGCAACTCTTGTTTCAGCTGATCTGCCAATCGATTCAATTCTTGACGAATCGGTTCGTTTGTATGAAGCCTACTATTAGCCAAATGTCGGTTCTCTTGAAGCCATTCAATCAAATTTTTGTCGATTTTCTTCTTTTCAAACAGTTCTTCAAAGTCATCCAATTCGGGATCTGTTTCGATAGTTTGACGACCATTTATATCAGTTCTAACCCAATAATCATTGACTTTACGATTAAAACTAAACGGACCACTGTTTTGATTATACTTGAATTGAAAGCCATCGGAAGTCATACCATGGCCTTCAGTGCCAGCAGTGCTACCCATTTGCGGTTGTTTACCAATTTTCTTGAGATAATCGGTCGACAGTCGAGACTCGGACAGTATTTTATGTACAATTTTATTGACATTTTCTCTACGAAATAAATTAATGTTAATCTCCTTAAACTTGACATCAATTATGTTATCACTCTTAACCATCTCATTATTATCTATGATTTCGTCTCTCATAAAGAACTTAATCCTTCTGTCGTTAGTCTCTCGCATTTCGATCACATCTTTGATAAATGAATTCAACTGTTTTAACGAATCTTCGTTAGTGTCCTTTTGTTTCGGATATTTCCAGAAGCGGTCGGGATGTATGACAAAGAAGAACGGTCTCAAAGCTGTGGCCACTTCTTGGGCTGTCATCAACTGTTCTTTCGGTGCGTACGAGTGATAAGATTGATGGCGAATGGCATCGCATAGTAGCAAAAGTAATGGCGATTGTCTTTTCTGATGACAACAATAAAACATTGATCCATGACTTGAATTCTTCGGATAATTGTTTCGAAGAATCGTCGCAAAGACCATACGAGACATTTGATATCTAACGATATCTTAACTATTTTTTTATCTTATCTTTACATTTCTGTTTGTCTGTTGTGTGATTACAATGAATGCGATAATCAATTGAAATAATTGTTATTATCGTTAATAACAACTAAAACAAAGAGCTATTTATTTACTTAACATTTGATTTACGCATTCATTGCCATTGAATACAAGTTTTTTATTATTGAAAGGTTTCATCAATAGTAAACAAATTGGTAACAAATGATGCAATTTATGCTAAAAAGGCTTAACAGTATAACTTAGTTGACTATTGAGTTAAGCCATTTGATTCTATTGATTGCCAATTATTGTAGTGTTTTTTGTTTGTTGTCGTAAAAATACTGAACAATACTGTAGTTTGTGAATGTTTTGATTTTTTGTGCCTTTTTATGATAGTCAATCTGACAGCTATTTATGTTGTATTGCATAGAAAACAAAACATACCGATTGTTCGATCATTTAGTTATTTATTAGACTGTATTCGTCAAACATTTGGACTCTTTTTTATTGACAAAAACATTGCATTCATTGTATGCTTTGTTATTGTGATAGCCGTGAGTGACCAACAAAAAACCCGAAGTCAAAAGTGGTTATCGGAAACATTAGAATAATGTCGGCCAATCATTATATGACGGAACAGTATGTGGAGCGGTTACTGCAACAGTATCAGCCGGCAACTACTCCCAGACCGACACCACCAGTCGTGACAAATAATGTCAATTATGAACAACAATTGAGTACTTATTATGGCAAAGAAGAGGACATCCGAAGACAATTGAATGAATGTCTATTTAAGTCGACCTCCGAGACAATGATGCCACCGCCGGTCACATTGTCGCATAGCGGTATGTATCCGCTTAGTATTTACCGATGCAGTCGATCGCTTCAATCCTACAAACATTTTATCTAATTATCTTTTGTTTTGTGTCTTTATGTCTGTAGCTCTCTATCCGCGACCAACTGGAACTCCTCTATACACAAGTGATTCGTTTAGACCACCAGAATCTATGTCTTCAAATGGCGGTTTTGCCACTCAAACTTCGGTAGTCTCCTCTCAATACTATCCACAAAATTATCCAAAGACTATGCGATATAATGCCAAAGTTATTGATTACGCCAACGGTATGGGCAATACAAACATCGCCGAACCGATGACCAATCAACGGACAGTTTCAGTTCTTGGCGAACAAAACGCCGATCTAATGAGTCTGCAAAAGGGTATCATTGAAAGCGTTAATGCATTGCAATCGGTTGCCCAACGAGTGTACGAACCGATGATCCAGAGACCGATAATGACTGCCAACCAACCGACACAATACTATCAAATGTATGATAATAATCCTGAAATTGCTAAGACATCCACTCAAACGTTTGATAAGATAACCATTAATAATAGGCAACAAAAAAGACGTAAACCATACAACAAACAACCATTAATACAGACAACACCTGACACTGTAAATAGACAACAACAACAACAGTTTGATCCAAACATACAACCGAATCAACCATCGAAAAAACCGCTATTAAGTGAACCACCGAAACAAACTGTTTACACGAGAGATACCTTAGCACAGGGTTATGAAAACGAAGGCATAATATTGACCACTAATTTGGATAATATTATGACATTTTATTGTTATTATTGTAACGGCTATATTAAAAAGCTATTAACTGTTGCCAAACATTGCAAATCATATGGTCATAAAAATGTAAAATAATTTCGTATTATTTTATTTACATTTCATTATCATTATTACCGTATTGTTGTTATTATTATTATTATTACAGAATATCGAGAGATGTAATGCCGATCCCATGCAGAATACGCTGAATAAACGGTTTCTTTTGGGTGATGTCTTACCAAATGATTTATCAGAATCTGATTATTTCAAAAGTGAGTCATTAATTTGTAAATTTATTTTTGACAACAAAATTTAAATATATAATTATAAATTTTTTTTTAATAAATATAATGATTATTAATTTGACAGTTGAGACCACATTACGTATAGAATTAGAGCGTATTTCCATACAAAACAAACACTATTATTGTCGTAAAGGAGTACGTCTGAGAAAACCTGGAGGGCCCCACCAATATCATTGCATTGTAATTTGAAATTTTTAATTATTTTATAAAAATTGTTTTTTCTGTTTGTTTAACTTTCTTATTAAATATTTTCGACAAATAGTTTTGCGACAAACCTATTCAATCATTAATAGACATTGAAAGTCATATCAACACTGAATCTCATCGTAAAAGCGAAGACCGACCGACATTTACGGTTATTATGGCCCGCAATACTGAGCCCGTAATTGGCCTACAATTTATCAATGAATATGTTTGTCCAGATTTAGTAGAACCGGTCTACGAATGTCTGCTATGTCACTGCAAAGACAATGCCAATAATATGTATCGTCACGTTAGCTCATTTGGACACCGACTTAAAATATTGGTATATATCTTCTAGTCATACCTTTTAAAGTGACTCTTATAATAATTTAATACTGTTTTTTTGGCAGAAAATACTTAATCCAGAGGAAACAGCTTTGAATACCATTCCTGAGACACCGCAAGCTATTAAAGAAATCAAAAAACGAGTCCATGATCTACATAAGGTTTTGGGCACCGGTACTATCAAACGAATTAGAGGCAAACCGGGAATCGATACGAGTCCAGTGAAACATAATAATGGACAACAACGTCAACAACAACAACAACAGTGTAAACCAAATTCACGAAATATCGAAGTGATTGACATCACTGGTGAAGAGTCTCTTGAGAAGACTCCACTACAGAAACAGTTATCAATTCGTGTGACTAACTATGAAGACGCCTCAGACATTGCACACGTTATTCAGACCATCAAGAAATCTGTGGTCGACTATTATGTGTCGAAAATTCCGCCGCATATGAAGCGTGTATTAGTGGACAAAGTGGTCAGCGATGAGGATATATATGAAAACTACGAACGATTTATAACAAAATAATAATAATTATTATTTGATATGTAAATAATTTTTTATATATACATAAATAAATATCTCATGATTATCACATTAATTAAACAATATTTATATATTCATAATAAATATATATATTATATAACATTAATAAAATGTGTTAATGTGTTAACAGTTATTATTAAAACAGTGTTATTATTAGTATTATTAGTATACATATGTATGTATTTTTAAGACTCGAAACGTTTGATTAATTCGTTTTGTCTGATCTTTTGTCTAATTTTGCGTCGAATAAGGCAGACATAGATGAAGCCAATGATGAGATGAGCGGCGGCTAACAAATAGTCGGTCAATGACAGGGCGGTCGGCTTATGGATGTGTGTCAGACAGTAGATGAGAGCTATCAGTTCTAGTATACAGACAACGATAACACCCAACAGGATTTCCCGTATAATAAAGTAAATATAGAGTAAAGTAAATAAAGTGGTCATAACTATTAGCGTAATGATCATAACTTTGGACAACTTGATGGACACATTTTCGCTCAAACCGTATATTGATAGCTCTTTTCGGTAGAAATTTCTCCATTTGTCGTGTTGTAGCTGAAAGTTAACGGTTCCCATAATTGTTATCATTACCAGACAACACTGGGTCACCCTAAACAGGTTCTTACTAATTGCCATATTTTTATTTAATAAAAAATAATAATTTAAACGGAAAATGATGAATAATAAATTTCTATATAATTATATTATAAATAATATGATATTAATTATTAGGAATTAATGCCAAAAATATTCTGCATTTTTAATCTCTCAATCAGAATATTCTGTGTGTTTTTAATTTGTTTGTCATATATTAACACATATACTATAGTAATAAACACTCAACAATTATTGTAGTTTTACTAAGACATGCGCTTGAATTTAAGTATTGGATAAAAACATTTTTAAAACTAATCAATAAACATGTTAATCATTTATAATATAAATATATTATAATATACTGTAACTGTATTTTATTTGCTTTATAAAATTAAATTATTTATATACAGTAGTTTAATATTAATAATATCATATTATGAAGTTGCAATGTTGAGTTTTTTTATTTTATTTATAGTATGTATACCGTATTAATAAAAATTTACATATACTGTAGACTATTTATATTACACTTACTTTTAATATATAATATAGTATATTTTTTTTGCTTCAATGTATTGATTAAATTAAATATTTATTTATTATGTAGATATTATATGAAATTTTTAAATAAAATTAGATATTTATTTTGCAATATTAAATATATTTTTTATTATTGTATTTTAAAATGTTTAATTATTTTAATAAAATACACAAATTACTTTAATTAATTTTAAAAATTTAGGCATTTATTATGTTAACAATTAAGGTTTCGCTATTTAATAAACAGTGATTATAGAAATATTAATTTAAAAATTTATCTAATATTGAACTCCTTAAACATTTTAAATATAAATAATTATTATTGTAAAATAAACTTTACTTAAATTATTTTTAAATAAAAATTATTAATATTTTACTGATTCTGTAAATGAGTTAATATATTGAAAATTATTGTTGAAAGTTATACTGTAAAATTATGTACTTAATAAACTTGATATATCAATCACAAATTAAATTTAATATTATATTTATACAAAATTTAATTTAATTATAGCATATAATAAAACAAAATGATAATTTATATGTATTTTAATCATAACCTAATTAATAATCTAATTCTAATGTATATGATATTATTTTTTAATGATTAAAATTTTCATTATTAAAAATTATTATTATTATTATTATTATCAATAATATGAATTTTATTCATAATTTGTGCCAAAATATCGATAATTTCATTAATACTTAAAATCTGTTTGTTATCCGTCATCAATGGTTTAGTTGTCGTTGTTGTAGTTTTAATCACTTTTTTCGTATAACTCTTGTGATTGTCATCATAATTGTTGGCCTCATTCGCGTAGTTGGACACAAAATTACTGAGTCTGACCCGTACGGCATCCAAACGGACTACACTGACACTCATTAGGGAAGCTATACGCGGTTTGGTTTCAATCTGGTCGATAACATCGGTAATCCGGGTGACCACTCGAACAAGTGTCGAACGAAATGTGCGACTCTCCAGAAGTGTCGGATCGGTTTCGACTTCATATGAAAATTTGGTCAACAAATTAATTAATTCATCCAAAAGCCAGTGAACTTCTTTGTCTTCGCTATGTTTGTGTCCAAATTGCTGACCACTTGATGAACATAACAATAAATAGTTGTTGATTACGATGAATGCAATAATAAAAATGTTAAATTTGATCAAATTAGACATTGTGTTATTACAAGTTTTTTTTAAATAATAAAGTTACAGTAAAATCTAAAGCAATCCAAACTAATATATAATAATTTTAAATTTATAATTAGGATATAATTCAAAATAAAAACATAATTTACAATTTTTCTAATTATCTCAATTTGCTAAATAAATATCCGGAATAAATTGTGTTAAAAAAATAGTATTTTTTGTTTTGTTTGTTTGAGTTATTTATAGTACAGTATAATATTTCCCTATTGAATTATATATTATTTTAATTTGTGTCAATTTTAAACAATAATATATTAAATATATTATGATTTAGTTATTAACGCTTAAAATAAATTAAAATAATTTTACAATTATTATACAATATATAAATAATTAAATTTTTATATAAGATATATTATTGAAATATATGTTTAAAGCAATCTATTCAATAATTACCTTGAACTTGATATTAATAATAAAAATACTAATAAAAGATTTTATATATACCGTATATAAATAAAATATATTCAAACAATTTAAATGTTTACAGATTTTCATAGTTTTATTGAATTATTTGTTTGTTATTTTTTGTTGTATAAAAAGTACAATATTTAATAGTTGATATTAGTTAAGTAAACAACACATATTGTATTTTAAGTTTAAATAACATTTATGATAAAGAATAAAAAATATTTTTACAAAATTGAAATTTTCTATTGTATTATTATAATGTATTCTCAAATAATACAAATTAAACAAATTCTAATATATAATATCAATATACTGTATTAAGAATGCATTATATTTTTTATTTGTATTTTTTTTAGTTTATTTTATTTTTGATATAATTTTAGTTATAAACTTAATCTAGACATTAAAATATAACTTTAAATAAAATATGAAAATTTTGGTTAGTTTTATTTATGAATATTTTTACTATTTAACCTAGAAAATAATTATTAATTATTTTTATTCAATTTAATCAATCAATTAGTTGTCAATTGCTATTTTATTCGCAACTATTATCTCATCATTTGCTACCTATGGTGTGGGTTATGGAGATAATAGTGCTAATGTTGGAGAGTATAGTGGCATCTATAGTGGTACATATGGTCCATCTTACGGTGTAGGCAATGGATGTGGTGGTGGTGGTGGTGGCTGTGGGGTCGGTACGGGATACGGCGGTTATGGTGGATATGGGGGTTACGGTGGATATGGGGGTTACGGTGGAGGATATATACCGGCTTCTGCAAGTCTTGGCTTTATTGGCACCCAATACAGCAGATACTACGGTACCCGATATATTAGTCCAGCCATTGGAAATTTTGGCGGATATTGTCAACAGTGTTATCGCAAGTACTATAGATATGGCTTTGGAACTCTTTACGGGTAACCCATGATTATGGTTATGTGGATATACTGTCATATGTTACCTGTCCTTTAATTGTCAATTGATTTATATAAATTATGTTTAATACACTATTATTTTATTATTACCTGTAAAATTGTGGTTCATATAATATGTTATATTTTTATTATTTTTTTTGTATCTAAACTATGCAAACGTTTTTTTTAACTATTAATAAATTACCCAAACAGAAAAAATCATTAATTTAATTAATTAATTATAAAAATTATTTCATCAATTCAAAAGTAGTGCCAATTATTAAATAACTGATTGCATAACGTATTTGTTGTTATAGTAATACTGTATAACAACTACTGTATTATAGACAACCAAAAAACATGTGATGTCTGTAAAAGTCTATTATAATAATAATATCATTTAAATTGAATTACAGTATATTTTAAACACTTGTTTTTTTAAAGCAAATAATTTTAATATTGTTTTTGTTGTTGTATTTGTCAACACATGTGGACAAAAAAAATGCGATTACATTGACTGAGACGACAAACGCCAAGATAGCAATGTTGGCCACAATTGTCGGACAACACGCCAAACAAAGCGCTGCACTATTGAGACAATCGTTAAACATTGTTTGCGGTCACAAATATTTGGCCACCAATTCTTCGGTAGGTTCGGTGCCCAATGAAAAACTATCGGAGTTTGAGTCGATCATTGCGGCCGAAAAGCTGAAGGCCAACAACTATTTGCTTATCGAAGACAAGTGTGATGTACTATCGCGGCTAACGCCGGCCACACTGAGCCAACTGCTTGAGACCCGTGTGGATCGGGTCCATAAGTGGCAGTTTTCTCAGAACAACTGTGCACTGGTCGAACTGTACGACCCGGACTATCGGCTGAATCGATACATTCTCCGAAATTTCGGTATAACCACCGACAAAAAACAGCCGCCAAAGTATAACCTCAAGTTTTTGTCGCTTAACTCGTGTCCAAAGTTATTGTTACCAACCAATAGACACTCGACGGCGGCCAACAACAGTGGCCAACGTAGTGAAGTGATTCGTGAGCTGACTTCTAGACGTCGGGACGCCTATTATCTGAACGCGTCGTTTATGAAGCAATCATTTAAGACAAACGACGAGATAATGAAATATCTAGTCTCTGATAAAGACTTTGATGACTTAGATTTGAAACTTAGGTTTTATATAATATCACAATTAGAGCAATACATATGTCAATCATATTTTAAGTCATACCATATATTGCCGTTCGGCTCGTCTATTGCAGGTCAGGACATATATTAATATTTCTGTTGGACTTAATGTAGTAATTTGTTTTTCTTCAGGTTTAGGGACACCGAACAGTGACTTAGACTTAGTGTTGACACCGCGACAAGTGTCGGATCCGACGCAAAGTTCCCGTGAAGATGATCGACAGCGACTCAAATCTAACCTCAACCTAATCGCCGATCTTTTGCAATATTCGATACCATATTATTCACATTTTTCGCGTATATTATCAGCCAGAGTACCGATCGTAAAGTTCGGTTTTGATTTGGCGCCCATCGATATTGACCTTTCCATTGAATTATCGCCACATTCTGTTCATTCGGGTGTTTATATGTCTGCTTTTCTTAACTATTGTATTCGTCTTAATCCATGTGTCAGAGATTTGATCCTATTTTTGCGACTTTGGGCCAAACAACACAGTAATTGATAATTTAATTTTATATGAATTTTAATTTGATTTTAAATACTAATTGTTTGTAATTAATTTAGAGCTATTAAAACCCAAGAACTGGTCCACTCATCTAATATACAATGGTTTTACATCATTTCAATTAACTTCTTTAGTCATATATTTTTTGCAAATCCAAAACATTTTACCGCCAATGAGTCACTTCATGCAACCATCGGGTCAACCATTCATAACAAACAAACAAAATACAGATACACTTGACCTGTTGGCCAAGTTTTTCGAGTTTGTTCTCTCAATAAGCTATCAATGGGAGGCCATATCCATATTGAATGCCCGAACTTATGGTAATCCTGACCAACAATTGCCGATTTGGATGGAAAATCCGTTTCAAACTGAACTGAATATGTGTAGAAATATTACACACGAAAAGTTTGAACGATTTCTAGTGATCGCACAGTTGTCGGCACAGATAATGACCTCTACCGACGGCTATTCGTTGGCCGATATACTCGACAAAGAACTTTATATGAGTTCTCTGGCAAATGGCGCCAAACTTTGCTCCAGAATTGCAGTCAAAGACCTGTTCAATGAATGAATGAATAGTTGTTTTAATATATGTAAAAAATAATTAGAGATAATTTTTAAGATAAATAATAAACAAATAGCACATAAATAAATGTCTGTTAAAATAATTATATAAAAAATAAAATATTTTAATATGAAATTTATTTAGTTTACAATAATGTGTGACAATTTCTTTTTTTAAATAATAAAAACTTTTATACCATAAACTTTGAATAATAAATATAAAATATTTAAATGCTTGAAATATGTATATATATGTGGAAAAAATTGTTTTACAGTAAAATGTCAAAAGAAACAAAATAAAAATTTTATCTAAAATATTGAGAGACAAACCAAAAGAAAATTGATTGAATATTAAGACATTGGGATCAATTCGGATCAACTAAACTAACAATAAAAACAAAAATATTATGCCATCAAAATTGATAGGAAACTAATAATTTTTGTTTTAATTCAGATCAACAATAAAAAAATTAATTTATCGGTAACTAAACACCACTAATCTTATGGTTTTATAAAACAAATAAAAATTAATTTTTTTTTCAGATATTACAAGACACGACATCCTATGAAAACCGTTGGTCCCATTGATCAGGCAATATGAATGGTCTGATCTTTCATAGCTTTTGCGGCGTCGGCACACTTTTTGGCCGTAAAATTCACACGAATCGTCTCCATTATCTGGTCCTGAATAGTCTCGTAGAAGAACTTGCGTTTTTGTCGACACTCTGGACCACATTTTGTCGATTTGCACCGTTTGTTGACACACGCAAAGAAACATCCGTCGCACGACTCGTTCAGACAGTCGCACAAATCGCGGCCAGAGATCACGTGAATACCTTTGGCGTCATAGATATCGTCGGCAGCAATCCGCTCGGCTTTAGCCGCCTCTTTCGATCCGTACTTTACAACCCGATTCCGCTTCCGTCGGGTTTGCCGATAGACTTCCATAGCATTGGATCTTATGTTTCGGCTCGAAGACGACGACGACGACGATGGCAACTGTGTTGTCCTTCGCGAGACCCGCTGTTTTGTACTCATTGGTGATCAACCATTCAACCGAACGACGACCACTACTAGTGACCAGCGATTGATCGGCAAAAATATTGTTTAAAAATGAAATAGTTTTGTGTTTTTCAAAATTGGGTCAAAAAATACAATCAATTCAGTGATTGAAAGACAATAAGAGAGACAAACAAAATAAAACATTGTTTTTACAACAAATTATGTGTTTTTTAACTTATGTTTTACACAAATACGTGACACAAATGTAGCCAATAATAGATCCCTATTATAGATGTTTGGTATTGGTTTCAATAGTATGAGTAATTAGTTCCCTATTTAGTGATTAAAGCGTTACGTTATATATTGATTACAAGTGATGCAATTGAATGAATGATTTTTTGTTTTGTTTTTGAATAACATTGCAATTGTGTATCGAAATGACAGTTAATATTAATTAATTGATGTCTTCATTAAAATTCAATTCAATTCAAGTGTCTTATTAAGTGACCACCAATTGTGACCAACTGTACGGTGATTTCGGACAGAGAACAACAATGTCTTCGACATCCAATGACAATGGCATCGACTTCAACAGTATCATCAAAACTGACGCCACATTTATTACACCAAACGATAAGTTTAACAGTTTTACAGTTCAACTGTCAATCGGATCCAAATCTGCTGATAAAGTGACCGCCGGTGCAGATAGCGATGGTAATGGCCAACAAGTGACCACCGGCAAAGAGCCGAAAGTAAGCACTAAGAGAACCGATGATAAACATAGTGATAGCAAAAAGTTTGTCGACTTTGTTGTTAATCAATATAAAAGCGATGGTATTGTCTGTACACTCGATGATAATGACCATCAAATCTATTATTGTTATTACTGTCATCAGTATATCAACGACTTTGATCTCATTCAACAGCATTTAGACACAGCTATTCATCTTAGGGTAAGTTTTTCTTTGTTGATTCATATCATCTGAGTTGACAATATTTATCTCATAAATGCAGAACGTTTTGAATGGTATATCACTTTCTCGAGGTTTAGATAAAGAGTTTGTCGTTGTCTCTAATGAAGAGAAACCTAAAGATGGTAAGTCTAACGGATTTTTTATTAAATGATTTGTTAACTATTGGATGATTTGAAGTAATTATTTGTTGTTTGTTTTGTTTGACAAAACAGTAGCGAAAATGATTTACAAACAGTTATCTCGAATGCCATTTCATCTGAAACTCTATTACTTCAGAAACGGCATCCGACTCATGGATATAAAGCCACCAAATGCTTACTACTGTGAGGTTTGTTTGTTGATATGTTTGTTACCTAATGTTTATTTTAATTGATTATTATTATTGTTTATTTTTTGGTTAACATTTTCAATTAGTTTTGCAAACAAACTATTGAAAAATATAAGGAAATTGATAGACATTTATCAACCGAAAGTCATTTATTGAAGAGACAAAAACCAAAGCAATCATTAGATGATTTGATAGCTAAAGCTGAAGACGAAACCATTAATGTTTGTCTTAATTATATCAGTGAAGATGAAATCGATGGTATGATTGTCTATGAGTGCGAACTATGCAATTGGTTTGATTGTGATTCGCACAAAATGTTTGGACACATCCAGAGTTTTAAACACAGAGTTACTCTTCTGGTAAATAATTTATCCATTTCTTGTGTTATTTTTAGTGAGAAATTTGTAACAACTAATTGATAAGTATTTTTTATGTCTACAGAAAAATCATGGCTACGAACTCGATAACTGTTCGGAACCCGAAGTACTCGACCTCTTAACTGGAATGTTAGCCATTTATGGCAAGAGTGTCATTAAAAAGGCCAGTGATAAGAAATTAGATAAAAGTTCCGCTACAACGCCCACAAGTCATTCAGCACATTCACCACCGAAAGAGGATGACATCAAATCACCGCATACCCCACCATCAATTGGTTCACTATCACCCAAACAACTCATTCAAGATATTAATTTTTTCATCAAAAATGACATTTTGTTGGCCGGCTTTGAGTCGCATAAAATAATCCAAACTCTGGAAAGTGATGGCCGAGCAATCTTCTACTGTTGTTTCTGTGATCAATACTATACAACATACGAGTCGATGGAAAGGCATGTTGACGAGTCTGCACATAAAAAAGTTGGTTTTATTTGATAATTGTTTTACAATTTGATGAATTTTTTCTTTAATTATATATCCTATTCTTGACTTTTATTGTATAGTTAATAACAAATGTAAATATTAGTCAAAAAGGTTTAAACACTAGATTTATGATGAAAAACATTACAGAAACCAACGATCCATTAATTGGTATGATTTTAATGATTTTAATTTTATTGAAATATTGAATTTAACTTTTTGATTATTTATCTAAATTTTTCTAGCATTTGAATTGGATTTATTAAATACAATACCAATTGTAATAAAACATTTTTATTTTAAAAGAGGTATCAAATATTTTGGAGGCCAACGATACTATTGTAGGGTAAGATTGATATATAAAAAACTACTTTATTTTTTTTTTTAGTTTGTCATTAAATCATATTTTTTCTAATTATTAAAATAGTTTTGTCAGAAATTAATCGATTCTTTTACCGCAATTGAAGAACATTTTCAAAGTGAATCTCATATGAAAATTGAAGAAAATCCTACAAAATTTAATGACCTATTGGTTCAAACGGATCAACCGTTAATTGGCCTAAAGTTTATCAGTGAATTGTTTAACGAGACATCCAAACAACTTCAATATGAGTGCACTCTTTGTGATTATAATAACGATATCTATCAAATGTTTCAGCATTTGAGCTCTTATTTACATCATTATAAAATTTTGGTAATTATTTGTGTTAATTAATATTTCAGAAACAAAAGTAATAATAATAATAATAATCTTTTTTTTTTGTAGAAAAAGTTGACACCAAATAATGAAATATTTCAAGAGATCAATAAAAACGAGGTATCGCTGAAATCATCGGAACTGTTAAAGAAAGAAATCGATAGATTAGAGCGAAACTATGGCTGCGGTTTTCCCAAAAGAGATTTCAATGATTCAAATGCAGCGTTGATTAGGTCGAGGAAGAGAAGTTACAGTTCAGATGATAGCAACGGTGGTCACCGACCAGGTTCTCAGTTATCACAATACAGTCAACACCAGTCTAGTAATGAACAACATATGGATACTATAGTTGAACAGCAAATGGATATTAATGAAGAACAACTCATAAAAATCAAAGAAGAGAATCCAGTCATTGATATTAAACAGGAACAGCTTATGGATGACATAAAAGATGAGTCCAACAGTTATGAAACTTTTAGTTTTAATGAGATAAAAGAAGAGGTGATTAGTGGTCAAAATGTTTTAACTGATGAGGAACTGCTGACCCGATTGTCGAGACTTTTAGATGGAAAAGTGTTTAATGAATACGACGCCGCAGCTGTTGTCACAATAATTGAGTCATTAAAAGATAATCTAATCAAATACTACTCAAAACAACCAACTGATCCACCGATGCCTTCAAGTGCTAATCAAACTGTAATGGATATTAAAATCAAAACTGAAAATGACTGTCAAATAATAGAATTGGATTAATGAATATATGGATGTACTGTATATAATGTTATTTATTATTGTTCATTGAATGTTCAATAATATATTTTTTAATATTTGTACTGTATACTTTAAAATTATATAAATTAGTTTCATATTATATATATATATATATATCAATTTTAATAATATCAGTCATCAATTTAATAAAACATTAATGTATTAAAAATATACAGTATATGAAACAATAAATTAATGTGATATTAATAATTTTTTTGAAATTTTTCTAAATTTTAATACAATTTAATTAGATTAAAATGTTGTGTTTGCTATTTTTAATACATAGTTAAAGCGTAATATTTTAATTGCGAAAAATTACCAACACTAAGTATAATGTATAATGTAATTTATTAAATTTATTGAATATGTTTTATTTTATTTTAAATATTTGTACTGTATATTTAAAAATTATATAATAAATTAGTTTCATATTAAATTGATTAATTTTAATAATATCAGTCATTAATATAACACAAAAAATTAATTAATAAATAAATACACAATAAAAAAATCATCAAATATAATAGATTTGTGTAAAAAAATTAAGCCATTGTATGAAATAATGATTTAATGTGTGATTTAATTTCCTCATATTTGTCGATCGATTGCTCGCATTTCTAATCAATATTAATAATAATTTTGGTAATAATTATGTTATAAAAATAATAATAATTCAAAATAGTTCAAAATACCTGACAATAGAAAGCATTGGCACCGATACCATCTCTCAGACGGATGCCTTCAGTTGTCAATTGAATTTTTGTGTCCATCGGAATCGTTTTGAGATAATCTCTTCGCCAAAAATCCACATCAAAATCGTCTAAAATTTATTTTAACAAAAAAAAATTTAATGAAATAAATCATTTTTAAAAAAATCATTTTAATTCACTAACTGTATCGGTCGGTGTCCATTAAAAATTGTGAATTGTGCTCGAGTTTCGATGAATTACTATAACCGTCACCGATATCTTCAGTATCAGAGGTTTTGACATTTTGTATCTTAAAAAATATAAACGATTTATAATTACCTGTAATATGGGTTTAAATAGCAATAATTTTTTTAATAGTAATAAAATGTTTACCATTTTATGTCGGGGATCACCGGAATGCTTGAATGCATGCTTTCGGCATTCAAAATATAATTTACAATAATTACAATAATAATTGTTATCATTATTGTTAACCACAATCCCATAATCTTGTAATCGTTGATCAATTTTATTCAAACTAGACGTTTGATTGCTTAGACTTGACTGCGATAATGATTTCGGTTTTGTTGATGAAATGTCAACAGCAATGTTAGGTGTCGTAGTCGTCATCGCCGTCGTCATCATCGTTGGTATACTATTCATGTGTTCAATGACATCACCGAGCGATCGAAAATTAAGATCACAAGTCTATCAAATTGTGTGATAATTCAGTCAGACATCAGTTATTAACAATAAATTTAAACATTTTTTGTTTACCAAACAAATATACGCTTTTCTTCCATAACCATCCTTAAGACGGATACCATGCGAAAGGAATCTCTCTTTGTCTACGGTATTGATTTTCTTGAGTTCCCGGCGACGGAAAATAGCTATACGAACATCACCTGAAATATGTGATAAACAAATGGATAATTAAGTAACATTTTTATCATCCAATTGGTGTGTGTGTGTGTGTGTACGCACCGATATCTTCAGAGTCAATGGTCAGCAAAGCGTCCACTCCTTTCAAGTTATCACCAAATTTGATCTAATTTAGATAAGTATATGATTTAGATATTATACTTTAGTAAATGTCCGATAAGTTTACTATACTTTTAAGTGATCATCACTGGAGATGTGAGCCATGGCTTTCTGATATCCTTTGAATATCGATTCACAGACTTTACACTTAAACTGATTGCTATTCTTAGTCTTTATTCTGTTGACACCTTCATTGAACAGTTGACGTCCGATCTCCTGAAGCTCTCTTTCATCGTCAGCATCAATATTATTACCATTTAATGTTTCCTTATGACTACTACTACTACTATCATTACTACTGTCACTAGACTTAGTGTTTTCAACTGATCTGTCAGTGCCGTTGTCCGCGTGACCATTGCTTTTAACAATCGTTTGCCGCTTCTTCTTCTTCTTCTTTTTCAGTTTAACCGCTTCATTGACCGTAGAGTTCAGATTGATTTGATCGACAAGTTTCTCGATGTCAGTTAGATTCTTACAATCGATTACTTGATCCAAATCTCGATCTTTGATGGCCACCAATCCTTTACGAGTATTCACATATCGTTCAACTTGTTGGCCATAGTTTTTCACGTGAATCGTATAATTGGTAAATCCTTTGACATCAATACAACTACTATTATCGTCACGTTTGATGGCCTCCAGACACAAGTCAATCTCGTGTTCATCGCTGGCCAAATCTATTATGTCGACTGGCGATGATTGACGCGGCCGACGACCGAATGGTTCGCCACTTTTGTCGCCATTAGTGGCCGTCGTTGAGTCGTCATCCGAGTCGGTGCCCAACTCGACAGTAAACCGGCGGATAATAGTCTGTTTGAGTCGCAATCTGTTGATCATCTTTGAGCTGTTTGTCGGTAATCAACAACAGAAAAACAGATGATAACAATAACAGACCCGTCGGTAAACTTTAAAATAGCTTTTATTTTATTAATTTAAATTCAAAAATAAATTTTTTTAGACAATTAATTAATATTTTAAAAAAAATAAAATTTCTGAAAATCACTGAATGTATTGAATGACTGATTGATTGAAATCATATAAAACTTTATTGAAATAAATGTTTGAAAATATTATTTGAGTTGAAATTAACAGAAAAGAAAAATTTAATCAAAAGTTTTGTTTTAATTTAAGTTAAAAGTGATACTAAAAATATATATCATATATAAAGCATATGATTGTATTAATTAGTAAACATTATTGCGTTAGTTATAAATTCAAAATATTATTGCAAACAATGCATTGAATAAAAGCAAATGTTATTATTGTTTTTCTATGGGTTTTAAACAGTTTTCTAACACATAAATAACGATTGAATTTTCATATATTTTTTTGTCACAAAATATAAAAATTGATTCATGACTTACAAAACACTAAACTACTGCGTGATTATTCGTGAGTAACAGAAAAAAAGTTATTTAGGTATAAAAAGTTATATAAAGTTTAGGATTAAAATTGGTTTTTAGTCGAATAATAGTTAATTTTATTTTATTTTTTTTAATCGTTGTAATAATTGACAAAATGTTTATTAAGTTTATATAATTTATACTAAAATATTGTTATATTCAATACTGTATTATATTTCTATTGGATTACTATTGAAAAATACAAATTAAATTTATTAATAAATATTGGTATTATAATTACATATAGTATTAATACTGTATAATTATATATGTGTGTGTGTGTGTGTTTTTTTTGTGAACTTATATGATAGTTACAAAAAAATTGATTCATTTTTTTTTTAAAATATAATATATTTTTATAGCATTTTTGTGACCCAATATATTCTTCAATATAATAAAAGTATTATAAATTAGCGGTAGTTTAAATTGTTTGATACAGTTTTTTTTTTATAATTACAAACATTTTAGTGAATAGTTAATCAATAATTATATTTTATAAAATTAATAACCTGTTACATGTAATATCATTAATATGACGTTTAAAAAACTTTAAAATTATTATTTATCTAGGTTATTACTAAATTTTATGATTTTTTTTAATAATAATAATTTAGATTATTTTTATTTATTATAATCATTACACTTATACTAACCTCTTCCTTATAGGATCAATTGGGTGATAAATAATTGCTATCGATATAGCTTTTAATTGATAGATAATTATTCCATCGCAGACATCTGACTCGGGCAGCATTGACCAGTGCCGTACAGGTGTCGGCATTTGTAGCGATTACCAGCAAAACGTGATCATCCAGATTACTATCTAACTGTCCGATTGACAATTGTTTGCCCAAATCGTGAACATCCACAATATGATTGCCATTAGTCGACCGGTCGTTCCAAGTGTGAAGAAGGCTTCGCAGTGTCGAAATCCATGTCCTGTTTTGTCTCATCTTGTCCTCCATTATCACAATCGACTTGCGATTGTCACTAATAGTACTGTATTTGTTGTTACGTTTGACAGGTATTACCGAATTTGTCGATTGACCCGAACTTTCTGATACTCTAGTGTTGGAAGTTTTAGATGAATTTTTTGGTTGTAATGATTTTGTTGTTGTCATTGTTGTTATAGTTGTTGTTGATGTTGTTGATGATGGTGTTGGTAGTGCTGTTGGTTGTGACGGTATTATTTGTTTTTTATTTTGATTGTTCACTAAATTTGTTGTACTATTTGTCTGAACAATTGGTTTATTATTAATGGGATAACTGTTAAGATAACTTTGCCAAATAAAATTTGAGCAGGATACTATTGAAACATCTTTGACGGGTAACAATCGAATAGCATTTAACCATTGACTGGCCTCTACTGAGTTCGGGATTCGGCATCTGACGGGACTGTCGACTGTTGAGGGACTTTCGCGAAATGAAATATTTGTGGCCAAAACTCTTGGGATAACAAATTCCCATAAATCAGTGTTATATATAATCAATTGATTGGCCAAACAAATTGCTAGCAAACAATTAGCACTTTTGGTGGTCTCCATTGGGTTCCGATAGAAACACATAGTACTGGCCGACACATTGAGGACACACCATCGGGGCTCATATCTTGAATACAGCACTTCAACCCAACCGGTCTTTTCGTGTTTCGGTCCATTATACTTATTCGTATCGATGTTATTAAACAAATGGTGATCATTATCGACTGTTACCGGTTTCTGGTCAATATTATTCACTATTTGATTATACTTTAATAGTATGCGAGACTCGGGCATAATTTTCTTTAACAAATCATTGATATCTACATAAGCTGGAGGTGTAAATAAAACAAAAAGTTAGATATCCAATATATACCGGTATATATACAGTATATTAAATTTATTAAAACTTATAGATTAGCATAACATACAAGGGTTTACTAATTTGTGGCCGATTTGATGACTTTCACAATCAATCAACTGATCAAAATTGTGTGTCTCGTTTGCCAACAATTTGAGATCTGATGAACATTGTGTCCGATGGATAAGCGCCACATACAGGCCCTTAAACCGTGCGTTACGTATAGATTTGCCGAAATCAATGTCCGATGTTATAATGACCGCAAGAGCATCGGTGCCCGCGTTTCTATCGGCAAACATATCAATCAACTCTTGTAGCCGATCGTCGGCCGCATTCTTTGACCCGCCGTTTACGTGAATAACAAACACACCGTTCCTATTGAGACCGTCCAAGTGGTCAGTGGTCAGTATATGAGTATTGCATACACAGTAAAATTCTTTGGCGAAACAGCACTCGGGATGCAAACGGCTTAGACTGACGCGCAAACTGTTGACCACATTTGAAGCCGTTTTCTTTGACGGTATACCACAGTTCTCGATGTCCCAGAATATACCCAATTGGCGACTATTGTTAACAACTAATTGTTGTTGTGGTTGTTGTGGTATTTGGACAATCGGTTTAGCGATAGTATCACTGAAAATATATGGCAGTAATAAAATTATTAATACATTTTAATTTGATTTTATTATATATTATTATAAAAATAAGTTGAAATTAAATTAAAATTTACATCAATTTTCTATTCATTTTGTTGATACTTCATTCAATGATTAATTAAAACTTCTTTTTTTATAAAAAAAATAGCTAACTATTTGATAATTTTTTTTAACTAATTTAATATTTTATTATACAATTCATAAAACTATTTGTTTAAAAAAAAAATTGTTAAAATAATTTGTGAATCTATTGCTTAGCATACAGTTTGCAGTACTCGATGTGTAATAAATAATTGAAAGTAAAATATAGATAAAATTGTTGACAATTTAATTATAATTTTAGTTATTTTTTTAAAACAATTTATTATAATTGACCATGTAGTAAATTATAGATAATACTGTAATTGATTTTGTAATATTAAATAATTACCATTTATTAATACTGTTGGTCTGTTTGCTATGATTTGATCCCATAATAACTGTTGTCCCAAACAATTGTAATAGCTATACACAGATTCATATAAACTAAAATATAAGTTATAATATTGTTTTTATTTAAATATTTCACAATTTATAATAATATGCAAAACATTTTCTATTATACCTAAATACTATTATAAGGTATAATAAATAAAAAAAAATTTTAATATAAACTTTAAATATCATAAAATGTTGAAAGTATTAAATAAAATTAAGTATTGATTACAATATTAATATATTATATTACAAGATAAATAATATTTAATAATGTTGTTTATTTTGTTATTTCAAATGATAAGTTTGTTAGGTATTATTATTATTATTATATTTTATTAATTTAGATAAATGTTTTTATAACATCTGTATAAATTATAAGATAAATAATGTTATAACAACTATCATGAAAATAGTAATGAAATTTTTGTTGAATTTAATCATATGACATGAAATTATCAATTATAAACGGTTTATTTTTATAAATTAACAAATTTTTCACATTTTTAGGACTAATAAAAATCCTATAATAAAGCATTTAATTATTATTACATTTAAATATTTCATAGAATTATTAAAAATAATTTAATCCCAAATCAAGTCCAACATTTAATCCAATATTAAAATAACATCAATAAATTCAAAACCTAATGCTAAACTAATCTAATGTATAAAATATATTATTATTATTTTTAATTTATTTACAATATAACTCATAATAAATAAATAAAACAATGAAATTGTTGGACAAAGAAGTGGTGTATCTTTTATTTGTTGAATCAAACAAATGTCAAAAACAAATATATAAATGAAATAATTCATTGTTTTATTTTAACACAGATATCAATGTACTTGTAATGACAAACTAAAACAATTGATTTTTCACGGAATTTTTAATTTAAATAAATTAATTATTAGAAACACTTAATCAATACGAGACAACACATTCAAACAAACAACAAATTGTTGAAAATATTGTCAATTTAATTGTAAATTGTATTTATATTGTCTAACTGTAGAGATAATAAAAAAATAATTAATATAATTAAACATGAAGTTAATTTTGTTGCTATTATTGATGATTAATATAGGTATCAAAAAACTAATTAATATGTTTTTTAATAACTTTTACTTTGTAAAAAACATTAAAATTAAATGTATATTTTTAATTAAATTTTGATTTATTATTTAGCGATACTGTTTGTTTGGGCTAAGCAAACTCAAAATGTTAAACAATTTTGTCGACAATTTAAAAACAATAATTTTAATATTGATTTTACATTTAATTGGAGAAAATATTTGCCTGAATCACAGTCAAAATTAATGATAACTTTCGGATCAAACAGTTTGTTATTAGATAATGACAATCAATGGCATCATTTGGACAGTAAGTTATCACAAAAAAGATACAAAACTGCTTTTACTGTTTATCGAAAAAAAGATATTAAACCAAATCTGATTTACGGATTCTTAAGGGTATAAAAATAAAATACAAATAATTAATTCAACAAAAAAAATTATTTAATAATAAAATGGTTTCATATATACTGTATGTTTAGTCTGAAAAACCAGTGATCGATTGGTTTGAAATAAACGGTGACAACAATACACTTCACTTAAACCAAAGAAAACTGTTGAATACAACCAAATGGGATATCACTTTTGGCACATCATTTGATCCATCATTTAGTGTGTCGTTGTTTAACTACATAACTGTTTGCTTTTATAGTCAACGACAAGAAAAAGACCGATTTATAGGTAAATGGAAATGTTTTGACTTTTCCAATATCCAGACACCACGTGAAGTGACCAATGAAATTGTCCATAAAATGAAACCCGAATCAGGAATTCCACGGTTCATATCTAACGGAGTCTACACTGAGCACCGGCTGATTATGATTACTGGTTCCGGTTATAGCAATGGTTTTAATCTATATTTTATTGAAAACTCTATTATCAGCTCTTGTCAGACATCGGAAAATGGTTTCAAATCATTTGCTGTTAGTTATTAGCAATTAAATTATAATTAATTTTTATATTCGCTATAGATTTACAAATTATTTTTATGTATTTTTGTTGTTGGGTTTTCTTTAGTGCAATTCGGGTATCAATAAAAATATTGAAATTGATTGTCGATTAGATGCTAAACCAATGGCCTATGAATTTAGCGAAAATCCGCGCAAAGAAGCTGTTGCTAACAATAAGTCATGGCTGCCATTGATTATAGCAATACTGATCATAGGTCTGGTAATTGTGGCCGTCATTGCCTTAATATCCTATCTAATAGGAGTGGCCAGAAGTAATGGCACCAAAAAGTGTAGTAAAGATAATAACCGGTTAACAGTCTCTCGCAAACGAAGTCGTCCGAAGAAGTGAGTCCAGTAAAGACACACACATTAGTCATCTGATATTATCGACAGTTTCAACCATTTAAATATCAAAACCAGTTAAACCTCTAAACCTGATGACTATAATAATGATAATTCATAAATATTCAGTATATTTTTTATAATACTAAATTAAATAAAACTTAAATTTCTATAAATTTAATATAATATACTAATATTTGAGTTATTAATGTTAAATAAAATACAAATTATTAAATTGATATATTTATTGATTGATTGATTGCTGTAAATCAACTAACAATAACATAAATATAGTGTTTTCTCCATTCATTGATGAGATGGCCAAATAATAGCAACCATTGGATCAGACATGAGATGCAACAGTAAATCAGTGGCAAATCAGTGTCTTTTGTGTGCCGATCGCCTGTACTTTCGGCGCTTATTTCCTGATGGTTGTCGACATTTGTGTTTTTTGATTGTATGTTTGACACCACATTTGCAGATCATTTTTGATCTTACTGTCCTTCGATGGACTTTAAATGCAGGACATGAATTGGTACGACTTTTGTCTATAAGTTTATCTCTTCCATATACTCTTAAATTCTTTCTTTTTGTATGCCAACCACATCGACATTCTTTGCCGTCACTTCTCATTCTTCTTTGTTGATCCGAGTCTTCTGAGTCTGATCGTCGAATCGGTAATATTATTTGATTGTAATACTGTTTTTCTTCCTCATGTCTGTGCTCATCAGTAACCTCAGGCATCCATGTCTGTGGTTGTATTGGTTGTATTGGTTGTATTGGTTGTATTGGTTGTATTGGTTGTATTGGTTGTATTGGTTGTATTGGTTGTATTGGTTGTATTGGTTGTATTGGTTGTATTGGTTGTATTGGTTGTATTGGTTGTATTGGTTGTATTGGTTGTATTGGTTGTATTGGTTGTATTGGTTGTATTGGTTGTATTGGTTGTATTGGTTGTATTGGTTGTATTGGTTGTATTGGTTGTATTGGTTTAATCTGTTTAATCGGTTTAATCGGTTTAATCGGTTCAACCGCTGATTTTTTCACGTCATTTCTTTGCTCCGATTTTGGCTGTGATTTTATTTTGCCGATCACTGGTTTGGTCTTCATTGCAATTTTAGGTTCCGGTTTTTTATTGACTGATGTCTTCGGATCGCTGGACAACTTCTTGACTTTTGTCGAATCTTTCTTAATTTCGGTCGAAGTATTTAATTCCTTTTTCTTGTGTCTTAACTGTGAGAACAGTTTACCTCTGGTATTCTTCTCAGAAGGTTCAGAAGGTCTACATGTATTTTGTTTAACTCTTTGTAGATCTATCTCTGATCTTACACTTTCAGGTATTAGTTCGGATGGCCTTCTGTAAGGCTGTCGCGGACGTGGAGGTGAAACAATAGGCCGACACTCGCAACCGGGCTGATGGTAAATAGTACGACCATCAGATAGTTGTTCAACATATGTCAGATTTGGTTGCCATTTGGATACGTCTTCTGTCCAAAGTCTCTCATTATTGTCTAAAATTATCCTTTTCTTAACCATAATTGATGTCTTGAATTGTTTAGTGTCTGATATTACATTAATTTAAGTTCAATTAATTCAATTTAACTGACAAATTGTTTAGAAAATTTAAATTTCAACAATAAAACAATAAAAATTTCACGCAATTGTTAGCCAACAATGCGGGAAAACATTGTTTCCGTTTGAGCAGCGATACAGCGGCGTTGTGTCGGTCATCACTGGTGGCCAATCCAGTCATAATCGATGACAAATTGTCGTCATCCTTGCCATCAACCACTTCGCAATTGCCGTTCAGGCTGTTAATCCACTGGGAAAACGTCTGACCACCAGATTTGGTGTCATCGAAATGACGACGGCGTTGATGTGATCGTAAATTTTTGCGACAGTTGAACGCCCGCTGCCGGCAACCGGTCAATAGACATCGATAGCGGACATCGGTGTGTTGGCTATAGTGGTGATCCTTTAGCGACTGTAACTGTGTAAACGATTTCGTACATCCGATTACTGAACACCGATACGGCCGCAAACATAAGTGATTTATCTGGATGTGCCGTTTGAGCTCCTGTTTGCGTTTGCAGCCAATACAATATGCTGGCGGACGTACATCTGATTGACCGACCTATAGGAACAATCTACAACTATTTGATAGCTTATTATAAGCTATTAAAAGAGTCAAAACCGACAAAAATAGATACATTGAAACAATTTGAACGATATCTGCAAAGTCCACTGATTGGCGTACTTTCGGTTACATTTGAAGAGTACGCCAATAGACGTGTGGACGACAACAACAAACCGACAGTTTGGCCGCTGATTGGCGATCCGTTTTATATGACCGGCAATCGGATGCTATTTAATTTAGTGCTCGCGTCGATTGCATTGAATGCATCGGCTATGCGGACAATATTTTTAATAGGTTTGCGATTCAATATGTTTTTACTAAACTACCAGTAAATGATATTTAAGCTAAACATTGATTAATAAAAAAAATTAATTTACAGCTGAAAGACGCCATAACCTGGAGTTTCTTAATGATCTTTATTGTCTGCAAACCGGTTGCAAACATAGTCTTAACAAACAAAGCCTACAAAAAATGAACAACCGATGCATACTGTCCTACCAATTGATGCTCAAACAGATCCCATTGAATGCGTTGCTATTATTTTCACTAATCTATGGCTATTATACAATCACTGCCATCCAAAAACAAGACTACAACTATACCGTTGCGGTATCGTTGGTGTGGTTCGTATTGACCTCATTGGCCGCATGGGTAGCCGCGTCAATGCAAGGCATCAGCTATAGTCTGCTCTATCTTAGCCAATACTATCTGAGTATGAGATTCGCACAGATAGACAATCACATAACTCATGAGTGGAAGTGTCACTTCAGACAATTATTGTTGAAATTTTTGAATAATCACAACCATATTGCTTCTCTATATAGCCTTTTTCGGAAGAGGTAACCTACTGTTCTGTATTGGCAACGGTCTGATAGCTGTAAATAAAATTTGTGTCATTTGTTTGGCCATATATTCGTCGGCAAAATTTTCGGATAAAGTAATCTGAATTTAATTTTAAAAAATAAATAAAAAATTTCTATTTTGTATCTAATATTTTCAATTTTAATTATCACATCCATTATTATTAGATACACGGATTGAGTATTTCACTCTACAGTTTATTGATAACCATTAAAGTAACTAAAGGATATGGGTTTAAGGTAACAAAAATTACAAACAAATAACAAACTTAAATATAAATACAGTAAAGTAGTTAAATATATTGTAATTAATAAAGAAAATTACTACTAAATTATGATTTATGTACAGATAATGCAATTAATTGAGCGCTTGTCTGGGCCTACAATTGGTTTTTATTGTTATGACTGGTTTGCATTTAATATGCATCACTTTTCAAAGGTAATTATAATACATATAATAACATTATAATCAATAAACAATAAAAAAAATAATTCAAAAAATAAATAAAACTAAAACTAATAATTATCATTATTATTATCCATAGTATCTAATTGGTTGTATTGTATTTTACTTTTTATTGGTCGCTATTATTAATGATTATATAAAAAATTAAAGTTAATTTTGTTTAAATGTTTTTTTTTAAATTTTAACAATATTTTTTATAATGTGTCAAATGTATTGTATAATATTTAATATGCCTTTAAAAATAAGTTTTATTATTTCAGAGTTTAAGTAAACAAAAATTTATAAATAATTTAATTAAAATTACACACATTTAAAAAAAAATTATTTAAAACATTTGCGAGTAATATGTTTTTCATATTATTTAACGATATATCGGAACTCATGTCTACCGTCGGTTGGCTGACATAACTCCTATTTCGGGACATTTGTTGTGCGCTTTGCCGTGAGTTTCGGCGACTCTTATTGACGGCTGGTTTTGTGTTGTGGTATAATTTTTGTTATACTATAATACGTATTATTTTTAATAAAAATATAACGAAATGTTAAACCATGGCTTGAGATAATTTTTGTTATACTATAATACGTATTATTTTTAATAAAAATATAACGAAATGTTAAACCATGGCTTGAGATAATTTTTGTTATACTATAATACGTATTATTTTTAATAAAAATATAACGAAATGTTAAACCATGGCTTGAGATAATTTTTGTTATACTATAATACGTATTATTTTTAATAAAAATATAACGAAATGTTAAACCATGGCTTGAGATAATTTTTGTTATACTATAATACGTATTATTTTTAATAAAAATATAACGAAATGTTAAACCATGGCTTGAGATAATTTTTGTTATACTATAATACGTATTATTTTTAATAAAAATATAACGAAATGTTAAACCATGGCTTGAGATAATTTTAGTTATACTATAATACGTAATATTTTTAATAAAAATATAACGAAATGTTAAACCATGGCTTGAGATAATTTTAGTTATACTATAATACGTAATATTTTTAATTAAAATATAACGAAATGTTAAACCATGGCTTGAGATAATTTTTGTTATACTATAATACGTAATAATTTTAATAAAAATATAACGAAATGTTAAACCATGGCTTGAGATAATTTTTGTTATACTATAATACGTAATAATTTTATTAAAAATATAACGAAATGTTAAACCATGGCTTGAGATAATTTTTGTTATACTATAATACCTAATATTTTAAATAAAAATATAACGAAATGTTAAACCATGGCTTGAGATAATTTTAGTTATACTATAATACGTAATATTTTTAATAAAAATATAACAAAATGTTAAACCATGGCTTGAGATAATTTTTGTTATACTATAATACGTATTATTTTTAATAAAAATATAACGAGATGTTAAACCATGGCTTGAGATAATTTTAGTTATACTATAATACGTAATATTTTTAATTAAAATATAACGAAATGTTAAACCATGGCTTGAGATAATTTTTGTTATACTATAATACGTAATAATTTTAATAAAAATATAACGAAATGTTAAACCATGGCTTGAGATAATTTTTGTTATACTATAATACGTAATAATTTTATTAAAAATATAACGAAATGTTAAACCATGGCTTGAGATAATTTTTGTTATACTATAATACCTAATATTTTAAATAAAAATATAACGAAATGTTAAACCATGGCTTGAGATAATTTTTGTTATACTATAATACGTATTATTTTTAATAAAAATATAACGAAATGTTAAACCATGGCTTGAGATAATTTTTGTTATACTATAATACGTATTATTTTTAATAAAAATATAACGAAATGTTAAACCATGGCTTGAGATAATTTTAGTTATACTATAATACGTAATATTTTTAATAAAAATATAACGAAATGTTAAACCATGGCTTGAGATAATTTTAGTTATACTATAATACGTAATATTTTTAATTAAAATATAACGAAATGTTAAACCATGGCTTGAGATAATTTTTGTTATACTATAATACGTAATAATTTTAATAAAAATATAACGAAATGTTAAACCATGGCTTGAGATAATTTTTGTTATACTATAATACGTAATAATTTTATTAAAAATATAACGAAATGTTAAACCATGGCTTGAGATAATTTTTGTTATACTATAATACGTATTATTTTTGATAAAAATATAACGAAATGTTAAACCATGGCTTGAGATAATTTTTGTTATACTATAATACGTATTATTTTTGATAAAAATATAACGAAATGTTAAACCATGGCTTGAGATAATTTTAGTTATACTATAATACGTAATATTTTTAATAAAAATATAACGAAATGTTAAACCATGGCTTGAGATAATTTTTGTTATACTATAATACGTATTATTTTTAATAAAAATATAACGAAATGTTAAACCATGGCTTGAGATAATTTTTGTTATACTATAATACGTATTATTTTTAATAAAAATATAACGAAATGTTAAACCATGGCTTGAGATAATTTTTGTTATACTATAATACGTATTATTTTTAATAAAAATATAACGAAATGTTAAACCATGGCTTGAGATAATTTTAGTTATACTATAATACGTAATATTTTTAATTAAAATATAACGAAATGTTAAACCATGGCTTGAGATAATTTTAGTTATACTATAATACGTAATATTTTTAATTAAAATATAACGAAATGTTAAACCATGGCTTGAGATAATTTTTGTTATACTATAATACGTAATAATTTTAATAAAAATATAACGAAATGTTAAACCATGGCTTGAGATAATTTTTGTTATACTATAATACGTAATAATTTTATTAAAAATATAACGAAATGTTAAACCATGGCTTGAGATAATTTTTGTTATACTATAATACCTAATATTTTAAATAAAAATATAACGAAATGTTAAACCATGGCTTGAGATAATTTTTGTTATACTATAATACGTATTATTTTTAATAAAAATATAACGAAATGTTAAACCATGGCTTGAGATAATTTTAGTTATACTATAATACGTAATATTTTTAATAAAAATATAACGAAATGTTAAACCATGGCTTGAGATAATTTTAGTTATACTATAATACGTAATATTTTTAATTAAAATATAACGAAATGTTAAACCATGGCTTGAGATAATTTTTGTTATACTATAATACGTAATAATTTTAATAAAAATATAACGAAATGTTAAACCATGGCTTGAGATAATTTTTGTTATACTATAATACGTAATAATTTTATTAAAAATATAACGAAATGTTAAACCATGGCTTGAGATAATTTTTGTTATACTATAATACCTAATATTTTAAATAAAAATATAACGAAATGTTAAACCATGGCTTGAGATAATTTTTGTTATACTATAATATGTATTATTTTTAATAAAAATATAACGAAATGTTAAACCATGGCTTGAGATAATTTTTGTTATACTATAATACGTATTATTTTTAATAAAAATATAACGAAATGTTAAACCATGGCTTGAGATAATTTTTGTTATACTATAATACCTAATATTTTAAATAAAAATATAACGAAATGTTAAACCATGCCTTGAGATAATTTTTGTTATACTATAATACGTATTATTTTTAATAAAAATATAACGAAATRTTAAACCATGGCTTGAGATAATTTTTGTTATACTATAATACGTATTATTTTTAATAAAAATATAACGAAATGTTAAACCATGGCTTGAGATAATTTTTGTTATACTATAATACCTAATATTTTAAATAAAAATATAACGAAATGTTAAACCATGGCTTGAGATAATTTTAGTTATACTATAATACGTATTATTTTTAATAAAAATATAACGAAATGTTAAACCATGGCTTGAGATAATTTTTGTTATACTATAATACGTAATATTTTTAATAAAAATATAACGAAATGTTAAACCATGGCTTGAGATAATTTTTGTTATACTATAATACGTATTATTTTTAATAAAAATATAACGAAATGTTAAACCATGGCTTGAGATAATTTTTGTTATACTATAATATGTATTATTTTTAATAAAAATATAACGAAATGTTATGGCTTGAGATAATTTTTGTTATACTATAATTAATATTTTAAATAAAAATATAACGAAATGTTAAACCATGGCTTGAGATAATTTTTGTTATACTATAATACGTAATATTTTTAATAAAAATATAACGAAATGTTAAACCATGGCTTGAGATAATTTTAGTTATACTATAATACGTAATTATTTTTAATAAAAATATAACGAAATGTTAAACCATGGCTTGAGATAATTTTTGTTATACTATAATACGTAATATTTTTAATAAAAATATAACGAAATGTTAAACCATGGCTTGAGATAATTTTTGTTATACTATAATACGTAATATTTTTAATAAAAATATAACGAAATGTTAAACCATGGCTTGAGATAATTTTTGTTATACTATAATACGTAATATTTTTAATAAAAATATAACGAAATGTTAAACCATGGCTTGAGATAATTTTTGTTATACTATAATACGTAATATTTTTAATAAAAATATAACGAAATGTTAAACCATATGTGAGATAATTTTTGTTATACTATAATACGTAATATTTTTAAATATAATTTTTGTTATTTATTTTTAATAAAAATATAACGAAATGTTAAACCATGGCTTGAGATAATTTTTGTTATACTATAATACGTAWTATTTTTAATAAAAATATAACGAAATGTTAAACCATGGCTTGAGATAATTTTTGTTATACTATAATACGTAATATTTTTAATAAAAATATAACGAAATGTTAAAACATGGCTTGAGATAATTTTAGTTATACTATAATACGTAATATTTTTAATAAAAATATAACGAAATGTTAAACCATGGCTTGAGATAATTTTGTTATACTATAATACGTAATAATTTTAATAAAAATATAACGAAATGTTAAACCATGGCTTGAGATAATTTTTGTTATACTATAATACGTAATATTTTTAACAAAAATATAACGAAATGTTAAACCATGRCTTGAGATAATTTTTGTTATACTATAATACGTAATATTTTTAATAAAAATATAACGAAATGTTAAAMCATGGCTTGAGATAATTTTAGTTATACTATAATACGTATAATTTTGTTATACTATTTTTAATAAAAATATAACGAAATGTTAAACCATGGCTTGAGATAATTTTAGTTATACTATAATACGTAATATTTTTAATAAAAATATAACGAAATGTTAAACCATGGCTTGAGATAATTTTAGTTATACTATAATACGTATTATTTTTAATAAAAATATAACGAAATGTTAAACCATGGCTTGAGATAATTTTTGTTATACTATAATACGTAATAATTTTAATAAAAATATAACGAAATGTTAAACCATGTTATACTTGAGATAATTTTAGTTATACTATAATATGGCTTGAGTAATTTTAGTTATTTTTAATAAAAATATAACGAAATGTTAAACCATGGCTTGAGATAATTTTTGTTATACTATAATACGTAATATTTTTAATAAAAATATAACGAAATGTTAAACCATGGCTTGAGATAATTTTAGTTATACTATAATACGTATTATTTTTAATAAAAATATAACGAAATGTTAAACCATGGCTTGAGATAATTTTAGTTATACTATAATACGTATACGTATTATTTTAATAAAAATATAACGAAATGTTAAACCATGGCTTGAGATAATTTTTGTTATACTATAATACGTAATTATTTTTAATAAAAATATAACGAAATGTTAAACCATGGCTTGAGATAATTTTTGTTATACTATAATACGTAATATTTTTAATAAAAATATAACGAAATGTTAAACCATGGCTTGAGATAATTTTGTTATACTATAATACGTATTATTTTTAATAAAAATATAACGAAATGTTAAACCATGGCTTGAGATAATTTTTGTTATACTATAATACGTAATAATTTTAATAAAAATATAACGAAATGTTAAACCATGGCTTGAGATAATTTTAGTTATACTATAATACGTAATATTTTTAATAAAAATATAACGAAATGTTAAACCATGGCTTGAGATAATTTTTGTTATACTATAATACGTAATATTTTTAATAAAAATATAACGAAATGTTAAACCATGGCTTGAGATAATTTTAGTTATACTATAATACGTAATAATTTTAATAAAAATATAACGAAATGTTAAACCATGGCTTGAGATAATTTTTGTTATACTATAATACGTAATATTTTTAATAAAAATATAACGAAATGTTAAACCATGGCTTGAGATAATTTTAGTTATACTATAATACGTAATATTTTTAATAAAAATATAACGAAATGTTAAACCATGGCTTGAGATAATTTTTGTTATACTATAATACGTAATATTTTTAATAAAAATATAACGAAATGTTAAACCATGGCTTGAGATAATTTTAGTTATACTATAATACGTAATATTTTTAATAAAAATATAACGAAATGTTAAACCATGGCTTGAGATAATTTTAGTTATACTATAATACGTAATATTTTTAATAAAAATATAACGAAATGTTAAACCATGGCTTGAGATAATTTTTGTTATACTATAATACGTAATATTTTTAATAAAAATATAACGAAATGTTAAACCATGGCTTGAGATAATTTTAGTTATACTATAATACGTAATAATTTTAATAAAAATATAACGAAATGTTAAACCATGGCTTGAGATAATTTTAGTTATACTATAATACGTAATATTTTTAATAAAAATATAACGAAATGTTAAACCATGGCTTGAGATAATTTTAGTTATACTATAATACCGTAATAATTTTAATAAAAATATAACGAAATGTTAAACCATGGCTTGAGATAATTTTAGTTATACTATAATACGTAATATTTTTAATAAAAATATAACGAAATGTTAAACCATGGCTTGAGATAATTTTTGTATAATACGTAATATTTTTAATAAAAATATAACGAAATGTTAAACCATGGCTTGAGATAATTTTGTTATACTATAAATATTTTTAATAAAAATATAACGAAATGTTAAACCATGAGATAATTTTTGAGATAATAAAAATTAACGAAATGTTAAACCATGGCTTGAGATAATTTTAGTTATACTATAATGCGTAATATTTTTAATAAAAATATAACGAAATGTTAAACCATGGCTTGAGATAATTTTAGTTATACTATAATATGTATTATTTTTAATAAAAATATAACGAAATGTTAAACCATGGCTTGAGATAATTTTTGTTATACTATAATACGTAATATTTTTAATAAAAATATAACGAAATGTTAAACCATGTCTTGAGATAATTTTAGTTATAGTATAATACGTAATAATTTTAATAAAAATATAACGAAATGTTAAACCATGGCTTGAGATAATTTTTGTTATACTATAATACCTAATATTTTAAATAAAAATATAACGAAATGTTAAACCATGGCTTGAGATAATTTTAGTTAAACTATAATATGTATTATTTTTAATAAAAATATAACGAAATGTTAAACCATGTCTTGAGATAATTTTAGTTATACTATAATACGTAATAATTTTAATAAAAATATAACGAAATGTTAAACCATGTCTTGAGATAATTTTAGTTATACTATAATACGTAATAATTTTAATAAAAATATAACGAAATGTTAAACCATGGCTTGAGATAATTTTTGTTATACTATAATACGTAATAATTTTAATAAAAATATAACGAAATGTTAAACCATGGCTTGAGATAATTTTTGTTATACTATAATACCTAATATTTTAAATAAAAATATAACGAAATGTTAAACCATGGCTTGAGATAATTTTTGTTATACTATAATACGTATTATTTTTGATAAAAATATAACGAAATGTTAAACCATGGCTTGAGATAATTTTTGTTATACTATAATACGTAATATTTTTAACAAAAATATAACGAAATGTTAAACCATGACTTGAGATAATTTTTGTTATACTATAATACGT